>NC_068318.1:22801387-23130420 GCF_025860055.1 Xyrauchen texanus | reverse complement strand
GGCATAACCCTAATTATCAAAATTTCCATGTGTGCTTCGGCCTGCTTCGCTGAATAGCTGAAACGGCTAGTAACCTAACTTATTTTGTGTACCTGAGCCAGGAAAGACCTGAGATTATTTAGCAAGTGATTTAGACTAGCTATGTGTGGATTTGTATAATTTAATGACCTAAGACTGTGATGTGTGCCAGCCAGATTTGGCTATGGATGACCTTGTTAATACACGCTTCTTCTGTATGTGCCATGGCCAAAAGCAGACCTTACCGTGCAAGCAGACAGAAGGAAAGCCCCAGCAAACCACTGAGCAAATAGCATTTTCAGCAAAAAACTTTATCTATTTTGTTAAAAACTATCTTATCTGCAAAAGGAGCCATTTAATGTTACACAAAGAGAGAGAAGAAAGGTGATTGGCTACCTGATTACAAGTCAAAGGACTAATCTGTTTATGCTATGCGAGCTGATTGGCTTAACATCTCACATGTGATGTGACATATAAGTCAAAGAACCTATCAGCTTGTGCCGCATAGAGTTTCATGGCTGAACTTTGGCAATTAATTATAATTAGCTTTATTTAAAAACAATAAGGGTCATAGTATGTCCCTATTTGTATAGATATTCACTGCCAGTAAAATTGTGTGTGTGTTTCTGTATATGAGAGTGAGAACTGTGTGAAATATGTTCCACTCTCAGTGATATATTTGCTGTATGATTGATTCCACTCAAGCAGACTTTAACACAAGGTTTTGCATGTCTGTGATGTTCAAAGCTTTAGAGATGCCTGTCTGTACTCATAATAAAATGTGATGAGTGAGAAAGTGCATGCCTGTCATGCAACATGGAACCAGGGGTTGATGCTTATGGATACCCTCGCCCCGAACCTCTCTTTTGAAGGTGACCATTTGACATAAGAGAGATTTTGGCATTTATCCCAGATGGACAGTAACAGTTGAGTGAGTCTTTCTTCCATGGCCTCTAAATAAAAACACTGTCATCTGCTTCAAAATCAGGGAATTATGATCCCATGTGACCATTTTGAGGTATTCATCTAGTGAGGCTTTTCTTACCTCACTGGTATTTCCTCTCCTGTAGTCAGTGTTGTGTCCAACAAATGGTGTATTCCTCTTATAAATGTTCCAAACTGTCCCAAAACATGGATCTTGCAGTACAATTTCCCTTCTGTAAAGCCTTATGATCATTTCATGTGTGCCTTTTTCCAAATGATAGTGAGCAGGCATTCTGTAGAGAGTGCAAGTATCCATTTGTGGCATTATTCATCAGTGATATAGGTTGTAAGCACATTGACAGGCAGATCTAGAAATGATCTGTTTGATTACAACAAGGGAGTCAACCACAGCAGGGTTTGTCAACCTTTTCTGACCCTGGGCACCCCCATTCCCCACCACCACCTAGGCTAATTAAAAAATATGCTTGATTTAATCGTAGCATATTAGCCCATGTGATACATACTGTATATACTAGATTTTATACTAACTCTATAAAAACAGTAAGACCATGAAAAAGTACCACCCAAAAAGTATGTCATGATTTACTTGTGCTAATGTCATTCCAAACCCTTTCTTTCTTCCATAGAACACAAAAGGAGATGCTATGCAAAATGACAGCCTTTCACTTTGATCTTATGGAAAAATATGCAGTTTATGTGAATGGTGACTGAGTCTGCCAACACAATAGTCAACAGTCTGGAACTCACAAACCCTCCTGTACATTACTAACTGCATGGACACTCTTGGACGCACATTTTGTAAAAAAAAAAAAAAAAGATGCTTGCATACATGGTTGGTTACTGTAGACTTGTGCACTCATTCACCCTGAAAGAAGTCTGTTTGCAAACCCCTTGAACAAACAGTTGTATACAACAAGATTTGGGTTTTACTGGAACACTGACTTCACAAGCTCAAAGGAAGGTAGGGAAAGCAATCCCTCAGAACCACTGCCGTTCTCCGATCAAGACCTCACTCCCCTTGTATTGCAGTAAACACAAATAGCCTTGTGTTTTTGTGCACCAAGGGTGTTTGCTTGACTAGTTCTGCATACAACACGCGAGCCAAAACCCTGTGGGTGTGCCCTGCTCATAAACTCTGGTCTGTGCCTAGAAGTGTTTACATGGTCAGGTATGGAGTCAACGAGTGCTTGGAGACTCATACACACGTGCTGACACGTAATGTCCCCTCTACCTCACACCTTCTCACCACACACACACTGCATATATTGGTGACCTGTAACCACATGGGTATGTACACCTCAAGGTTATGTTTACATGGTCACCGCTGGAGCCTGGAGCTCAAAGCTTGTAGCATAGGATAGACGCTTATCAGAGGAGCCTGGCTGGACCTCAATAAACACAGCAAGCCAGAGAAAGGAGGATGGAGAAATCCACAAGTGTGGGAGTTTTAATACTTCCTCGGAGAAAACAGTAGCATCTTTGAACTCCTGGATTTACTTCTCTCCTTGACATAAAACCAGACTTGTTTCAGAGACCTACAATCCAACTAACTGCAGACTAATTTTCAGACAACTGAGTACACAGGAGGCCCCTTTGAAGAAAGTGAAGGGCAGGGCAAAAAAAAAATATATGCAAGTAAACACCGGTTTGAATGCTTGGAATAGGAATTGTAAAGAATTTAATGATTCCAACTCTGATTACAATTCATCTAAATTATCATGGTTCCTTTACATTTTGTAACTTTTGAGGAAGAAATGTTTGGAAACAAGAAATGCCATTTTTATTTGGATTTGTTGCTCTCAGCAGCCTGTTACCAAGTGAAGAGATTATTTCATATTTAACAGAACAGATTCATGCAAAAGGTGTGTTTACAGAGAATGTTTTATTTAGACATATTATTCATTCATTAATTTTACAAAACTCATAATGTGTATCTTTAGCTACACATTGTCATATCAACAACCAACCAGTAATTACTCTTTCCAGTCTCAGAAGCCTTTCTTAGTAACACAAGAACAATTCTTGTTTAATTTTAAGTCAGACATGACAAAATGAATGCTTTTTTTTTTTTACTGAAAAGAACTGAGTAATAAGACATTAATTCAGGAATTAGGCTACACTGGTCATGTTGTGTGTTTCACGCAATTGATTAAAAATAACTGAATCATAAGAGTCATTTGTTAGGGAACCAGGCTCCACTAGTCGCACTGTGTGATTCATGCTGTAGATTCAAAAGGACCAAATTATCGCTGACTACCACCCATGGAGTCGCGAGATCGAATCAAGGGTGTGCTGAGTGACTACAGACAGATCTCCTAAGCAACCAAATTGGCGCGGTTGCTAGGGAGGGTAAAGTCACATGGGGTAACCTCCTTGTGGTTCTCACTCTCAATGGGGCACGTGGTAAGTTGTGCATGGATCGCAGAGAGTAGCACGAGCCTCCACATGCTGGGAGTCTCCGCAGTGTCATGCACGACGAGCCACATGATAAGGTGTGTGGATTGACTGCCTCAGAAGTGAAGGCAACTTAGACTTGTCCTCCACCACCCGAATCGAGGTGAGTAACCGCGCCAACCTGAGGACCTACTTAGTAGTGGGAATTGGGCATTCCAAATTGGGAGGAAAAAGTTGGATTTAATAAAATAAAAAATAAAAAATGATAAGACCAAATTGTACCTTCTTTAACATTCCTGATAAGCATAGTC
This sequence comes from Xyrauchen texanus, assembly GCF_025860055.1. Lineage (NCBI taxonomy): Eukaryota > Metazoa > Chordata > Actinopteri > Cypriniformes > Catostomidae > Xyrauchen > Xyrauchen texanus. The sequence continues at coordinate 23,126,752 of NC_068318.1, read as the reverse complement.
TTACTGATAAGCACTTCTGACATGTTGCTCCGCCATGTCAGAAGTTACCTGAAAGAAAGAACTGAACATAGAACAAGACCTGCCTTAGTCCACTCTACTCGCTTTACTTTTCTGAGCGTGCTTTTCCACTGCTGTTTAGTGCCGCCTCAATGTGGGTGGGCTTATAGGCTGATCGTCATAGCTGCACCACCTCTACTGCCGTGACATCATCTTAAACGCGACACAAAACAATAAACAATAACGTGACCGCTAGCTGTTAGCTACTAGCTCATTGTGTTGCATAAAGCAGTGTTTGCATGGTGGACAAGTGCAACAGTTAAATTGGCCTGGTTGTTTTAGAAGCAAGCTTTCCAGTAGCTGGTCAACTAAATAAAGTGAAGCTTTCAAGTAGAGTATAGAGTTAACATAACAAAACATACCATCGTCCATCATGGACTCCAGCCGTAGCTGAGTCCAGGGCACTCTCCCTCCCATTGCTCGCCGGTCTAGATAGCGTCCATTTGGTTGAACCACTTCCACTTTTCCTTGATGGTTCTGTAGTCACATTTACGCATTTAAATTTTTTTTTACTTTTCCCTACACTGTTGGTAGGTCCAGTGGTAGACGTGTTTGTCCAACAGCTGAGACTCTTCCTGAAAGATTTTTTCATTTTGCGTTTTTTCATTCGTCGCTAACGAGAGGTTAGCTAACCTAATTTATTGACCACGGCGAGGTTTTGCGCACAGCAACTTCTTTTAACAATTTGAAATTCGCGTGAACAAATGATACTGCTATCGCTGTAGCTAACTTTAAAACTAGCGGGTTGATGTCCCGTGTCGCAAATCCAGTGACGCTGGTAGTGATGGCTTGGCTTGCATGGAACCTCGACCGAGGTGGTACTAAAAAAAGTACCAGGTACTATCCACAGTGGAAAACTCCCAAAAGAGCTAGCAGAGTCAAGTCGAGTTGTACCATACAGTGGAAAAGCCAAGTATGCAACAACTACTTGCATAACATTATGAATTGTGCTTTTGACCTATCTCTGAAAACAAAGATTTGAAAGATCGTGCTTGCATTCTTCGTTGCGCTTGCATTCATGTCCTTGTGTAGAGTATGTTTCCTAACTGCCTGAGACAGCAGTCTAGTAAAGTGAAGATTCTCTCTCTGTAATTGTTGAATCCAGGCTTAGAAGATGAGAAATGCTTGTCATTACAAAGCATAAACTTCCTCAGTGGATAAACACAATTTTCCTCAAGTGGAAACAATCTCAGCATGGTATCATGGGAAAGTAATACCAGGCTAAATGTTTCCAGTACAATCAAATTCTTCTTTCAAAATGACAAAAGAAACCGCAAGACAACAGACAACAAGGCAAAGGTAAAAGCTCTTCTGATTCCTTCAGAAAGAAGGGAGCTGTTTTGATGCTCTGCTGGTTTAAATCATAGCTGGCGTTAACAGAATTCTTCAGGTCCCTCGTGACAATTAAACTGGGGGAAAGTAATAACTCTTTGATCCCAAACTGTTGCCAGACACTTCTTCAACATGCCCTTGTTCATGAATCTCACATTTTAACATGCGCCAGGGACACGACAGTAAACCGATCCACCAATCTTAAGGTTCTGACTCTGCTATGCGATTTTAACAGTAACAGCACAATGTGCATTTTTTCATTTAATTCATCAGATATAACATCAGTTTGTCTTCATTTTAGTTTGTAATAATTAACTGCAAACAAACTGCAAAAATGAAATTTTCTTAAACCGTAAGCATGTTTTCATGCATGTTTTTACAATTATCTATTTTTGTTTGTTTTTTGGAATAAGCTGATTTTTGGTAGTTGGGTCAATGATGTGAAGCTAATTTATTTGTCCAGGTCTATGACATTATTCAAAATACATAATAAAAAAACGGCAGATTTGGCATGCCCAATTCCCAATGCACGCGCCCCACCAAGAGCGAGAACCACATTATAGTGACCACGAGGAGGTTACCCCATCGTGACTCTACCCACCCTAGCAACCGGGCCAATTGGTTGCTTAGGAAGCCAGACTGGAGTCGCTCATCATGCCCTGGATTCGAACTTGCAACTCCAAGTGTGGTAATCAGCGTCTTTACTTGCTGAGCAACCCATGCCCCCGATATTTTGTAATTTTTACAAAAAGGCACATTTTGTTCAGGTCTTATTCTTGATGTTTGCACCACTAATACATTATATATATATATATATATATATATATATATATATGTACACTTACCTAAAGGATTATTAGGAACACCTGTTCAATTTCTCATTAATGCAATTATCTAATCAACCAATCACATGGCAGTTGCTTCAATGCATTTATGGGTGTGGTCCTGGTCAAGACAATCTCCTGAACACCAAACTGAATGTCAGAATGGGAAAGAAAGGTGATTTAAGCAATTTTGAGCGTGGCATGGTTGATGGTGCCAGACGGGCCGGTCTGAGTATTTCACAATCTGCTCAGTTACTGGGATTTTCACGCACAACCATTTCTAGGGTTTACAAAGAATGGTGTGAAAAGGGAAAAACATCCAGTATGCGGCAGTCCTGTGGGCGAAAATGCCTTGTTGATGCTAAAGGTCAGAGGAGAATGGGCCAACTGATTCAAGCTGATAGAAGAGCAACTTTGCCTGAAATAACCACTCGTTACAACCGAGGTATGCAGCAAAGCATTTGTGAAGCCACAACATGCACAACCTTGAGGCGGATGAGCTACAACAGCAGAAGACCCCACCGGGTACCATTCATCTCCACTACAAATAGGAAAAAGAGGCTACAATTTGCAAGAGCTCACCAAAATTGGACAGTTGAAGACTGGAAAAATGTTGCCTGGTCTGATGAGTCTCGATTTCTGTTGAGACATTCAGATGGTAGAGTCAGAATTTGGCGTAAACAGAATGAGAACATGGATCCATCATGCCTTGTTACCACTGTGCAGGCTGGTGGTGGTGGTGTAATGGTGTGGGGGATGTTTTCTTGGCACACTTTAGGCCCCTTAGTGCCAATTGGGCATCGTTTAAATGCCATGGCCTACCTGAGCATTGTTTCTGACCATGTCCATCCCTTTATGGCCACCATGTACCCATCCTCTGATGGCTACTTCCAGCAGGATAATGCACCATGTCACAAAGCTCGAATCATTTCAAATTGGTATCTTGAACATGACAATGAGTTCACTGTACTAAAATGGCCCCACGAGTCACCAGATCTCAACCCAATAGAGCATCTTTGGGATGTGGTGGAACGGAGCTTCGTGCCCTGGATGTGCATCCCACAAATCTCCATCAACTGCAAGATGCTATCCTATCAATATGGGCCAACATTTCTAAAGAATGCTTTCAGCACCTTGTTGAATCAATGCCACGTAGAATTAAGGCAGTTCTGAAGGCGAAAGGGGGTCAAACACAGTATTAGTATGATGTTCCTAATAATCCTTTAGCTGAGTGTATATATTTATTTATTTATTTTCATTTTTAATCTAGAAAAATCTTTGTTTATTTGATGCAAACTTGCAGTTAGGCCTAATAAGAGTCAGATTTGTAGCTGAATTCTCCAATAGAATTTTACCAGAACACTTTTTGTTAATAAGGGTAGAGACGTATATAAAATGGAATGTTTTTCAAAATAAGTGATGGTCCTGTGAAATCCATCCAAACGAATCATGGGTAGAGATTGAGTCAATTCCCTTCTTTGTGCTGCCAGAAACTGTGGGTTGTTGGTAAACTTGAAGGTAATGTTTGACTTCAAAGCACATGCTCTGAGAAGACTGTTGTGTGTTTCAGTGTTGAGGTATGTGAAGACTCTGCGTGTTTTGCATGCGTCTCTGGGATTTTCTTCCAGAGGAAATGGTCACACTGTGCTGCGATGTGTGTTTCAGGTGGCTTGTATGAGTGGCTGTGAGGCCTTCTCTATCTCTCCCTTGAGTATTTCTGCTTGTGAGCCAAGAGGCACCAATGCAGAAAACATATTAAATGGGCAAGTCCCAAAACTCACCCCCCTTCTCTTCCTCTTTCTCTTTCATTCCAACCCTCTTTTACTCTATCACTCTCTGTCTTTCTTTTCTCGTGAGAGCTATACATATACAAGCTGTGATGTTATTGCCGTTGTTACCTGAACCACCCCAACACACTCATTTAAGAACTGAATAAAATGATCGAGAAGCTGCACTTTTTGTCATCACTTAGAGGTTCACCTTTGACCCTTGCTCAGAACCATATGTTTTCCACACTAATACATCCCTGTTTTTAAAATGGGTTGTTAAAATGCTCTCTATTTCATCTTTTCCCAGTTTTACATCCCTCTTTCCTCCTCTGGAGAAAGAGGTATCAGTTAACACCTGACATTGCGTTTGCAGACCTAGCTACAGGAAAGAGAAGAGGTCACACGCTTGTCAGATTGTGACCTCGCAGAGGACCTGAGATAATCCAGACCAACCAGGGATGAAGAGGGAGCGAGAAATCTATTTTTTCTTCTGACTGAAAAAAATGCAGGAAAATGAAATCTGTCTGGAGGAGAGTGACTGTAATCAGCCACCATATATTAGTGTGCTCTCACTTTCTCTCTCATCGACACTTCTCTTGTACGGTAATGTATTATTTACTCTCAAAGTTACCATGTTATCTCCAGATTGAAAGCATAAACAATTATTTACAATGACAGTTCCCCCAAAAATAGAAATTCTGTCATTGTTGCCAACATGTATGCTGTTATTTTTTACAATACATAGTGAACACCAGAAAAAACACCAGAAAAGCTGTCCATATTTCAAGTTATTAGAAGGCTTTGTGGGAGAAATAGACTGAAATTTAAGTAGTTATTCACTGGTAATCTTAGAAAAGCTCACGTCTGGCCTACATTCACTTCCAGATTAAAAAATGGTGCGCGATGTGGATTCAGGACACTGTATTCATTTAGTAAAAATCCAAATAACTTCACAGATCTTTATTGTAAAGGGTTTAAACAATGTTTTTCATGCTTGTTCAGTGAACCATAAACAATTAATGAGCAAGAACCTGTGGAACGGTCATTAAGTCACTAACAGTCACAAGGTCACAGTTATAAAAACTTAAGACACTAAAGAGACCTTTCTACTGACTCTGAAAAACACCAAAAGTAAGATGCCCAGGGTCCCTGCTCATCTGTGTGAAAGTGCCTTAGGCATGCTGCATGGAGGCATGAGGACTGCAGATGTGGCCAGGGCAATAAATTGCAATGTCCGTACTGTGAGATGCCTAAGACAATGCTACAGGGAGACAGGAAGGACAGCTGATCGTCCTTGCAGTGGCAGACCATGTGTAACAACACAGAATATCACACTTGTGGGACAGGTACAGGATGGCAACAACAACTGCCCGAGTTAGAAAAGGAATGCAAAATCCCTCCATCAATGTTCAGACTGTCTGCAATAGGCTGAGAGAAGCTGGACTGAGGGCATGTAGGCCTGTTTTAATGCAGGTCCTTACCAGACATCACCGGCAACAACGTCGCCTATGGGCACAAACCCACCTTCGCAGGACCAGACAGGACTGGCAAAAAGTGCTCTTCACTGACGAGTTGCGGTTTTGTCTCACCAGTGGTGACGGTCGGACTCGCGTTTATCATCGAAGGAATGAACATGACACCGAGGTCTGTACTCTGGAATGGGATCGATTTGGAGGTTGAGTGTCAATCATGGTCTGGGGCGGTGTTACAGCATCATCGGACTGAGCTTGTTGTCATTGCAGGAAATCTCAATGCTGTGCGTTTCAGGGAAGACATCTTCCTCCCTCATGTGGCGCCTCATGACAATACCACCATTGAACCAACTGAATGTGTGCTAGATGCAAATGTGGGCTAGATGTCAAATAAAGGGCAATGCAAGATTATAAATGAATAAAGACTTAAATCGGTTTCTCACAAAAAGCTAATAAAAATAAATCATAATTTGAATGTTTAAGAATGTAAAATTGCTACAGTAAAATTGGTTAACTGGAAAAGTTACCTTACCATATACAGGAAAAATATATATATTTAACAAGACAATACATGTAACTTTATGAAAAAATACTGTAAAAAGAAAAAATTATTACCTTAAAATGTAGTGGTAAAACTATATAATGTGTTTTGTTTAACAAGACAATATATGTACTTTCACGGTAAACTATTATTAAAATTGCAAAAACCATAAATAGGCGTTCCCAGAAGTCCCAGTGTGACCCATCACATTAGAATATATTTTATTGAATCATTTATGTTACTTATTTTTTAAATCAGTCATGAACATTGAGATGTTTTATGTTACATTTTAATACTGTTTAATGCTTATTGCATTATTTTTGTGTAATCTACTTTCTGTTTGTGTGATTGACATTGTGTACTGTCCTTACATGTTTATTGGCCATTGCTGCTGGAAGGGTCACTCTTGATTAACTTTTATTTGTCATGCAGCCTTCTGTTTTACCGTAAATTTCACAGAGTTGCATAAAGATTCTTCGAAGATTTGTCATTTAAAAAAATAACAGTATAGGAATTTGGAACAACATGAGGGTGAGTAAATAATAACAGAATTTCCATTTCCCCATTCCTTTCATATTTACTGTCAACATTTGAGTGTGTGGACACTGTAGGCCTGTATGGCTGGAGATTGATTCAGAGGCCACAGGAGAGAGAGAGAGAGAGAGAGAGAGAGAGAGAGAGAGGAGGGCAGTAGGGATTTAAATCATACTGGAGGATTGGGTCAAGCCTCCCTGTTTCCCTCTCGTGGACTGCAGACATCTTGGACTGGGATGAATTAAGTCATTATTAATTAACCTACAAGAGCTTCATTCCAGCCATAAATAAGCTGAAAGGAACAAACCACCACCCACACCAGAGAAGGCACATTTTATTGAAATAATAAAAAGAATTAGACTGCTTTCTTTTTACATCAGTAGAAACGTCACTGCAGTCACACGGACAGTTTTTGTTTTTCTCAACAACATAAAAAAATAAATAATTAAATTTAGTCTAAAATCATCATACGTAGCAGCAGGCAGCATTGTGATGTACATCTAGAATAAGACAATGGCAGTTACTTTTGCGACAAGCAAAGTGGAAAAAATGTATCCAAGATGGCAGATGAGTGGAAAAAAATGCAGATATGATAATATAGATGTATATCAATCAATAAAAAAATATTGTTTCATCTAATTACAAAGCATGCTTTCTTAGAAGATAGCTGACTATAAGCCATAGATAGTTAGGCAGCTTGCTTGGTGTTGGAACAGAGCTTGTTTGTGCAAGTAAACATGGACATGTATTACCACAGTTAACAAAGTTTTTCCTGCAATTTTCTGTCCTGCTCTTGGCTTCCTCTACCAAAACATGAGGTTGACTTATTTAAAACCATCCACCTCCAGTTGAGTCTCTTTTCAGCTGTCATAAGACTTGGCATCGCTATGTTCTTCATTGGTTCCTGGGCAAACAAATAACATTCCTGACTTCTTTCAATCGAAGCTGGAGGTTGTTCCTTATTTAAATACCAACCTGTTTACAGAAGATTTTTCATTTTAATATCTATGTGAAGGTGAAAGCTGATGGATTGTAGAGTCTAAACATTTATTCTGAGTAAAAAACAACATCGGTTTTAGAAAAGGTAAAGAGACAGAATTGCATGTATTTTTATTTTTCCCTTAATTTCACCCAATGTATCTGTGCGAACTCCATAGGGAAGGCTTTTCTCAACGGCCTGATTGGATAGTCAACAAAAGGTGGAGTGTGTGTGTGTGTGTGTGTGTGTGTGTGTGTGTGTGTGTGTGTGTGTGTGTGTGTGTGTGTGTGAGCGTGTATTTATCACTTTGTGGGGACCAAATGTCCCCATAAGGATAGTAAAACCCGAAATTTTTGACCTTGTGGGGACATTTTGTCGGTCCCCATGAGGAAAACAGCTTATAAATCATACTAAATTATGTTTTTTAAAAATTTAAAAATGCAGAATGTTTTCTGTGAGGGTTAGGTTTAGGGGTAGGGTTAGGTTTAGGGGATAGAATATAAAGTTTGTACAGTATAAAAACCATTATGTCTATGGAAAGTCCCCATAAAACATGGAAACACAACATGTGTGTGTGTGTGTGAGAACAGAAAGAAAGTGGGCCTGAATGACTTGCACAATGATGTTGCTGTGTCTTTACTGTACGCATAAAAATGGACCTGGTCAGAGGAGGACAACCAACTCACATTCCCAAAGCTTTACACAGACAATGTAAAAACTAACACAGCCTTTGCCTGATCTGACAGATCCCAGATCATTGTTGATTAAAGGAAATCTGGCAATCCATTAGCGCAGACAGGTCTCTGAAACCTATAGCCTTTTTGACTTGTTAAAATGTGTTAGGTATAGACCAAATCTGAGGAAAGATATGCGTTATTGATATCATCAGTGCATGCTCTGCAACATGCTCTGTTGTCGAATGCCAGACAAACGGGATGCGAGCATGTTTGCGGTACCATCTGGTTTAAATTTTCGTTCATTGTCATGATGGTTTCCCGTTGTTAATTGCTAATTGGCAGAAAACTTGAAATATTTTGACATGAGTTATGCAGGACAAAATAAATCCATATTTCGTATTACACAACCATTCCTTTGGCATTAGTTTTGCGTTGTCAAGCAGTAATAAGATTATGGTTTTATCGTTTGGATTTATAATGATATACAAATGTTACATGTGGCCACAGTCTCCACTGCTGAAACAAAAACACCATAAACTAGCCCAAGATGGTTTACTGGACTTGGCTAGTATTAGCTGGTACTGGTTTAAGATGTTGTTCAAACTGGTCATCTGAAAACTGCCCTGAACCCCTGCAATAACCAGTCAGCAGACCAACCTGACCGGGCTGGAGAGCTTAGGCCAGCTAAGAGCGTAGGCTAGTTTAAAGGGATAGTTCACCCTAAAATGAAAATATCTCATTATTTACTCACCATCATTCCATCACAGGTGTGTGCGTGTGTGTGTGTATGTGTGTGTGTCTTTCTTCTGCAGAACACAAATAAAGATTTTTAGAAGAATATTTCAGCTCTGTATGTTCATACAATGCAAATGAAGAGTGGCCAGAAATTTAAATATATAAAAATAATACAACCCCAATTCTGAAAATGTTGGGACAGTAAGAAAACAAAAAGGAGTGATTTATAAATTGTTGCAATCATCTGATTTGAAATTACTGTACATAAAAAAATAAACAATGAAATTCACAAAGTTAAACATAATATAATGTTTAGATGTAGTGCTTTAAATATAGCAAAGGATGAATATCATTTACACATCACTACTGGAATTGGGATTGTATAAAGTCTGCATAACATTAATCCATATAACTCAAGTGGTTAAATCAATGTCTTCTGAAGCAATATGATTTTGTGTTGTGGTTGAGAAACCAGCCCAGCCCGACCAGTACATGGCGAAGTGCACGAAGAATGTGAATCACCAAAAGAAGCAGAATGTGAGAGTGGAGATTGATAGTAAAAGAGAGCTTAAATATTGATCTGTTTCTCATCCACAGCTATCATATTGCTTCAGAAGATGTGGATTTAATCACTGGCGTCATATGGATTACTATTATGTAACCTGATGTGACTTTTAGAGCTTCAAAGTATTGGTCAACTGTCACTTGTTTTGTATGGACCTAAAGAGCTTCGATTTTCTTCTCAAAATCTTAATTTATGTTCTGCAGAATAAAAAGTCATACACATCTGGGATGGCTTGAGGGCATGTTAATGATGAGAGAATTTTCCTTTTTGGATGAACTATTCCTTTTCAGCAGTGTCACAGTAAAAAAGTAATCACATTGCACTATGTGTATATATATATATATATATATATATATGTAGAGCGGAGGAGGGCGGGGCCAGGCTGGAACAAAGCATCCCCGGTCCCCAATCAGCCTGAGGGGGGTGCTCGAGGGATAAAGGCGGCCGGTGACGACAGTTCGAGAGAGAGAGAATGACAGGCAGCTGCTCTGTTTGTTTATGTTTGTGTGTTTTTAGTTTATTTCTTCATTAAACTATTATTTATATTGTCAAGCCAGTTCTCGCCTCCTCCTTTCCCTTAACCCGCTTTACAATATAAAACGGTCATTTATAGTAAACTACACAAAAACATTTTCAAACTAATGAGAAGGCTTATTAAATTACACTGTAAAACCAATTACATTAACTGTAAAGAGTATATTGCATGATGTATCATTCAGATCGGTTGTTTTTCAAAACAAGTTACAGATAAAAGCACTTTGTAGCTACTCTTCTAACAAACTGCTTAACCTCAAATCATAATCATGTTTTGAAATAATATGGAAAAATCTGTTCATCATAAGCTTAATTCATTCCACAGATTTCCATAAAATGTGAATAAACGTTCAAAGACTTCAACCACATTGTGAAAATGAAATGACGACAATACTGGGCAATTAGATAAAGGCAGAGCTGTTTTTGTGTCAAATTCAAACCACTTGTGCCCATTCTGTTATAAGTCTTTGTATTGTAATTTTTGTTCACACGGACCGTGTTTTGATGGCTTTAGTAATAGTGCAGTTTCCATTCCCAACTGTGCTGCGAAAGCTTTCAAGGGATATCGGGAAATGACATAGCGCTCAGACAGGAAGTACAGTAGCTGGGTCTTATAGCCTATCATTGTAAAAGACTAACTTGACTAGCCTAAACTTAATGATATAATCACACTGGACTGGTTTTAGAATTCCCAGTATGTTCTACAATTGCATGCCATTGTCCTCAAACTGCTGGATGCTGCGACATTTCTGTGGTTTCTCTCCAGACTGACATCTTAAATTCTTTTCTAGTCAGTGAGTGGTTTCTGAGTGATTAGAAACAAGTTGAGTGTAACATTTGTGTCATTTTGTTGAATGTAGAACATTTAAAAATACAGCACTGAAAAAAGTATGGAGCTGAAGTGGTCTTAAAAGAATGGTTGCTGTGCTTAGCTGGTCTCCCAGCACGGCCATGTTGGTATTTTTACTGGATTTAGAGGGGTATGGGCACATGTCAGCTGGTCAGTCTGGGTAACAAGCTGGCCAACCAGTAAAACTAGCTTAACACCAGCTTGGCCAGGTTGGGAGACCAGCTTAAACCAGATAATAACAGCAGCATGGGCTAGATTAACATATTTTTTTAAGCAAGGTCAGGAAATGCTTCTCTTACTTTGGGGATGTAGATTGCTAGCAGTCATTGTGGAAATCAGTGTTGGAAGGTTTTCATTAAAAAAAAAATAAGTTAATAAGGGAAATGGGCAGGTTGGAGTAGGTCACAGGAATAGAAAAATAATGTTTGTGTGAGTAGGTGTGTGTGTTCTGGTGAAGTTGGTTTCTACTTTAAACTATTTGCTCCACTGGAACAATGTTGCTCTTTCTTTCTTACTTACTTTCTTTCTCTTTTCAGTCCTGACTGAACAAAAAGGAAAATAGATGAGTAGATAGACAACAAGAGGAAGAATTTTAAAACTGTGAGGTTTGAACTGCAACAATCAGGAGTTAAACTGGGCCAGAATAATCTCTGCACCTTCCATTCAAAGAAGACAAACAGAACTGGATTTCTTGTCAGTACATTTCATATCATGCATGCTCCAGTTCACAAATTTCAGATTTATTTATCAAGGATACTCATTCAAGTTCATTACATAAACCAAATGCAACCCATTGCACTTAAACATCCACTGATAAACAGTTGTTATTTTTATTGGTTTATAATAAATGAACCAACTGAAAAAAATTAAAATAAAATTAAAAACATTTAATTTTTTTATTATTTTGCTTAGGAAGAAAAAAAATCTGAACTATAAACAGTGCCAGGGTTCATACAAATAAAATGCCATATAAACAAATTTAAGGGTTACAGATACATATCAGAACACAAAAAAAGTGCAAAAATTACAAAGTAATTTTACACGAAACAACACATACTGTATACAGATGAGTTTTAAACCAGTATCACCACCAGAACTTTGGGTATCCACATCCCTTCAAAATCCCAATTTAATCCCTGCCGACAGCCATGTTTTACTCCTGCAGACTACTATTATAGCCAGTCTTTACCATTCCAGCATTTTCTGCATGGTTGCATGCTCTTGCAAATATCCCCAATACAATATGGAAATGAATTCTATAAACTTCTGTAAAAATTCAAAACTGGCATGTTTGTAAAATTTGATGCCCCTATCTAGCCCATCAAAGAGCGGTATGGTTTCATAGCTCTGCATTCTTGCTTTGGTGGTTTATTTAGCGCTCTGTGAATGATTAACAGACGGAGGTAGAGCGAGCTGAAGGAGTTCGATGACGAGGAAGATTTGTGTAAAGCTAAGTGAGAACAAAGAGGTCGCACCAAAGCGTCCATGCCTGCCTGTTTGGGGCTTTGAAAAAACAGTCCGCAAAACATGGCACGTGGGATGCTTTTTAATATGCACCCATAGCCAATGAACAATTCATTTTTGGACAACTGTTCTTCAATTTTAGATTGATCCAGGAATAATTAGGTTTCTTTTCTGTCATATTTTACTTATCTTCATGTTGATCCAAATGTAATTTCTTTCTTAAGTGGAACACAAACGATGTTAGGCAGAATGTTCGAGACTGACAGTACCACAATTCTCTTTAATGATTTTTTCTGTACAATGCAAGTGAATGGTGTTTGAGGCCATCAGTCCCTGCTGATGAAATTAAGTGGACAAGAAATCTCTTAATGCTCATATTTAACTCTAATGAGAAACTTGACTGCAAAGTTTCTGGTACATTTAGTCACAAAAAGACAAATATGACCTTTTGCTCTGGAGCTTAACTGAAAAAGCATCCCAGACTGTGAGCGTTCTGCTACTCTACTGTAAGAACCACACAAATATGTTTCAAATGTCCCAGTTAAATTCCCCGAAGTGCTGCTGTTTTGTTTAAAAACAATCACTTCTAAAAGGATATTGTAAGGCCACTTTGCCTCAATTGATCACTTACACACTGTGTTATGAATTGCAGGATGGCACAAAACGTACCCCAACAGCCCCAGGACTAGCAGTTCTCCTCGTAATGCAATCCAAACTTTGGGCCTCTCCTACACACTCGCCTTGCTCTGCCCTCAAACTATTTAGAGGAAACAGTCACACATGAAACTTAGCAGCAAAGAGTGGCACTTGAGATTAAATCTACAGTAGCTATTTGTAGATTTGTCTCACAGAGATAAGAACAACTCAGTCAAACAAACAGGTATTCTCTGGCACCTGACCTGTCCCATTCCCCTGCAATAAAACCAGGCTTAGCAGCCAGGCCCCAAGGGCTTCAAAGCTCTCCCATCAGGCCCCAAGAGGGTCCAGGGTCAGTGGCACTTGAGACAAGATGAAGTCCCAGGGTTGGGAACCGATCAAAGACAAAGGTGAAGTGAATCACTGCTGCTCCTCTAAGACTTGCATTGGTGACAAAGGCATAAAGTAGAGAGGAGCTATCCCAGGGGTCAATGTTTGGGTTGCAGGGTTGCCTTGATGTCTATGACCTCTGACCTAAAGCTCTCAGGGTGGGCGGGGTTGCATTTCAGCTCCTGGGTGCATGTGTCCAAAGCCTGACCTAAAACCAAAGCCAAGGAATGGCATAGGAAGCTTGACTTGTCGAAGACTAGCAGTGACCGTCCATAAGTTCAGGGTTTCCTGTCCAAACACTAGAATTAAGCAGACACTTGAAGGCCTCTGTAGAGTCATAACCACTGCCCCTGATTTTTGGAACATTCACCACTGACACAACAAACTTAATGAATTACTGGGAAATGGGGGCCGTGGAGAGTATATATATGTAAATAGGGCATGAGAAAGTGTAGGTGGTGTGTTCTGAAAAATGGAGTACAAATATTTTCTCTTGGAATGAGTGTTTGATCTCCTGGTTGGCTTTCAAAGTTGAGGGAGGCACACAGTTTCGAGAAAGTTTTATTCTACTGCTTTTATTCTGTTTTATACTGGACATTTACTCTCAGATCGTCTGGAGTTCACAGACACTCATGTAACTGAAACTACTGTGTTGTATCTGCCAGTCCATTGAATGTATGCAAATATGACCGTATACTTAAGACATATGGAGAAACAATATGGAGGTTTAAGGAATGTCTCTGTTTTAGCCATTCACTGCTGGTACAGAGGCTTAAGCATGACTTTGAAAAAGGTGAGTATACAGTATATAGAATTGAAACATGTGGAGTACAATATGCATGTGGAATACTCCAAACTCCCTTTTATTGCCAACAGTCTTGCAAAGTAGCTTGCTCTCCTCATGCTCTATTTCTCTTTCTGTAGCACTAAAAGTAGCCCTCACCCACAAACACCCTTTAAAAGGAGCCCATTCTGAAAAATGCTTCCCTGTGAATTGCACTCGGTCAAACAAACGTCATACCGGTTAACAGTAAAATGAAATCATTCAGGTTGTGGTTCCAAAGTTCCATGTCCATTCCAAACCTTTTGAAAAAAATCTGAACTGCTGCCATGTCATGCTGAGAGAGGAATTTTTTTTATTTTTGCTTCAGTGATTTACGAAGTATAATTTCTTCTATACCATACGATTACACTTCTTCTAAGCATCGTCTTTACAAAGTTTAGCCGCAAGGTAACACAACAAATATGCTTTTTCTCTGACTTTACCTCAAACCATCCTACTTTTTATCTTCATAAGAGAAACATTACACAGTTTATAGCTTGATTAAGCTTTCAGCTCTCCCAGATGCTGGACATGGACATGAAAGTAATCGGCACCATGGTGGACAGTGTGGTCGTGAGTACTTAAATGCAGTGGTAGTTTGTCATTTTGGCCACTGCTAACATTAACAGATCTAGTCATGTTGCTTTAGTCCCAGTTTATATGATGCCTGCTGTGTGCAAAAGTCTAACTGCCTGTCTCTCATTCTTTCTCTCACAAATTAGATTGTTGAAATACAGTAAGAGTACTAAGCTAAAAATGAATTCAGTCATGGAAGAATTAAATGAGAAATGTTTGAGTTCATATTGAAATCTCTGACTTGTGATTGCAGTCTTTGATATCTCAGAATATCCAAACAGTCTCAGACATTGATTAAGTCTCCTTTGATACTCTAGAGATACATCTGAGACTACTGGGGACTATTTTTCTCAACTGAAGTCTCAGTTTAAACTCTTTTTTTTTTTTAATCATTGCCATCTAGGAGAAACAATTGAGACTTTAAAGTTATTTCCTGTGGGTCCCTCACCTATCCAATACAGACAGTGAGAAAACAAATAATTTGTTATGTCTGTACAAAGAGATGAGTGACATCTTGCAACTCAGGTGTGCAATGATCTCATAATGTGCTCGTCACTCCAGCACAGATGTGTTGCTTTTGGCATAATATTCTGTTCTTTTTATATCTGATAGTTTCATTACTAATAAATGAATGAACTCCAACTGTATCTGTTTTAATCCTATGAACAGAAATGTGAAAGAACCAAAACCATAGAAGAATATAAACACATCAATGTAGGCCACATATCTTCAACAATGGGTCTGCCAATTATTAATCCAAAACTGTTTTTGTGTGAAAGAAATGACAAAATATTCATTAAACAATGCTAAAGTTAAGCAGCTAAAGTTCAGCTAAATGTTTCATTTTCCTTCCCACATTAAAATATATTAAGTAAAATTAAAATGTGATGTACAAGTACTGTATACGCCTGTACATCAGTAATGATATTTTGAATGGCTTTTTAATGTAACTATGTAAATACATTAATATGTATTATACACATGTTATTATATGCCTGGATCATCTGTCTATCCTCAAAAGGGTCCTTGATCTGAAAAATGTTGAAGACCCTTGATCTATTTTGGATACCAAATTACAGATTTTAAATAATCCCATCCCAGAACAGTTTATATAAATTCTTGATATGCAACAAATAATTGATGCTCACAAAGCAAATAATTATCTCAAGAAGGAGTTCTATTCACTCAATATGTCTAGAACTTGTTGCACGACAAAACAAAAGGAAACCATGTAAGCACAGGTGCTCAGCAGATCTACATTTGTTTATCTATGTTTATATACAGTTTCGGGTACAACATTTCTCCAAATTATGGCTATCCTCTAAACTTACAGCCTCATTGCCAAAGGCATGTTGGTTTAGTGCTTGAGAAACCAAAATCTGGTTCTGGAAAACCAAACCACCGACTCCCACCGAAAGTGAGACAAAAGCAAACACATGCTGTTACTTTTAAGTGAAGATGTAAGAGCAGTGTGAAGGCGACAGTCTCAGTTCATGTTTATTTTGGGCACACTGCCCTGACCCTGCCCATGGCCTCCTGTGTGCCATGGAAAGCTCCAATGGTACAACTTTTCTTTGATCTAGAACAAGAGATATAGCTTATTACCCTCCAACCTGGGGACAATATTCCCCCCCATATGTCTCCAACTGTGCTACATTGCAGGACTTGACCTCAGCTGTTATTCCCAAACTCACAGGATACCCATAATTCCAGTAATCTTTCTAGAGGACAACAGGATATGTCCATTTCTCTCTCATCCATCCATAACAATAAAACCAATGTTGACACTTCTGCTGGGAGAGACTAATAAACTCCCTTTGTTGTAGCTGTGACCAATGTATAGCAAACCGCTTCCAAAGGGAACACAATACCGTTGTGCATGCTCACCGGATGCCCTTGTCTCATCATCATGCAAGAAGTGTAAAGCAAAGCTTTAACTGCACCAGAGTTATCAATGGTGCATAGAGTGGCTAATGTTGAAAACATACCCCTCATTCAGACAACTTGAGTCTGAAATGTAATACTTTGTTACTTAGTGAGTTTCCTGTGAGGTTTGTAAAAGTACACAGTACAGTTGAGATCCATTTGGAATCGAACTCAAGGTTAGATCTCGGGTCACAGATGAGGTATGTCTGTTATAAATCGGAAAGCAACTCTCTGTTTTTGTATGAAGGTGTCCATGAGTTTTTGTAGCTGAACTGGGAGAGCATAGCTATAGCAATGCCAAGATCATGGATTTGCTTTCCAGGGAATATACAAACTGATACAATGTATACCTTGAATGCACTATAAGTCGCTTTGGAAAAAAGCATCTGCCAAATGCATAAATGTAATGTAAATGTTCAAAAATCTAAATCAGTCAGCTAATTACTTTATAGGCAGTATTTTGAGCATGAGGGCACCTCCTTGGTTCTAAACAGGCATCATAGGCACCAGAACAACATGTCTAATGATCTAGAATAAATTCAAGTGAGCTTTTGAGATAACCAAGGGAATATTTGATGACTAGCCTACTGAAGCAAACAAACAAAAAACAGCTAAAACCAACCTAAACTCGTTGCCTGGTCAGGCTGGTCACTTGGCTGGATTTAGAGGGGTTTTGGATAATTTTTAGCAGATCAGCTTGGGAGACCATCTTAAACCAGCCAACCAGCCTTTTTTAGCTGTTATTTTTTTTATTGAGCAGCAATAATTTAAAAATAGATGAAAAAAACATTTTTTATTAAGTAGTACACACTTTTCAACCGGTCTTCAGACACCATTTTAATTCTTAAAGTTTTTAACTGGTGAATTTCGACCCAAAAATTTGACAATGATCATTTCGTTTTTATTAATTAGATTATATAAATATCTATATAATTATATTAAATTAACATATTACATAAATATAAATAAAATTCATGAATATAAATGATAATATACTTTATATACACACAGTATATATACATATATACAGTACATTATATATACATATCTAAAAAATGAGTGAGCACTAGAGTTACATTGGCCACGTTCACGCAGCACCAAAATACGGTTGTCAGTCTTGTTTTAAAGTGCTAAATATGGTTACGTTCACACAGTTCAGTTTCTTACGAGAATTACAACTGCATTCTATAACCAAACTGACACTATTACATTTTCAGGAATCTCAACAGTATTTGAACCACCTGAACCATTGATTTCAGTTGCTATAGAAACAGAGAGGTGTTTATGCATGATTGTGTTTCCAATGTCAGGATGGCCAGGAAAGAGAAATGAAGAAAGGGATGGTAAAAAACTGTCCCTTGAGTTTATTCAGGAAGATATTCTGGGCAGATGGTCAGACTCTGTAAAGACAGACTAAATCTACTGTCCCCCACGTTTTCTCCTTATATAGTTAAAGTACAAGTAGTGTGAACCCTTAAGATTTAAGTGGATTTCTGCATAAATTGATCTTAAAATTAGATCTGGTCTGCAAACTAAGTCACAGTAGAAAAACAGTCTGAACACAAACAATGAAAAATTTCATGTCTGTATTTAGCACATTGGGTTGTAAAAACCAAGAAGCAGCAATGACCACACAGTTAACATAGCGAATGTATGGTTGTATACTGACACGCACCTGCAAAGAAAGAAATGGTCTTATTGTAATCAGTGTGATCTATAAACACAAATTTTGCAGAGCTTGTGTATTTATGTGTATAATTTGGAGAGAAAGAGGCTCTTTTATCCAGTCTTTCCAAGTTTAGGGGATGAAAGCTCTATGTAATCAAAAGCTGCGTTTGCTTTATAACAGTATGAAAAATTCTCAAATGGAACCAGGTTGGAATGATACATAGGAAAAGCAAAATAAACAAGATAAGAGAGTTCTTTGGAACACGTAACAGCAGATGACCTAGCTAAAGGAGAGTTTAAAGTTAAGAATAAAAGAAAGGAGAAATGGAGAGATGAGGGACTTGGAAGAGAAACTGAGGAACAATGAAAGAATGTAAATATTTGTGATGCCTTTGTTTGACGTTAAATCCACCTGTCAGAGCTAATAGATGACGACAGGCCCAAGTGTTTTTTCTATATGATTCCATTTGATTCTGTAAACTGTCCTTGGGACATGAACTAAATTTAATTGGCATGGAAATATTGACAGTTTGTTCGTAGATAAATTCAAAGATATTTTGGCCGGGGTACTGTTTTTTGGATTCTTTGAAGTACTTTGGACTACCTGGTGTGTACAGTATTGACCTGTTTCAGGTGGCGTCACTTATTTCTTCACAGCATCATACTTGAATGGAATGGGAAAACACCTGTGAAACGATTTCAAGAAAAACATAAAAATAGCTTTTGACCCATGCCCAGTCCCAGGAAAAGTTCATACAGGTCTGAAGGCAGCATAAATATAGCCAAATTGGACTTTCATGGACTTTTCAATATATTTTACATCACCGTAAACATCTTTCACTCAGAAGTTACATATGTTGTTTTCAGGTCTGATTTGGTCATACTATTACAAAACATCTGTGATGATCACGTCTGTATGAATGTAAGAGCTGCTTTTAACTCCTGAAGAAGGTGCACATTGAAAGTAGATTGAATTTTGGTCACAAACATGGCGGCGCGGTCATATAGTGGTGCCACATGAAACGGGTCAATACCATGGTTATGCATATGGTAATCATTCATTACAAAATACAGCCATAGTAGTTCCTTTACAGGTAATAGTCTGATGATTAGCATTTTATTTATTTTTTTAAAAAGGAAATACTCGTCTTTATTTTGATGATAAGAACCTACAGTGTGTATCTTTTTTTCAATCATAAAATATTTCCTCCGATCCCAGTTTAATATGAAGAGACAAGTAATAGTTGTCTCTTCATATTAAACTGGGATCGGAGGAAATATTTTCAGAGCGACAGTGTTTACACTTTTTGGGAATATCAACCCACAAATGGGTTGATATTCCCAAAAAGTGTAAACACTGTCGCTCTGAGATGCTATCAAAACATTGCTGTTTGTTTTAACATCCCGAACAACCCATATGAATAGCAACTCAACCAATGGCTTTAGTTTGGAGCATGACTATGGACCAATGGAAAACAAGGGTAGTGTTCGGGAAACCTGTTTAAAAACAGATGTTCTTTTTGCAGTTCCATTTGGTGAGGATAGTGGGACAAAAAATGCACACTTCAGCTTTTTATGAAAGTAAAACTACACTGTAAAAAATGTTTGTAATTTTAACAGTAAAATACTGTATAAATGCTACAGAAATTTGTAAAAGATAATTGATTAACGAAAATATACAGTAAAAGGTTTTAATATATTTTAGAAGACAATACAGTAGTTTTTACAATAAAATGTATAATTAATGGTAAATATTTACATTATGTTTGACAAGAGAGTGTATGTACTTTTTACAGTAAATTATGTACAAATTACAGTAAAAAAAATTGTAAACGAGCCTTCTCAGAATTCCCTGCATGACCCATTACATTTTTACAGTTTCAGAAGACTAATATCAAGTATATAATTTTTTTACTGTAAATTAAAAAAAAAAATATATATATATATATATATATATATATATATATATATATATATATATATATATATATATATAGATATATATATATATTTTTACAGTGCCAGCATGGTCATGTAAATTACAACCATTTTAAACTGTAAATTTTACAGGTTGCTCTGTAAAGTTGTTTACAGTTTTACTGTATTTTTTGACATAATTATTCTGGCAACTACAGCTGCCAGTTTTTTTTTTTTTTTTTTTTGTAAAAACAACAGGATTCTTTTTACAGTGTAGTCTCAGATAGATACCTGCCCCAATGTGCATGCCTGTGAGTGTATTGTGTTTGTGCATGGCTTAAGCATATGGGTATGTGTTTGAATGGGTGAGTGAGGCCCCCCACTCACAGTTCTGTTCCCTGTTAGCCCATCGATAAATCAGCTGTTAACCACTCCCTCCTGTCTGACTGCAGAGAACATTCAGGCAGAGTCAGCGGATGTGGCATTGCTCTGTCAGACTCCATTAGGCTCAATTCGGCTCACAAGTCAATTGGAAGTTTTTGCCCTCATATAAAGACGTGTCATTGGTCTGAATACTGAGCACTGTCTGTGTTCCATGGTTAGATTGTACAAATCATAACTTCACAGCTAGACTGTTAAGGATACTGTTATAACTGAAGTGTCATACACTGCCTGTGAAATGTGGAAGTGTTGTTTGAATATGCACATAGTTAAAGGGATAAGTCACCCAACGATTTAATGAATCAGTTAATCTGGTTCACAAAGTCTGAATGATTGTTTACTAATCAGTTTGAACTGGTTTTCAGTTATACAGTCACAGCAGTTAACTCGCTCATGGGGAAGATAACAACTTAAATTTGTATTTAAATAAAACACTTTTTATTGCATAGTGTATTACATCACTGAGTTAGCTATTAGCTAATTACATAAAACAGATATTAGTGTCATAGTGTTACACAAATGTACACTAATGTAATATTCATATACTCTGAATGTGCACCTTGATTTATGTGATTTGAGCCTGTATATATTTACATACATAAATTTAGCTGTTTTTGAGTACATTTATTTTTTTATCAAACATAATGATCATGAGTATATGTTGATTCAGAATTAAAATTTCAGTGATTCAGATGTTAATCCTGATCATCATCATCATTTTAATCCTGGGTTGATTTCCTGATATTGATCCAACATCATCAGCGTCACCATGTTGATCCTGCACCATCATAATCACTTTGATTATGGGTAGATTTGCTGACAATGACCTTGGACCATCATTGTTACCATGCTGATCCTGAACCATCATTGTCACCCTTTTAATCCGGGACCATCGTTGTCACCATGTTTATTCTGGCCCATCGTAATAATTTAATACGCTGATGTTGATCTTGGACTATCATTATAACAATTCCATTAATTATCATGATAATCACCAAAATTATTGTTAAAATAAATATAGGACCTCATATACTGTAAATGAATAATAATTTACTTGCTAGCAAATTGTCTACTAGCTAGTTCAGTGATTTTTTCATAAAATAGTTGAATTTCAAGAATACTTATTTTATTAAGTAATTTCAATAATACAGTTTTGGTTGCATATGAAATACAGAGAGAGTGAAGAGATTTCTCTGGTGGATTGAAATGGACCTTGTATCCTGTAGAGATTAACTGGTACATAGCAGTTAAACAGGCATGTAAAGCTATACAGATCCATGTTTACACACAGAATTAAACTGATTTGAACCCAGCTGTGTAATTTCTGGACAGCAGCTTCCTGTCGATTACTGGCTCAAAAAGCTGCATGTCATGTTTACCAAACTTTTCATGCATGTTGATGTATCAGTGCATGCCGATATCAAACCAAATTTCCGATGGCTGTGTAACGACCATATGCTATGCATTAATTAAATCTTTATGGCATGTTGAGATGGGACGCATTAAATTACGTCTGATAAAGTGCATCACTGTCATTTCCAGTATATTCCACTCTAAAATCAGGCTGTATTTTGCGATCATGTGAATTAGTTTATAATAGTTTAATAGTTGACCAGTGACAGGAAAAAAAATATGAATAGTGTTAGCAATCTTTGAGATCCAAAGGAATTGAATAAATGAAGCATTCCTTTTGCTCTGCTAGTTGTGTCAAAACCCAGAGGTTTTTTTTTTTTTTTTTTTGCAGTAGTTACCCTTTTATATCTCAGATTTAATTTTAGTAAGTTTTGTAACTCTTAGATGTTAAAAGAAATAATAATCTCAAATGAGACAGTGGTTGACATACAGTACAGATAGAGTATATCGCTGTAAAATTAGTAGCATAATTTGCTATTGGAGTAATTTGCTGAGAAATGCTCAGTCTTTGAGTCAGTGTCGGTGCTCCTGGGGGGAACTTGCCACTTTGTGTAACAATGAGCTGCATGGTCAAAGTAGTTATATGAAAAGGTAAAAGTGAGGCAGAAGTGCAGATAAGTGGTATAGGGTGTTACCCTTTTTCAGTGAAATAGATGTAATGTCGGAATTGAACCAAGGCCTCATTGTCAATAGCCTGTGGTTTCTCTGTGCAGTTGTGTATATGCTGGGGATTATAGGCATGGTCAGGCAGTGAAAAGGTTAGAGGATTGCACAGGAAATGATCCTCAAGCATAAAAGGACAGGACACTTTTCACCTTCCACAGCTGTTATACCAACCCAGCACGCTACAGCACAGGAATATGCAAGCTCAGTTGAGCAATAAGAGAACACTAACACAAAGACAAACAAGAGGCCAGGGGACGTTACATTTGCGGAAATATATGGCTGGTCTAACCCAAACAAACACTGTGGCAAAACAAAAGAGAGATAAATCTCTTCCTTTCAGGGTTATTATTATATTTATATATATTTATTATATTTTATTTAATATTTAATATTTCCATTCATTTGAGTTTTCAATCATTTTTACTCTATGACTGTTAGTTTTAGCTTGCCTGACATCATTTAAATATGTTTAACGGCATAACATTTCGTACGGTCGATTATTGTTGTCAATATGGTTCTATTTGTTAACATTAGCAAGTGCATTAGGTAGCAAGAACTAACAATGAACATTATATTTTTAAAGCATTTATTAATCTTGGTTAATGTAATTTAATTTATAATTCAGCACATTTTTAGTTCATGTTAGTTTATTAACTATTGTTAACGTATAACTTTTTATTTAAAAAATGTACAACCGACATGTGCTATTAAACCAAGATTAACCAAGTGCTGTAAAAGTATTGTTCATTCATTGTTAGTTAACTAATATGAACTAAATCAACCTTATCAAAAAGTGTTACTGTGGCATTTTCATGTTTAACGAAGGCGAGTTGTAAAGGCTTCAAATTTTGTATATAAAACTATATCAAATATTCTGTGTATCTAAAGCTAAAATTAATTAATTTGTATTTGATTTTTGTTTTGATGTCATGAAAATCTATATTAGCTCAGTATCTGACTGTTAACAAAAAGTTCCAGTTTTCGTTAACGAAAATAATAACACTGCTTCCTATGAACAACACTGAAAAGGTCTGGAATGACATAATGAAATTCTGACTGAATTTCCATTTTTGGGCAGACTATCACTTTAAGAAATCCCACCGGCTCAGCATCTGTTTGAAAAATAGCATTAATCAGCCGACTAATGGTGTTCTGCCTGAATCATTTGGTTGTTTAACTTTTAGACGCTAAAGAAAAATCTCTCATGACTTGCTTACATTTGTGACCACACAAACTTTAGATCACTAAACACTAATTTACCCTCGCACGTCACGTTAAGAGTATTTATTTCTGCAATTCGACACTATTTACATAATTACCTATATCTTTCACTTAGAAGGAATTCACACATTATTTGTAATAATGTCTAGGCAGGAATATTCCTTTGATTTTGATCAAAGTCTGATTATGATTTCTTTTGAAGTGTAAATTGTTTATTATACAGGCTCGACTTGTACCACAACAGGAGATAATTACAAATGTTGATTGCTCCTCACATTGTTTACATGAAAATCAATGCTGTTTTGCTCTGCAAAAGGCTTAAATAAATGTAGTTACGAATCCACTTCACAAACATCCTATGCAAAGAAGACTGAAGTGAAGGGAAAAGCAAATGGTACTATCAAAATCAACATACAAGAAAAACTAAAATGCCCAAACAAACAAACATGTGTTATCAAAATCTAAACACAGACAGAACTTCAAGAAGCAACATTCCGAGAGTATTGGATGCCATGGTAGATAACGGCATGTGGGAGCTATCATGGCCCTCATCAGCACTCAAGCGTACTTAGCTCTTGCCGGAGATGGCAACGACTCCGACAGGCTTATATCCATTGCCAGCAGTGGCATCCTCATTTCCTCATCCTGAATGTTGCCTGCAGTGGTTTGGGAACTAAATAGGAGAAACTTTGTTCTTCCACTTACAGGTGTGACCTCCTGATGCTTTTTAAAAGCACCAATAACACTTGGGATTCATTGATATGACCGCAACAATGCAACAAAATAAAACAATCTTAACTAAAGTAATTTGTGATACTGACTGGCTGACTGTAAAATATCCCACTTATTATTTAGCTCCTTACAAAATAAATAAATACATTGACAATAATATTGATATGATATTATATTTATTATATACAGTCAATATAATAGCATACTGTATACACTACAAAATCGAATTAGTTGACCTTAAATTTTTCAAGGCAATCGGTTTGCATGCTTTTTCTAAGTAAACGTTTTTATTTGGCTCAAGTAAACTGAACTTAATTTTTTAAATAATGTTAACTAGTAACAAGTAAGCTTAACTCATCTATTATTAATGTATTATTGTTTTGATTTATTAAATTGGGTTATACAGTATAAGGTAAATTATGTCTAGCTTTTAGACTCTATTCAGTACTTCTTGGTGCACATAAATCTACACTTTTATAAAGTACAATTGAGTAAAGAAGAATGGCTTAAACTTAACAGGCTCCAAGTTCACCAGAGGTAACACTAATCACCCTGACGGTGACTTAACAAAAATCTCAATAATCAACCAGTTACAACAAAACAACAACAATAGTCATACGAATTAAAACGAAATAAATTTTTAAATAGAAAAAAAAAAAACGATTATTTTACTACCTAAGTTTCTTTGTTTTAAACCAAACAAACATAGTTTTTTTCAAGCGCATGGGTTTATGGGTATTCCACACTTGTTAATTAGAATTAGAATAGAATCCTATGCATGGAACTTATTTTTACTGGGTTCTGATTTCCTTGGAGAAATCTGAAAGCATTATGTGCTTCTGTTTGTCTCAGGTCAGGTTATCTTACCATCCCATTCCAATTTGTTTTAAAAAAAAAAAACATTAACTTACAATGTTTGATTATTATGTTAGGCCATAGGACAAAGCATGCTAGAAATAATTGTTCCAATGCCAGCATTTCAGCTGATAGTAGAGCCAAAGCAAACAGATTCATGTAAATTTTCCCCTCTTGATATTTGAATAAATTAGTCTTTCAGCTTTGGCAGAAGTTCTCTTTTCTTGTTAGCAAGAGAGACCGAAAGAAAGGAACAACTGTAACAGTGCACCGATCATTACTCAGTCTTACTGGGAGAGGTATAATTGGATCTGACTTCATTCCAAGGTAAAGCTGGACAAGCTTCAGTGACTTATTGTTTGAGTTGACTCTGTTGATGTAGACTTCTCCAAACACGGTCTCATTTCCCTGTCACAAAGCCCTTAGTCCGGTCAACCTGCGGCTATGCTTAAGTCCATTACATTTCACCCAATGTCTTGGCTGAACCTTGTGCTGTGAACAAGCAGTTCTTAATCTCTGCTAAACTGTTTGTTTTTGACAATGATCTATGTTACAGAGCTTCTGCCAAAGAAATCCATAATCTCTTTCTAGTTTTATAATTCCAGTCAGTTCTTATACTAAATTTAGGACTAAGCTGGAATCAGAGATGGAGTGGACTTACTGTCCCATGAAAGGTTGTAGTTTTAGAGGCTGTGCTCATGTAAGGGTATGTTCACTATTTGCTTTGAAGTCATCTTTATGCTAGTGTACAACTAAAACTTATAATATATTACCTTTAGCAGATATATGCTTTTAAATTGACAGTTTCTCTTATGGAAAAACAAACCAAAAACATTGATGACTCATCCAGAACTACACATTCCACCTACTACCGGTTCATGGCTGTGATGTAACACCAACAGTTTGAAATGTCCCACCCCTGTCTCAGTAGAAAATACACAAAACAAGAAAGAAAACTGCTTGTCAAGAGAGAAATCAAACATGCTCACTTAAAGCCTCCTCAATCTCTCACATAATGCTGGAAAATCTAGGTGAACCGGTTCTTTCGCATGTAAATGACCTGGCTAAAATAAACCATTTTAATTCAGTTTTATAAAATAGGATATTTTTGTGGATATTAAGTAAAGTTATGTTAAATTGAATGCCGTCACATGCTTTGTTTAATGTAACAATATATAAATATCAAGTGATTTCTATTGAATTATGCAACAGAACATCTGATTGCAAAATTAAATGACATTATCCGACTTTAACAATATCTTCCTTTTTAATAGATTTAATGTAAGCGCAGCATAGTTCTAGCGGGAAGACTAGCAGCTGTACATCATCGCACCGATATCTGGGTACTTCTTAGTCAATCATATGTAAGCCATTGCTTTATAAGTCTGCTCACAATCTATCCCATTGCTGTTTCAGTGTGCTAACACGGCAACCTCCACCACCCCACCACCACCAGTTGAGTCCCGTCCTGCACTGGGGTAGGCTCCTCACCCCTGCCTCCTATCTCTGGCAGGATATGACGGTTCTGAGTACAAATTCGGACCGCCAGACAGGGCCTACGCCAAAGAGAGACATTATTTTTCTGTTTTAAATTCATCAAATAAATGTCATCTTAAATCTCACTCAAGTCTGCGAGTCTTCGTGATAGAAATGTAGTTACCTACTTTTTGTTAGTAGCTTGTAGTGTATATAACTACTTTTTAAAAGAGTAGCTTGAATGTAGTTTAAATACTTTTAAGTTGTACTGTAAGTAGCTTGATGCAACCAACACTCTCATCAAGTGATTTCATGGGATCCTTAAAGCTTTAATGTGTAGTTTCAGCACCACTAAATCCGAACAGAATTGGAAAAATATGTTTCCAAAAATGTTAAATGTTTCCCAAACACTCCCCTTGTTTCTGTTATTCAAATAAACAGGTAGTTCTCCCACCAATTTTGATTTGTCAAGCTGCTCAAACAGTAATGATTTGATAGTGGCAAAAACATTTTAAAGACTTTTTTATGGAAATCAACCAAATTGCTTACTTAAAGTTGTCTCTTCATATTAAGCTGAGATAGTTAAAGTATTTTAACATCCAAAAATTACTCACATAACCTTGTTTGTAGTATGGGAGACGGATCCACTTTATATTAGTTGTCTAACTACTTTGTACTTTAGCATTTGATACAAAGTACTTATTATATACAGATGTGTTATTGCATTGAATTTACATTTAAAGTACCTGCATTTAATTACATCTGTAGATGCACTGTTAACCCTAGCACTTACCCTAATCCTACCCATACCTTAACCTCATTATCAGCAAAGGTGAGCATTTTGCAGAATAATATGTAGTTACACAATAAATACATTTTATGTACTTTAATGTTAGTACATAGTAGACACCTTATATATAAAGTGGGTCTGGTTAGGACTGTTAACATGGAATCATACTAGCTGTTCTGAAAGCAATTAGCAAGTTTTGGGGTCTGACAGTTCAAACACCTTTCACAAGAGATGCTGGATCACCAAATTACTGAAATACTGAACGCACTCAGGAAATCCCTCCGACAATATGGTTGGACTGGACAGGAATGTTGGCATCGGTATTCTCTGAAACCTTTAGCTCAAATACTCTACTGTGGAGGGCAGAGAGCATGTGATTGCCCGTGGAATGCTTCTGCCAGGAGTGAAGCCATTTGAAGGACGTCCGGGAAGGGGATTTGCCTGTATTGCTAATCTCTATTTGGCAAGCCAGCCGGTAGACATTACATGAAAAGGACTATTGAAAAATAGATTAATGAGAGGGCAATAAAGAGCAAGTGTGTGAGACAGAGAGAGAGAGAATGAAAATGATTCATCAATTGTCTTGCTCTACATCAGAGCGTAATTGCACTTGGAACTCTTGAACCCTCGGCAAGGGCAAAGTTTGAACAACATAAATCTACATAGTGTAACTACAAAAAGCGAATAGACCTTAAGACCTGTATACAATCATAAGGCCCCATAAACATAGAGAGTCATCTTTTCTTTACTAAAACCCCTTGTGATCTGGGATTTGCACTGCAGATGTTGCTGCCATATTTATTTAATATCTATTCATCATTTGTGGAACGCATTATGATGAATGATGTCAATCGCTTTGTTTGCACTTATTTCCCCAATTGTTCCTTTTTGAATTTGTTGTTTTATAAGCTTCCACATACTTTCGGTCAATGACGATTCAAAAGATACAAGTGCGGGCACATGATTTTCCCACTCCAGTTCCAACCTGTCCACATACATTGAATGTATAGTCACTCTAGAAAGATTATTATTTTTTCCATGCTTGTTTTGTTTAAAAAAAACTATTCAGAGTTTGAATTACTTAATCGCCTGCATTGACGTACAATAAAAGCTAGATTAGCGCTTTACTGTGCTGCTGTCAGTCTGTGCAGGTACGTGCATACAATG
The DNA here is from genome assembly GCF_025860055.1 of Xyrauchen texanus. Taxonomy (NCBI): domain Eukaryota; kingdom Metazoa; phylum Chordata; class Actinopteri; order Cypriniformes; family Catostomidae; genus Xyrauchen; species Xyrauchen texanus. The sequence goes on along the minus strand of NC_068318.1, from coordinate 23,097,722 downwards.
CATAGCAGTACAGTAAACAGGTAAATCTTTGTCCCACAGTCCTCATCTCGAGCCTAGAATTAATGACAGTATCGGTTGGAATGCTGATGGCAAAAGCATGCACTGTGCCTGGGCTTGAAACCGAGAGTAAATATTAGGACACGCGATTCCAAATAAGCAGGGAACATCACAAGTCAGGAGGGAATCTGTGGGGATAGAGGTACTTGACTGGGTTATTGCGCTCGATTGTGTACGTGTGTTTATGTGTTAAAGGCGGAGAGCCTCTCTGACATCAAGGTGTGTTCATTTAGCTCGGGGCGGTTGCCGATTGAAGGAGTTTTCCCTGGTGAATAGATCATGGGATGATTAGTTGAGTGTCAGGGCTCAACATGGAGAGCATTATGAAGGTAAAAGGCTGCTTTTATAATGAATGGTTGAACCTGAATGGCTTCCATGCCTTCCAAAGTGAGATGGGCTTCACATCCTCTGCCTGGATCTAATCATGGTTTAGAGCCAGAGATGATGCCCTTTACTTGCAATAAACATGTCATCTTCTCGCTCTATTCCTTTATGGAATATTTCACCTAAAAATTAAGAGCCAGTCATTATTTACTCACCCAGTCATTGAGTTGAACTTGAAAACCGAATACGCCTGTTTTATGATCCCATATTCTGATCCGTAGGCCAGTATTCTGGACATTTGTTTTTTCATAGGATGAAAGTAAAAGCAGACTGGGGCTGTCAAGCTCCAATATGACAAAAAAATACAAAAAATCTGCAAAAAATGATAATATAGCATAAAAGTTGTCCATATGACTTTATTTTAGAAATATTCTAAAGCCATAAGATACTGTAGCTTTGTGTGAGAAACAGCAAAAATGAACATTATTCAAGGAAAATCTAGAATCCTCCCTAGATCTCCTTGGTATGTTCATGAGCAAAGTAGCAATGTCCAATACGTGAATAAACTATTTGTTTGAGTCGTATCTTTCAATGAATCTGAATTATTTTTCAATACATCTGACTGATTTGGATCTCAAGTTGAACTCACAGACTCGCTTTTGTAAACAGCCCACTGGAGTGGATGATTATCAGTGAATAACAGCTTTCATTTTGGTCTGTTTCTCTCACAAAGCTATTGTATTACTTGAGAAGACTTAAAATAACAACATGATGACACAGGAAGTCAGCTTGTTGTTTCCTAGAGTTCTGACACACTAGGATTAGCCATATTTTGCAGACTCACTGACAAGCAGCATCTCCTTTCAGACATGTTTGAATTGGCTCCATCGTGTTTACCTTCCCCTGTGGTGCGACCAGAAGTGCTAGCGCCAGCAGAGTGGGAGACTAGGGTTCAGATCGTGTGTTGAAACCAGGAAGTAATCACGTTCGCATAATCAGTGACAAGCGTGATTCGGAGGTTGCATTGTTCCCTCTAATATTACAGTTTTACTCCATTGATAATTAAGTTTAGGTTTGGTGTTGGGTTGGGGGGGTACAGCTTATAAAATATGCATTCTTCCTCACTGTATTACATCCAGTACAGCTGATAACAACTCTCTTCATAACTCACTTTTGGCAACCCTCCTTAGACAATACACCTGGAAAATGGAGCTCACATGTGCAAATATGCCCATCAACATATACCAGTTTGGCCATTGGGGGCAGTGTTTCTTGGTTCGGTAAGCAGAGGCGAATATTAGCTAAAGAAAAGTCAACCTACAGTTTCTGATTTCACAGTGAGATATGTCTGATAATATAGCCAATGAGTTTGGACCATTTTCTGATACTTTAATGGTGCTATTTTTTTTAATTAGAGCTTAACATCCCCATTCTTCTTGTATGGAAAGATTTGCTGGGATATTCTACAAAAATATAGGATTTGTGGAAGAAAGAAAGTCTTCCAAAGAAAGGTTTGGAATGATATTAAGGTGAGCAAATGATGACACAATTAACATTTTTGGGTGAATTATCCTTTTAACTTTCAGAACAGCTGGTCTCTTTCACTCTCTTTCATCTCTTCTTCACCATGCCCAAGCAAGATGGATAGTCTCTTTCTCCTTTTTTCTGCTACAATATCTTGAGTTAAATCAAGATGGATCACCATATTTGTCATCAGTTCCAGCTTTGAAAAAATTAAGACAAATGCTTCAAATGCTGGGTCGGTATGTTGTCTTTGTTTCGACAGCACAACTCCTTACATCTTCATTCATATCTAGCCAGAGTCTAAATGTGTTCCTAAGCACATAAATATTTCAGTCACTTGATTGAATGTATATTTTTTATTTTCTTAAATTGTATTTTATCTTCATAATTTTGATCTAAAAGCTTATCTTGAAATTGTTTTTTTCTCTCAAAAATAAATTGTGCCTAAGTATGTATTCTTTACAAGACAAAAAAAGACCAGATAATAAAGGGAAATCCTAGCACAAATACATTGCAAGTCATTCAATACTGTTTAAAAAGCATCCCAGGATGTGGGTTAAGAGGATGTAAAGATTTTGCTGATCTGTGATCTAAACAAAATGTGGCTCCTTTATAGAAGCTAAAATATAGGATAGTTTTGATTTGTTTACCATTTTTTAATCATTAACTAATTCCTATACTTCCATTTATGTTATTCAGTAGTTTTGATGACTTTACAATTATTATAAAAATTTGGAAAATAGCAATAATAAAGGCTAAGTATGTGTGTCCAAACTTTTGACTGGTACAATGCACCAGTAGGGTTAATGTAAGTGTAATGTTTCAAGCTGAATGCTGTGTTTGGGTTTCATTTCCAAACATTTGGCTGAGCTCTTACTGAAAAGACTTTACCGTTGACCACTTACAGTGTCTCCAAATATAGACAAATACTGAACTGGAATGCAAATTATAATTATTACAGTCCAAGCAGAAAGGAGGAATGTTTGGGTGAGCCAGAAGGTGAAACCGAGGTGAAGTCAAAGGGTTGTGAAAGTTGTGGATACTTTAGAACATTAAATGGACTTCCTGCCCAAGTTCAGCTGATACAGTTCAGCCCTTAAAAACTATCATATCTCTCTCAGTCTCTTGCTCTCTCTCGGGGTCTACTGAGCTACAATCCGAGTTTAATAAGTGCCAGTTCACAGCTCTCAGTCTAGAGTTAGGTCTCCCTCCAGATTTACCCACGGAGTTGTTTTAGCAGCCCAGGTGGAGGTTTAACACATTACAGTGCCATAATAAAGGACTGTAAATCGGGGCTCTGTCAGGCCTGGGTATGATATATGCAGCCTATGAATGGGGTCAGCTGCCCAAGACATGATAGACTGCTCTTGCTGTCAAAACCCAACTCTGCTCAAATGAACAGAGGAGTGATCGCTCTGTTAATGTATAAATCAAAGCACACGCAGGGGACCTTCGCCTGCAATAATAATTTAATGTGATAGATGAGTGGGGGGATGGCAAGTCCCTTAATTATAATATGAAACGGTAAGTACATGGCTGGTTAATGATATGTCAAAATGTTTTTGTACTAGTGGGGAGGAATCAACACTGATTCCCGATGGGTGAGCCATAATCAGACCATTCTCATGTACGTCAGACAACACTCTTCTGTAAGCACTCATAATCAGTTATAATGAGTTTGACTGCTGCCATTTGCTCTCAGTCTGCCCTAAATACATGGAATTACCTCATCTGGGACCAAACTATATGGAAGCAATTAACGAACGAGGAGAACACTTGTTAACTCTTGAAATCACTTGTGTTTTCGGAGGTGGAAGATTGATGGATGTAAATGTACATGTTTATACATTTAATTTTGCCCTAATCAAATGGAATCTGATGTTTTTCTTGCCTTTCAAGAAATGGATGGAGATTCCAAGCCCATGTGACTTATTTATCTTTACGGTGCTGGGTGCTGTTCAGGAGAATGTCAGAGGCTGCTGTAAGAAGACAATCTCTTGAAGAAAATGTTCATTCTTATAGTTTCTGCATTTGTAGGTGCACTACTGTTGTAAAGGTTTTCTAGAAGGTTAGAGGTAATGACTGCAGACAGAAGGCCAGCCAAAGACTAGCATTCCTGTCCAGTGACAATTCTACAGAACAATGAAATGTGAGTGAGTTACATCAGCCACAGTCATATTTCATAATAGTTGATATTTAATCATTCGGGGAGAACGCTAATGCATTTATTGGATCATTTTTGAAAATTAATTGCAGACCTATTGTTCATTCTAATGATAATTCAAGAAGAAAACTTACCTTTATAAACTGATTAATTCAATTAGTTGCAAATCTGTTGTAAATCTGTTGAACAGAAAATCTGTATTTAATCGAAATTGAAGGGAAAACTAGGACAACAACCTTAAAACCCCCACAAAATTGCATGACAAGCATAGTTGTCTGTCTTGTGTTAACGTATTTCGGATTGAAACTGTATGTTTGGGCAGGACATATCAAAGGGCTCATCCCTCTCTTTTTGAATAACCAATAGACTTTAGTTATGTCAAAGCCATGCACTTACTGTGGTGGTATTAGGGGGAGGAACAGTCTCATTCAAGGAAGCAATTTATTGGCCTATTGGGTATTGTCATCAATATTTTTTTTATGGTTTTATAAGGTTATTTTGTCAACTTCTAGGAATACACTATCATATATATGACTTCAAAGCTAACAGACATCTTTAAGCATTTTATAAAATGCACAGGGTGTTGTATTACCCTAGGCTATGCTAGTTGAACAAGACAATTAAAACTGGACTTTGCACTTTAGCATCAAAATATTTCTAAAGTTCTTTGAAACCACATTCATCTTTAGGAAAAATGGGAGGTGGGAACAAAAGGCTACAGTAGATCACAAGCCTGTGGAATTTAATATAGCGCATTTACAAGAGCTCTCTTCTACCAGATTATCAGAAGCCCACCCAGTCGTAAACTAGATTAAAGAATCAACTGCACAAATTCATACCAGAATGTGTTGACTTGAGAAGATGTACAGTTGATCACACTCTCTCTAAACTTAGGTCAGATTCAAGAGCAGTTCATCTGTTTCACTACAATGGACTAAGTGTGTAAAGAGTGGAAAATAATTGAATCCTGTTTAAGACCACATGATCTATGTATGTTATCTTTGAAGCCATCTAAATGCTAGTGTACTTCAAAAAAGTTGATTAAACGAACCTCTAGCAGACATACACAATTAAAAACAGTTTTTCTGTTCTGGGAAAACATACAAAAATATGCTGACTCATCCTGCTCTACACAGATTTAAGGCCAATCAAATGCTCTCCAGAGTGAGAAAGTCCCTCCCCTTAATACCACCTGCAACCGACTAGCAAGTAGGATGTTGCTGATGTAACCAAAAAAAAAAAGGGATAAGCCCTTTGATATGTTGCACCCAAACTTATAGTTTCAGGCAATCTGGGCTCATAAAATCACATTGGTATACCTACATATTAGCAAAATTATTTTGCATGCCTAGTTATACATATCACAACAGCTTCCTGGTGAAATGAACACTAGAGATGCTACAACAACAATGACTTTTATTTAGTTTCACACAATTCATGAGTAAAACATTAGATTATCAGTTCAAATATATTTACTTTTCACTCTGTTCTTCACACAGTGCTATCTTATGACATTTAAACACTTTTACTATAGCGCATGACTTTCAAGGCTTTACATTTGAATCATTACATTACATAACCAACTAGATTTTCAAGCTTGTTTGAATGCAGTTACATTCAATGGAAACTTACGCATAACTTACTGATAGACAGTTGCACTTGGAACGTGAAGAATTTAAAGTGTCACAGAACATTTACATTTATGCATTTGGCAGACGCTTTTATCCAAAGCAACTTACAGTGCAATTATTACAGGGACAATCCCCCCAGAGCAACCTGGAGTTAAGTGACTTGCTCAAGGGCCCAACAGTGGCATCTTGGTGGTGCTGGGGCTTGAACCCCAATCTTCTGGTCAGTAACCCTGAGCCTCAACCACTGAGCCACCACTGCACAAAATGCACTACTTCAGCAATAGTGTTTCATCTCACATTCATTTTTTATGAATGTTGGTTAGGTTTAGGTAAAGGGAAGGGAGTTAGGTAGGTAGGTAGGTTGGTTTTGCTTAATAGAGTATTAACCTTAAAAACCTCATCTGTATGGAACAACATTTTACTCACTTTTAGGGCCACACAGTGGACATTTCACCTCGGTACTGCTACCCTGTAACCATGTAATATTATTTTACAAAAATGTCAACACAGTTACATAATTTCCATGAGACCAGGCTGACATCAGCACAGGAAAGAAAACTTTGCTCATCAAGCAATTTCATGGGACCTTTAAGAATAGGTGAAGTTGGGAAATGCAGGGAGTCTCTCAGTGCAGCTGGCCCTGTCAATTACTCTCAGCAATCACAGGGTGCAGCATAAGCCAAATGTGATTAAGTTCAATCCCATTCTAATAAAGGCTCACAAATGGAACATATGTGGCACACGTTGGCAGAGGCCCCAGTCAAACAGTGCCTATTTGAAATGTTCCCAGGTTCCCTCCACTTTCACCAACCTCAGCCCTACCCCTTAGAGTTTGATTATGCTAGTGTTTGTTGACTCCATTATTTAGAGTAAAAGGCTATTCTCTCTCACCTCCACAGCAATTACACTGACTTGTGTTGACTTTTCCCAAAGTGCTTAACACCCCACCTGTTCTTTCTGTAAAATTCCATTACATCTTAGTCTATTCAGGTCAATGCTTGCCTATTTGGGACCTATTCTAGGCTACGTTGGAGTTAATAAATCATACAACTGTTTCTTGGAATTACATCATATTGTTATGGAGTTGAATTCATCCAAGCAACATTTTGAAAAGGGATAGTTCACCAAAAATGAACATTTTGTAAACATTTATTCACCCTTATTTTGTTCCAAACCCACAAAACATACTTTCTTCCATGGAACACAAAAGGAGATGTTTGGCTTTCAATGAAAGTGAATGGTGAATAAGACTGAGGCTTCTGCTTCACTTTTATGTTACTATCTCCTTTTTTTATCCCATTTTGATCCCAATTTGGAATGCCCAATTCCCACTACTTAGTAGGTCCTCGTGGTGGTGCGGTTACTCACCTCAATCCGGGTGGAGGCTCATGCTACTCTCCTTGATCCATGCACAACTTAGCAAAGAACCACTAATAGCGACCACAAGGAGGTTACCGCATGTGACTCTACCCTCCCTAGCAACCGGGTCAATTTGGTTGCTTAGGAGACCTTGCTGGAATCACTCAGCACACCCTGTATTCAAACTCGCAACTCCAGGGGTGGTAGTCAGCATCAATACTCGCTGAGTTCCTCAAGCCCCTTACTACTATCTCCTTTTATGTTCCACAGGTTTGCAACAACATGACCATTTGTTTCAAATGTATTTTAATGTCACTTATGTTAAATGAATCTGGAGAATTTTTTACATAACTGGACCTTAATGTAATTGTTACCTCTTAACACACAGCACAATTTATGTTTCAAAACCCAATGTGAATGTTTGCAATTTTAGAAATTGTATAAATCTGTGGATGCAAGAGCTTGATTAGAGATCAGTTGTCTCAAGATTCTTCAGCCTGGTTGTTCATTCCTTACAAATCCTTGGCCACTTTTGATGCCCCAGCCTCTCTAAATGAAAGAATGGTAATGGACGGGAATGCTTGCATCAACCTTCTCCATGGCAACATGCCTGAAGCCTGTTCTGAAATGCCTGGGGGCACAATGGTGACAAAACATTATTTAACCTAGCACACTGCTCCAGCTATTTACAAAAGGGTTGGAGGGTGGGGTGAAACCAGCTTCACAAAAGTCAATTTACAGTACGGGTCAGTACATCTCAATACCTTTACAAATCCAGTCAAATTCTTTGTCCCCCCCACCCCACCCCACACCCCACCCCCCCAACCCCCCCCCACACACACACTGACAATGAGCATCTAGCCCATGCCACACACAAAAGGGTGGTTCACGGTTTATGGTCTCCAATGACATCAACCCTACAGATTTTGACTCCTCTCCATTAAACTGCTCTTTCATTTGCTCTATCACACCGACATTCCTCTCCATTAAACCTCTCATTTTCTTCCTCTGTCATGCAGGTCATTTCAAGTGTGAAGCAATCTAGCAGCACGAGTTTCCGCAACTTGCCTTTAACAATAATTAGTTCCTCTGTACAAGGGAACAGCCAGCCTTTTTCCGAGCTCCGAAAGGATTCTGCTGTTAAGGAGACATTAGCAGCTGTAACAAAAGGGGGGGTCCTGGCCTTTAGAGCCGTCCGCCTCACATTAGCTCATAGCCCCGCTTCCGTTTCAGGCTGGCTTTGTGTCAGGACACAGCGATGGGAGAAATCACCCTGTGAGTTTGAGCTGCATGTATTTTGCTCCCATCTTACCCTAATCCTGCTTTTACAGGGGTCAAAATGAGGTCAATCCTCGGAGCATCCACACAGGACACAATGCTGGGATTTGTAAACACATCTAAAGATGGGAAATCTCACACATATTTGAGTGGAGAAAAGAAGAAAAGTCTTAGGTTTAAAGTAAAAGACAAGACATTGAGGGAAAACTTGAAGAACTGAAATAAAAGAGCTTAAAATCAACAGGTCATAGATCAAAAACTGTTCCTGTATCTCTCAATTGGAGTTGTGCCATGAACAATTCATATAAATTAAATTATGAAATATTATTTAAAAATCCCCAAATTGATGAGACAAAAGAACTGATCTTGAATTACACAGGAAACAAATTATAAGAAATAATAAATCAAATATGTAATTGTGGTTTGGCTTCCCCAGTTTCAATGTAATCAGGTCAAAAGTTGGGAAATATTATTCCTGATCTCCTGAACTGAATTACACTTAATCTGACACAATGCTGTTCAAGCCCAATCAAATCTATTTATTTTGGTAATATAATATTTTTAGATGGAGGTGAGCTTTCAGCACCCCCATATTTAGGCATACCACAGTACGTTTGCTTAAATTTTAAGTGATAAAATATGTAATAAATATGTAATAATATGTAATAAATTAGATTAAATTGTTTTATAGCCAGGCACACCCTCAAAAACATCTGGTTTTGTTAGGAACGCACAGTATTGGTGACCATATCAGTATTCGCTAATACTATCTTTTTTAAACAAATATTTGTATTATTATTATCTGCATTGGTCAAAATGGGCAGATACTAGAAGCAGATCAGGATATCTTTTATTCCATATCAGGACTTTTATTCCAATCTGAACATAATACACTTTTTCTATTCCAGGTTGCAGTTAAATAGTTATCCATATTTTCTATTGTGCATTACTAGGATTTATGCTTTCAATAAAAACATTTGGAATTCTATATTGAACCTTTGAGCTCTGCTTGCATTTTTTTTAAAGAAACATCTTAAAGGAATGGTTCGTGAAAATTCTCTCATTATTTACTCACCTTCATGCCATCCCAGATTTGTTCTACAGAGCACAAACAAATACTTTTAGAAGAATATCTCAGCTCTGTAGGTTCATATTTTTGCAAGTGAATGTTGACCAAAACTTTGAAGCTCCAAAAAGCACATAAGGGCAGCATAAAATAAGTCTATATGACTCCAGTGGTTTGATCTATGTTTTAGAAGTGATCTAATGGGTTTTGGGTGGGAATAGACCAAAATATAACTCCTATTTCACTGCACATCTTGCCAGTGCAAGATGATTTCAAGCTTGATTACACTTCCTAGTGCTTGACACATGCACATAGCTTTTGAAAGAGTATTCAAGCTTGAAATCATGATCGCCTAGGAGACTGCTGATGTCAAGATTTATAGTCAAAGGGGGCCTGGGTAGCTCAGCGAGTAAAGACGCTGACTACCACCCCTGGAGTAAAGAGTTCGAATCCAGGGCATACTGAGTGACACTAGGCAGGTCTCCTTAGCAACCAAATTGGCCTGGTTACAAGGGAGGGTAGAGTCACATGGGGAAACCTCCTCATGGTCACTATAATTTGGTTCGCGCTCGGTGGTGCGCATGGTGAGTTGTGCAGGGATGCCACAGGGAATAGTTTGAAGCCTCTACATGCCCTGTCTCCACGGTAAACAAGCCACGTGATAAGATGCGCGGATTGACGTTCTCAGACGTGGAGGCAACTGAGATTCGTCCTCCGCACACCTGGATTGAGGCCAGTCACTACGCCACCATGAGGACCTATAGCACATTGAGAATTGGGCATGCCAAATTGGGGAGAAAAAGGGGAGAAAATAAAGAAACATGGCAGCGGACCTACAGAGCTATTCTTCTCAGAATCGTTGTTTGTGTTCTGCAGAAAAAGAATGCCATACAAATCTGGAACGGTATGTGGGTGAGTAAATAATGAGAGAGTTTGGGGTGAACTACCCCTTTAAGAGAATGTGAGCGGTGTTGCCTGGGCGAAACTTTAATATCTGTTTTGGTCTTAATATAGTCACTTGTATCAATAAGTCTGTGCTTAGTGGCACATACTTTCATCTCCTTTTAGGAAAACCCAAGCACTTGTTTGAAGATGTGTGTGACCGGTATGGCTTCTGGCTAAGAGAGAAGTGTTAGAGAGGAGGGAACTCTAAGTTCTCAGTTCAAAACCCCTCCGTGTTTGCCATCTTCTTATAATGGGGTACCCAGTCATGTGTCTTCTCACTCAACAGGCAAGAGTCGCTGGTGTTGTTGATAGTGCAGACCTCTTTGACACAGAGAGGTCAGGGGCAACTAACACCCCTAAACCCCCACCTCCAGCCGCATGGATAGGGCACACCATTGAAAGAGGCGTCCTTGAGTCTGTCAACAGACCTAGCTGTGGGTGCTGAGGTTCCACTCGCACCTGCACAGGACTGCAGTTTCCTCTCTTTACACAATATCTGCCCTGACAAATACTTATATATACATATGGTTACACATGCATAGAGACATCCTCATCCCAGTGTGACATTATGACTGACTTTGGTGTGGTTCTTAAAATATTTATTGTCCTATGGGTTGATTTTTATGGGTTTTCTTTTTGTTATCAGAAGGTCATGTAAAATCTGACTGAATTTGTTTTTCCAGACCTTCATAATTTATTTCTGGTCATCTCCAAATGTCTTAAGGCCTTTGCACATTTGCTCAAAACCCTTAAATGTGACGAAATTAAAACACTCCAAGAATCTATAAAATGCAAGCAATAAAACACAGATCTCACCCAACAAAACCCATCTTCAGTCTGGCCCATTATTAGATACTTTAAAACTGCCAATGACAGCTTATAACAACTATTAACAATAGCACATAGTAATAATGTTATTTTGGTATATCTGCATTGCACTGCAAGACACAGCAATAGTATTAATATTTGGCGAAGAAAACAAAACAAAGTTACGTAAAGTTTTTAATAAAAAAAGGTGATGCAAACATTCCTCTATATATTTTATTAGAGATACACTGTAGTTAAAGTGTAAGAGAACTCACGTGAGATTAAATGCAAAGGCAAAAAAAATGCAGAAATATGTATTAAATTATGAAGACAATACAAATAAGATCAGATCATTTTAAAGGGGATGAAAGGAAGTGATGCTACAATATAATTTGATGCAAATGAAATACACTTCCTCACTGCTGGTTCAGGATTTCCTCCCCGATTTCCTTCAGCGTTTAATTTTGTTGGCCAAAACAGCATTCTGTTTTTTAGCGCCAGCTGTTGCGCTGTATTTGGTAACTGCAACGGTTTCTGACACGTAATCCAAAGCTCATTTTTAATGTTCAGGGCATTTCATCGCCAAGAGAAGAAGAAAAAATGTACACTCACAGTAAATAAAAGCCTTGCTTTGTCAGCGCACATGTTTGCTCCAGGTGTGAATGGTCTGTTAGGAATCCATTGTTTCAAATCAAAATGTTAATCACGGCGAACATTCCCATTTGGTGTGCCTCTTTATATGTACAGATTTCACTGTTTTAGCTTTGTCCCAGATACAGACTTTAAATATAAAACTATGAAAATATGTTATAAAAACATAGAGTATGGCATTTAAATATATGATGCTCTAAACAAGGAATTAAATAGACATGATCCATTTCAATATTTATTTTGTGAAAATGGTTTCTAAAATATATATTTTTTTTTGGGAGTATAAAGGTGAGTACTTGTTAACCAAGTAGACAAAGTGTCAGCAAAGAGCATGCTTAGAGAAAAAAACAAAAACAATTATGTGTATTTAAGATACATAAATTAGCTTTGAAATTAGACTCATCAAAGGAGTCGACCTTTTATTTCAAAAATATTAAAAATGTAATTGACATCATTGTCATTTCCACCACATAACACTATACAGAATTTGAGATGTAATGGAAGTGACACTTCAGGGTAATTTTCTTTATGAATTTCAGTAAAAAATTACATACATTTTCTGCAATGCATATACATACACTGTTGGGCATTGTTAGTAGACAAATTAAAAACAAATTAGGGTGTGAAAAATGTATTAAAGATACTTTACTTTCTAAAAGTCCACAGTTTTATATATATATATATATATATATATATATATATATATATATATATATATATATATATATATATATATATATATATATATATATATATATATATAAAACTGTGGACTTTTAGAAATATATATATATATATATATATGCAACCACCAGCTATCATCCCTTTAAAAATATGACACAAGAATTTAAATATGTACATTTTACTGTGGACCATAAATACTGATAAGTAATCTTTTCAGAGAGGTATATATATATATAATTTGTCCAATTATATGATGTCTACAATGAGAATACTAAGACTAATGTTATATGTTTATGTTAAATAATTAAAATATATAAACATGTGCTAGATTTACGCTGCGAAATCAAGGCAGAAATGTGTCATCACAATCTGTGAAAAGGGTCCATTGGCTGTCTAAAAGGATGAGCCCTTTCGATACATCTTGCTCTAACTTCCTGTGTCAATAGGCAAAATGTCAACTCTGAAAAGAAACCTGCAATTGTTAAGCCATTTCATGGGGTTTTTAGGACTTTATTTACATTCTATATCTGTTTCTTAGACTCATGACTTTCAGATTAGCCAAGTAATAGAGATTTATAATAATACCTCTAATCTTTGTTGAAAGGCTCAACTCCTGTTGGGAGTGCAGTGTGTAATGAGCTACTGTAGCTGCTACTATCTGAAATTGTATTTAAGTTGGACTTGTCTTGAAATCTGATGTATGAGCAGGATGCTTCCTTCTCAGTGGTCTCTCTCTTTTTACAAATTACTCTCTGTTACAGGGTTTTCCTCAGCATGTATGAAAACACCAGCATTGTTCTTGGCCCAAGTGCAGTCTTGGCGTGAAAAATCCATATGAGTCTATGACAACTGCTTGGCCAGTTTACAATGCAGATCTGCTCTGTATACAAAATGTGCACTTTTATAATTAAAATCCTCTCAAAAATATGTGCTAATCACACCCACACTGATTTCTGGCAGAGGAGAATACAGCTGTAAACAAACCAAGAGACTGTAAAACCTCTAAAGCTCTAATGAAGCAATGATTGCGCCTCTGTTTAACTGGCCTCCCTGACTGGTGGTGCATTGTCTGTTTTCTTACCCCGAGTTCGTGCTCTCACAATCTCTGTCGACATGGCTAACATGTGCTCGCCGGGTGGTGCTCATGACCTTAAAGTGTTAAAACAGAACTAATGCCAAGAGGCTTGTCTTAACGCTAACCCCTGAAAATCCCTTTCTGCTCCGGTCATACCATGAGAACCAATTACATGAGAAATTTGAAAGTAATTAAGATAGATCCAGAATTAAGCCTGAATTGTTTTCTTTTCATCTATTATAACAGAATGCTTCATTCCACATCTACGTCACATTCTCTGTTGTTGTAAATCTGGAATAAAACAAGAGTCTTACTGGCCTATGAGTAATGGACAGTTAAGCACTGGAAAGAGTGGAGCCCATTGTGCCAAGCACTAAGGCACTACATTGCTGTTTATTAGGGTATGGGTGTCCAAACAAACACTTTCCCAGGGATTTTGAGTTTAAGAGACCAGTCCTTGTGTCTTTAATCGGAGCAATGACAAGTGTTAGATGATTTATACCAGTGTCATGTGTAATTGTGCTAAATTGTTATTTGTTCAAGACCAGTAACTTAAAGTAATGACAACTATGCTAAAACTTAGGAAATAACTGTTAAGATACAATCGGCCAGTGTTGTTCTGTTTTTGCAATCAATCTTGCTCAATATGGCATGGAAGTGAATGTAACTTGGAACGAAGAAGAAAAGGAGTCTTGCAGGTTTAAATGGTAAAGAATTTTTAATTAGTTTATAAATATTTCTTTTTTAATTCAGCATACAAAAATGACAGTATGTACATCCACAGATAAGTGGTTCACGGCGTAATGGGTGACCCACATACTCTGATCACATGCTTAGAGGTTTTGGCATATGAATGCCTGCATTTTCTTTTACATTGGGTAAAAATGTAACAAGGCACAACACATGTAATCCAATAGTCCTTGCAGATATATGTGTGATAAATGCAGGTATTATCCCTCTAAAGGCTTAGAACTGAAGTATAAGAACCAAGAGATGGAAGCCATTTCACAGTTCCTCATCCAAGAGCTGTATTTGAAGTTCCCTTTGCATGGGCAGCACTTTCTTTATGTTTTCAGTCTTTTAAAAAGTCTTGACTTGTAAAAGAAGAGTACCATCTGAGATTGAGGTCTGTATCCTTTAGAACTCGGAATGTGAAATCCTTTGGAACTTCGACCGATTCCAAAGAATAGTTCTAAGAAGAATGCTGAAAATCTATTTCTTGACAAAACAGGGAAAATGTACCTTTAAAAAAAGAGACCCAGGTACTGTGTAAGAAAATAAACTTTAAGATCCAGATAAAGGAGCATATGTTTTCATGTTAAAAGAAAAATCGAGGAACACCCCTCTTGAGGACGGTGAAACCAATAACTGGGCATTTTCGTGGAAATCGTATTCATTTGTGCTGTGAAACATGAAGCCCAGAGTTGATGTTTCTAAATAAATCTTCATAAAGCCAAAAATAAACAATTTCTCGTCAAAATTATACAAGCTGGAAATGCATAAGACAAAAGTAAGCCTTGTTGGTAACATAGTGCTTTGGTTATCTGTGGCCAGAGAAGTTACGTGGACAAAAGTTATGCTCCACACAAAAAGTTATGCTCTGAACAAATCTAGAACACACTCAAGTCTTGGAATTTTCAGCTTGTTATAGTCCAGTTAAAATGAGTAGAGAGCATTCCAGATCTTCAAATGAGTTGATTCTAGATCTTTTTAGTTGAAGTTTAGATAGTTTATTTGAGAATAGGCGCAAAGTGACTGGATCTCTGTAGATCTTGCCTTTGAATGCAGAGATGGTGAACAAACTCATTTGCACACATATCTCTCCACAGTTCTCTCGCACTTCTTGCATGTGACATAGCAGCACCAATGGTATTTGCAATGGCAGCGTTCCACGACTCTCTCTGTGTAGGGGTTGTAGCCTCTGCCACAGCACATCAGATCACAGCTGTCGCTGCCGATGGAGGTCTTATTGCATTGCCTGCATTAGAAAGAACAAAAGGTGGAGATTATAAGAGAAGGTAAAAATACTTTTCATCTGGTTTTCCAGTAAAAATATCTAAACATCCTTAAAACAAGATGCATTTATTTAAGAGGCAAAATTACATAAGATATTAAGTCTTGTTTTCAGAGAAATTGAACAGAATATTGTGAGATTTATATCTGAAGAATATTTCAACATATGCTTTATTAAAGTCATGTCGGAATTACTGTAATTACGAGATGGCAACTCAGATATTTTACTTGGAGATGTTCCCGTCCTGGGACCTCTGAAATTATTTGTTTCTGTGGCAACACTTAATAAAAGCAAAATATCACTACATGAATTCACATCTATATGTTGTTAAATGTTTAAGAATAAAGAAAGCACTCCAGGTAACACTGACTATAATAAAAATGGCATATCAAACACAAATGTGTTCACTACCATACTGGTTCTTTTTACATGACGTCATGATTGTCAAGTCGGAGCTTTCATAGAAACGCCACGGTTACTGTTGTAACCTCCATTCTCTGAGGGAGGGAATGAGACATTGTGTTAAATGAAGTGACACAAGGGGTCTTCCTTGGGAGCCCTTGTGTCACTTCTTCGACACAACGTCGAGTGAGTTACAGAAGGGGAACTGGTATTTATGAGTTCTACGAAGACATGAGAGCTTTTACAATTCAGAATCTCGTGATTACGGTAATTCCAACAAGACGTGAACACATCGATAGTCTTATACAAACTTGTAATAATTCGTACAAGATGGCAAAATCATAAGTTATCATATAACTTGGCTCAAAAGGAAAGATACTACTTTTACACCAACCAATTATTAAACAGAATTTCAAAACAATACAATACAGCCATCAAATTTCATCTAGCCTCCTATTCAACACTATATTGTAATAACGTGATCATCTATGAATACATTTGGTTACTCATTCCATATTTGTTTATGCAATGTAAATTAATAATATGTCAATAAACTGTAGTAGGCTTCCCTTGTCTCGTTCCAAAGGCCAATGTTTTCTTTCTTCTATGGTACATGAAAGTTAATTCCCTTTTAAAATCATAGTTAGGTTTTTGGTAAGGGGCTAGACATGGTTATGTTAAGGTTTGTTTTTCTCAATGGGAGTAAATGTTGCAAGTTAAACTGTACGATTTCTAATGATTTCACCACTTCGTGCTATTATTACGACTTATCAAGAAACCTGCATGGCTATTTCGATATTTTACAGGAAAACATGTGGTACATGCTGTACCACCATAAAACCAAGACAAGACCATCCAAACGGCTTTGCTCATGAAACTTCAGGAACATGTTTTTAAAAATACACTTGCACAAATAGACACCCAAACTTTTCTCTGTGACCACGGGACCGATTACTGAACATAAGCCTCTTTTTAAACCATATGCACCCACCAAAGAAAACATTTAGCTCAGCCACATATTAAACTAAAAGCACTAAACCATCTTATAGCTGGTTTAAGAGACGGTTGATTTGTACAGAGGGAAAATGTTTTAGGATTTAAGTCTACCAGGAGTGGATGCTGTAGAAGTCTTAATTTACAGATGCCTAAGGCATCTTAAGTAAGCAAAGAATAGCCCTGTCATAAATCACGCTCTATACACTAGGGGTCTGCCTCTGTGTAGCCCTCTCCGCGTAAGTGCATTGTTTTATAATTGTGTGGTGTTAATGGCCAGGGTGCTGAGAGACAGACAGTGGGGATAGCTGCAATGAGAAGGAGAGGAAGGTGAAGAATGCTGTTATTTAAAACGGGGACAAAGCTATTACTAAAGAAAAAGTCTCTCGCAGGTCAATGCTGAGAGGGCACAGAGTCAGGTCTCAATGAGTAGCATATGTTCCAATAGTGGGCTGCTCCAAGCTCTAAAATTCCAAGTTCCAATTCTGAATTGTAAGTTAACAGAATTCATAAAGAGTATTAGATCTTTTTATTTTTAAATCAAAGTCTAAATTAACTAAGGTTTTTTTTTTAACAAGGCTTTAAAAATCAATCCAACTTTTGCTCCAAACCTCCTAATATTTTCAAAAGTGATCTGGATTTCAAATCAGTTTTACAATTTAACAGCTATGAGCGGAACTTCTCATTTTACCCTAAAGTGGAAACACATCTCTTAAATAGCTCTCTCTCATTCAGAGAAGACCACAGTGCTTGTTTCTTTAGTGATACTGATCATCTCTAAGCCTTTGGGATGTTATTCCACCTGAACTTCTAATGCACCAATTTCATTAATAGCCGTGTTGTGGCCCATAAAAGAGCATGGGGAACATTGTCAGCAATGTAACCAGATAAGAGAGAGGAGATATGTTCTATCTTGTCATTTAGTCTCTACTCGTCTCTCAACACCACATCAGATTGGAAGTTACCCCATCTCTGCAGCTCTATAGATAGGGTAACACTCACGACTCTTTATCTTAAAACTCTCCAAATCACAATGAAGGGGCAATGATAGCAGCTTCCTGACCCCTTTTTTAAGGCTTCATGGGTGAATCTCATGAAAACATGCCCATATCACATTTCACCCCACAATTAAAACAAAAAATTATTCATATTTTAATATTATTATAGTCCCTAAATTCTCTTATGTCCAGATGTTTTACTTGTTATTAATTGCTACTATTCTCAATGATGATTCTTATTAGATGATCATTACTGCAAAACATTTTATTTTACTGTATTACAGTCAAAAATAATGTAATAAATATTTTAATTAGAAGATATAAAGGCAGAATAACAAATACTTCTATGATGTAAAAAACTTTACAATTTAAATAAATAAATCATTATGTTTCTCACGTTACAGTAATGAAAATTTATTTAATTTACTGAAAGGAGAATTTGGGTGTAGTGTGCTGAGGTGGCGGCTGTGGCGGTAGAGCGGGTCGGCAGCCAATCGCAGGGTTGGCGGTTCGATTCCCGGCACACACGACTCCACATGCCGAAGTGTCCTTGGGCAAGACACTGAACCCCAAGTTGCCACTGAATCCCAATGGCAGGCTAGCACCTTGCATGGCAGCTCTGCCGCCATCGTTGTATGAGTGTGGGTGTGTGAATGGGTGATTGGGACACAGTGTAAAGCGCTTTGATACGGTTAAAAAAAAGCACTATATTGGCACAGACCATTTACCATTTATGATTTTTGAAGTGAAATATACTGAAGTGACATGTTCTTGGCAGGTTTTGTGAAATTCACCTTCATAGCGTGGTATCATTTTAACTGACCTTCTGCAGAACATGTGTCAAAACAAAGCCTAATTAATTTTGAGGACAATAGATGTTATAGTCACATGTCCAGAGACCACCATGGTAGCAACAAATGTGACACACATTGACGATCTCCAATGGTAACAAAACACACCAGTGCCTTGTGACCAAGTGTAAAGCACTAAATATAAGAACAGAAAGCATGTGTGAGTGGGCTTATCAGGACTATAACTGAGGATGCACTCTGTGTGTTGAGTGCACCTGACATATAGCATGTCTTTAGGTTATCTTTCCACTGACTTCTAATAGCAATGCCTAAATTCTTTCAATGTTCAGGTGAAAATATCAAGAAAATTGAGTGTTAGAATTATAATTATAAAATGGATATTGCCAAAATCTGATTGTATGAGCATTAGCCACATTCTAAACTGTTAGAAACTGCAAATATATGTTTTTTATAGTTGCCTTGCAACTGTATACAGCCGACAGTCTATAACCGTTTAATAAAAGAAATATGCCACAAAATGTTGCATGCTATAGTGATTGCACAATGTTGTTGTGTTGTTAGGAACAATGTGAAGTGGACTGCACATACTTGTTGAAAATTCATATGAACCATGCAAATTAAATGTTGCATGCAAAGTCATATGAGCCAATAGTTCCATACTGTATAGCTAAACCAAGAGCACGTTAACAGGCAAAGATAACTAAAGCAAGGAAGCAAAATTTACTCTATTCTTATTATATCTACACCTGAGTCTCCACTGATAAAGCAATAGGAAATAAGCAGGAAGAATTCATTGTTGAGTTAATCTCTGTGTGCAGTGTTGGTATCAGCTGAGAGCTCTTAGCTCTGTGAATAGTAGCATTACTCACAGACAGACTCTGATAACAGTAAAGAGGAACAAGAGGACTGTGAGGAACACAGTCACTTTGGACATGTCAGAGACACATGTGAGTGTGTGCACACAAAGACTGGTCTAAGAGCCTCCCAGGTTTATTAGGGCATTTTAAAACAAAATGGTGCCAGAACAGGGTGAAGAAGGGCGCAAATGAAAGAGCTTATGAAGCGTCCATGTGTACAGAACGTGACAATGAATATCTCCTAAACAAGAATTCAAAGACGTTTATAAGGTATGAATAGTAACTTAGAGAGCTGGGCAATATATCAAATATTTGCAATATATTCACGATGAACTTAAAAATGAGGCCACATTTAGGCAGTTGTTACTGGACTTTGATCGGTGTCAAATGTTTTAATGTTGAAAAAGAAATCAAGTCACAATTCATGTATTTGTGTATATCCCTACTACAAACGACTGAATGGCTGACACTATGGCATGAACGAACATAAAATACGAAGCACACACTGTTCTTTGGTTTTACAACACCCATATAACCCTTAATAAATGCTTAATAAATCCATTTTTATAAAATTCCAAAACATTTTGAACTCATCAGATAAGATTTAAATAAGTTATTGATTAATTTGTTAGTCTCACCTGTCTTGAGTTCCAAAAGATCCCATCTTGTCATTCTTCATACAGAAATCAGGTGAACTCTGTAGATAAACCAGCTCGTTCTCTCGGACTGGCCGGATGTCGATGTCTTTGGGGACGAGTTGCTTGCGTGTGCCCATGGGCCGATGGACCACCTTAGTGGCTGACAAGTACTTGGTCTTCAGGTCCATCGCGATATCTTTTAGGTCCTGTAAGCCTCTCCAGCATGTCCGAATGGAGCAAGAACCAGAAACACCGTGGCACTTGCACTTCATAACCAGAGCATCTCGCAAAGCCTATGTAGAGAGAAAATGGTGAAGAAAATTCATATGTCTCAGACAACTTTTCATCATAATTTTTTTGAACCCAAAAATAAGTTATTATTAAGGAATTATTATGGAAATATATTTTTGTATATTATTATTTTTAATAATGATAAAACTGTTGAATATTTATGTACTAATTTATACTTCCATGCGATATAGCTTTGCGGTCCAGTTAAACCCTAAAGCCTTTATTTTGGCAGAAGCTTTTATTCTGGTGGAACACTAAAGAAAGACCACACATCAAGTAAGTGCAGCGAGCAGCATGTGCTGAATATTTATTTAATTAAATCACATCCCAGTTTGAAAATAGCACTACATTATATTGTGATTTTTATTTGATATTTATTCATTTTTCAGCCGTAAATATGAAATTAAATTCAACTCAAGCTCAATTTTTATTAAAATAAATTTTAAAGTTTTATAATATATATATATATATATATATATATATATATATATATATATATATATATATATATATATATATATATATATCAATGTGTCCTAACCAGGTGCACTGCAAAAAAACTTTATAGCATCAAGTAAATTATATGTCCTTACTGAAAGCGAAATGTAAAGGGACAAAATCACAACCAATCAGAGAACATTTGATCTTTTTAATATACAGCTGTGGAGCTAGATTTTGGACCAATATACTAAAACCCAACAGAGATTCAACAACTAAATCATTAGAAACCAAATTAAAAATCAGACTGCAAGAAAGGCATTTGAGCTTATTGCTTTGTCAATTTCCACATGCTATAATTGTAATTTGACGTTTTGTATCTGTGTAGCAGTTGAAGAGGATTGCCTGGAAAAATAAATTTAGTCCAGATAAAATCATGTGACTTTGGCTTTTGCATTAAATCAGTTGCAGGGTTACTATGAGGTTTCCTTTACCTGTCTGCCCACTTCACTGTTGTGGAGATGCATCAGCTTGTTGGCATGCAAGCCTGATTTCTTTTTCATCTTCATGGGGGCATCGGAAAACTTGGAGCCCATCAGGAGACCGTAGTGAAGGTTATCAGCACAGCCACCCCACCTGTACCCTGGCTCAGGAATTTCACCCGGAATTGGACCGCATGTGCACAATCTCAGGTCTCCAGAGGTGCACGCCCGTGCTATAGTGTGGCTTATAGCTGCTGCGGAGAGCGCGTATACAAATGCAGATTCCCTCGTTCCTAGAGGACAGAGAAAGGGAGAGATAATAAATTGAGATGGATTAGAATAATTTGCTGATATCAAAAAATAACATTGTGAATCCTCCATATATTTGTCTTTCTTTCCTCCATGTTGGACTACTTACAGAAAAGTAAAGCAACATGAGAAAACACCAAACCCGTTAGACTGCAATATGAAAGGATAATAGAGGAGATTATGGAACTGTTCACACAGTGCACATATGTCATGACAAGATAATAGGTGTGGAAACAGGAGAGGCTCAGCTTGACCCTGAACAAGGTACATGAAAGGCTGTCTCCTTAGCAGAGCACTTATGAGAGGCAGGAGTGTTTTAAGCCTGGTTTAACTCTTGACAAATGTAAATGGTCGACAGTGAAGGATGTCATACAGTTCTTTCACAGTGAGGGGTCTAGAACTTCAACCAGATTTAGTTTGACCATCTCCGGCATTTTGGGTCACAGTAAAATCTCTTATAATTTATAATAAATAGGGAGGACAATTTAATCACGTTAAAGCAGTTGTGTGCGCGTATATCACGTCAAAGTTTCCGAGTTGCGTGGAAATTTAGGACATGACACCACCTCATAAATCCACAGGGAAATCAGGAATGGAAAAAGAGGAAAAAAGATATCCCCTTTAATAACCGAAAGTCACAGCTTGACTTTACCAAGTTCATTTAATGTTTTTTTTTAATTGGTTGACAGATAAAAATGATATGTCTATGCTTTAGTGGTAAAACCTCTAGATAGAATGTGGACTCTGAAACCAGAACAGACTGCAAAAAAGCAATTCCCTGTCAATTACTGACTGACTAACTGAATAGCATCTCTCATTGAATAGAATGGATTCTATTGTTAGAACCTTAACAGTAAATGTTACTCCTCCGTGAAGCCTCGCATCAAAAAGAGCTTGAGAAAGAAGAGCCCAGCAGAAGAATTCTGGAGGTTTCCGGGTGGGCAGGGGTATGATGTCTTTTATCATGCAGTGAGGCACTTAAAGGGAATAGTGGCATCTGACTGGCATAATCTGCGCTACCCAGAGCGAGAATGTATAAAGATCACTGTAGGCTGCCTTCTAAAACATTGCCCTCATAAACTTTTTCCTCAACAATTAGATGGTTTTCTTAGACCTATTACGACCTGAATGAGACCACACTCTGGTATAAAGAGAACTGTGTGGTCATTTCAGTTGCCTTAAAGGGACTGGCAATGGATTGACAGAGGCACTTTTCTACATTTAAGGCAACTTACAGTGTCAGCACAGAACAGCAATATTGTGCAAAAGCAAAACGTAGTAAGTATACATTTGGTCAAAATTGAGTCATGACTGAAATCTTGTCTCTGAGAATAAGACTCTCAGTTTGACAGATGGGTTTAGTTTAACTCAGCTCAGATTCAAAGAAAATAGAGAGTGAAAGTTTGATAATCCACATTTGGCTGGGCAATCAAAAAACTTTGGAGCATTTTCTTTGTTTTAGTTTTGGTGCAGTTACTTTGTTTTGCCTTTGCAGCTTTATTGTTCTGTACTCTGCCCGTAAGTTATTCTGTAAGTCGGCATGCTGTTGCTCCCAGAAAAACTTTAATCCTTACCAAATGCGTATTTGATGAGAATAAAAGTTTATTTGAGAGCAACAGTAAGCCAACTTAGCTGCATATTCGTTCAATATGTTTTTCTAGTTTTTTTGGGAGGTGTGTGCTTCTTGAGACTTGTTGAGTACAGAACAATGCCACATGTATACAAGTACCTTTGGTACTCTATGGGATACGTTTCAGCATTGCCTCACACAAAATGTTTCGCCATCTTTTGGACATGATTTCCTTCGATAACTCACCTCGCTCTAGGTCTGGGAGGTATTTTGGAGCATCAATAGAGGAACAGTTCCAGCGCATGTCTGCAAAGGTCTTTTGGCAGACCTTCTTAACCTCCCGTGCTGCTTGGATGATGGTTTGCATGAGTTCCAGGTTGCTCCTACAGAGTTGCGCCTGAGAGGAGACGAGCCCTGGCAATGTCTTGCAGTGCTGGGTCTTGTTGATGTGTTGTGAGGTCTGTGATAGTGCCCTGAATAAGGACGGGTATATGTTTTAATTAACACTGGATGTTTGTAAAATCTATACATTCATTTAAATGTAATTTGCGCTAGAGCTGTTTAATTGAAATTTACAGTAGAATTTAAAATACACTTGAAAAGTGATTAAAATGATTACGGTGATGTTAAAAGTGATCAAAATATTTGTGGTCATAATAGTGCTAAGTTGGAATAGGGTGCAAGTGATTGGATCAACCAAAATCAAATAAATACATTTAGAGCCAGCTCTAAAATATCAACATTGTTTAAAAGCATTTACATAAACATTCTTGCATGCATTTAAGCTGCGGGCTAAAATTGTTCAGTGTCTGGCTCACAAAGGCACGCAAACAACAACCCCTTCCCAGAGATAATCAATCAAGATTAGACCTAAATGGAAGAAGGGGTTATTCCGGCATCGCTTGGAAGCAAGAACGGCACCAAAGAGTAAATGCCAATGGAAAGAACTGTTCATCCACAAGATGATTTGGAAAATAGTTCAAACATGATTGAATGTACCAGGGTAAATTAGCTGTCAGACAATGACAGAAGATTCATTCTTGGACTCTAAAATTGTTTGCAAGGTTATGCAACATTGCAGTAAAAAATTCTAACAGACTGAAATTGTTAAGTTGCAAGAAACTTTCTCTGCTTTTGTGTCAGAATTTAAAAACAGACAATATTAATTTCAGTTTGTCGTTTAACTTGTAGTATTCTTTTCTACCCACTCTTTTTACAAAAACACACACATGTATCACCATTCGTGAGAACTAAATAATGCCCTCTACCTAATGCCCTCTACCTTTGCTTGTTTCAGATTAGGGGCCGCCACTTTATGTTCCGTGATATGCTGTGACTGACAGACCCCTGTCTTAACCTACACACATACTCAAACATACACACACACATTTCTTTTTTGTTATCCAGAGAACACAGGTGTTTATAGATGCATCTGTTTTGCATTTCTTGCCATGCAATATCAAGACTAGAAACCTTTACCAGAAGTTTGCTCATGCAAAATGGCCCCTTTTATGTCCCAATTCCTCCACTATCATGTTTTCCATGGCAATGCAATAGTAAGAAAGAATATGTGAATAAAGAACACTGCAGAAATCACAGTAGCCAGAAAATGTGTGTTGTCATGAACTGAATTTAACATTATTTTATTATTATTTTAATGGAATTAATTCTATGAAGATTCTTTTCACATTTAAGTTGATGTTTCTCTATAGGCTACTTTTAAAAGTCACTATTTCATAACAAGATGCTTCCTAATCCCATTTTAAATGACCTATTCACGTTGCACATGTTTGACTTAAATAAAACACCTTGTATGCATTTCAAACAGTTTCAGAGAAATGAGCAACTCACAGCCATCTGATTCCCATGCACTGCTGTGACAGGAGCAGGAATGTGAGGAGACAGAGCGGCAGTGAAGGGAAGATTCGCTTCATATTGTAGAATAAAGATCCAGCTCGATATGAAGAAAGTGATGCAGGTGCGCACGCTGACCTCACAGGTTTTTGGCACACTTGCAATTAAAAGCCAAAAGCCATGGCACAGATTCCTTCTTTCGGCCCCTCTCCTGCTTTAAATGTAAAGAAAAAAATCCACCATCAGAAAAGATTACATATAGTGAATTATAGTTTATTATATATATTATATAATATATATATAACTAATGATATATATTGCGCACTTGATATCTAGGCTACTTAGGAGTTTGATTACTACTTAAGCCTTTATTTAGCCTTTAAATACAGCACCCATTAGTTGTTATTTGGACAATTGGTATTCTTTTATAATTGTAATATAATTGCTGATGTCGAGGATAAAAAAGGTGTATTTAAAGTTTTGAATTCTACTTTCACGTGAGTAATAGTCAAGGAGGACAAGGAAAAGGCAAATTACTAAAGAATAACAATAAATGTACTTTTATTGAGGGCTAATTGCATACTGTACTTTTTATGATACCAAGTACTCTAATACTGTCCGCGCACATTTCTGAACAAATATGGGCGTGGCAGTATTGGGAATGTTATCAAATATTTTACGATTATTCAATCTGCTGGAATGGGAGGGCAATAAACAGATACTACCTCCCAGTGGACATGCTGTCTGGGCCTCAGGCAAGATGAGTTCACTTACAGACAGCGATTGTCCAGATTGCAAGATTTGTTTTTGTTTTTATTTGTTTTCCCTGCTGGCTATTGGCCTACCCAAATAAATAAATAAATAATAAAAACTATAGATATGGGTTATATTAAAAAAGGGAAATAATAATTACAAATCCAAGTAGCTACTATCGCAATAGCTATATCACTCCTACTTTTTATGTTGTGCATTAATAAATATAAAAAAGAACACTGCCCGCTGGAAATAAAAACTGTCGTTTATGTCTTATGCATATCTTTGGTAAATCTTTAAATCCCATTTGCAAGGTCAGCTATACAGACTTCAAAATTACATTTGTCTTAAATCTTTTTGTGTCATATATTGCATGAGTATATGCTTTTACATGAGTATATCTATAATGGTGCTATAAACGTAGATATTGGTAATGACTACTTCGAAATCAAAAATAATCGTTTCATATTTTTGTCATACTAATGCAACAAAAAGCAATAACACTGCAAACCATTTTTAGCTGCTTTCTTGCAGGCTGCAACATATCTAGATTGTGCATTTTTTACTTTATACTCTGTATTTTCACCTCGCTAAACAAAAAACAAATACACACACATACACACATATATTTATTTTTTTATTATATATATATATATATATATATATATATATATATATATATATATATATATATATATATATATATATATATAATAAAAAATAAATATATGTGTGTGTATATATATATATACGTACATTTATCGTTCGGGGAAAACGAGGTTAACTTAAAATGCTACTGACTTAGTTCATTTCATACAACCCAGGTACTATTCAGATTATTGCCCTGTCAATTACCTTTAATTTGCATCACGGGCCAGGGACGACATTTAGACTTAGTTAATTATAAATGCAACTAAACGTAATAAACGATTTTCTCACACCTACCACAAACTTTGCGCACAATAACACGGGAGTCCACTTTTATCCTCACCTTTTTCAAACGGGAATGACGCCAACAAATCGCCGCCTGTATAAAGTTAATCCAAAAGTGTTGCTGCTTATAAATCCAGTTCTCTCGACAGATATCAAAAGGTCCGTTAATCCGTTTTTTGTGACTGAGGAAAGTCCGAATGAGAAAGCATCATGCAAAAGTATATTGAGATCTCTAGTGCAGTGCTGCTCGCGCTGTGGAATCTGTTGAACTGACGATGGAGACGGAGTGCGAGACTTTATGTGCGCGCGCGCCACTTTGATCTCGCGCTGATGTCAGGGGCCATTAGCATAATAACAAAGTGGTTAGGGTTTCTAACCCAAAGAAAACGTTAAAAATCTGAGACACACACATCTCGCTACTTCAGTTGACATGGGTTTTTAGAGTTGTTTGCAATTACTTCTAATGTCAAGTGCGTTAGAGCAAAAATGGAAGGAGAATCAGGGGTCCATCAATTTCAGGAAATATAATCCGGTAATTCGCTAAAATGTTGGAAATTCTAGTATTTGCAAGGCCCATAAAATTAAGCAGGCTCAGCGGCGGCAAACCAGGGATTCCCCAATTTTATAGTGCTGTACGCGGTCCATATGGCCACTCCAAAAACAAGGCAATATTCCAAGCACAATAATAACGATTTCAACGTGATAAATACGTCCTGATGCACGTTTCATAGCCACTCTATGACAAAGGACGGTTCTTCTGCATTTCACACAATAAATTATATAACCCTCTGAAATACTTCCAGTAGCCCATTGAAGTGCAAATCTGAGCAAAGATATTTCCTAATTTATAATAATGAGCTATTAAATTCTCTTGTTATTTTTGGCCCATTAAGAAGTATAAAAGAGCCACTTAAATGATTCATTATCATTACAGATTGCTAATAATAAATATAAATGTGTTGGGAAAATATTTTTTATAGAATGACTAATTGGCCAACATGTGTGTCCATTTATTACAGAATTCACCACACACAATGGCCAAGTTAATATTTTTACCATTTAAGGTAACTGTCATTTTAATAGTGTCTATGGTGCAATAAAAGTCAAGATGTTCTTTGGCCATATCCTTCTCTTATTAACCTGACTCTCTCTGGTCCAAAACGCCTCCTGCAGTTAATTCTGTAACACTCACAACTTTCCCCTATAAAATACACCACACAACCCAATTTTCAAATAATGACGCAATAAAAATACAATCATTAAGACTTTTTCCACTGTTAAAAGTACTGTTTTATATAAAGTAGGCACTTCCGTTTATGTTGTGGATAAGTGTATGTATAGGTACAGTTTGTAAGAAAAAAGAGAGGGAAAGAAAGAGAGGAAAAAACAAAGAAACAACATTAAAACAGTGCAAGAAAAAACATAATAAGGTCAATACACTGGATATGAAAAGACAAAAATAAATAAATCTGGGTGATTAGTTATACTATTAAGCTAGTAGAAGCACAGTGCAGCCTTAAAATAATAAGGTCAAAACAGATATTGCCAACATCCTTTCTACTAAATGAGCAATACATTATGTCTGCTTTGTTTTTAAATGATGCACTTTTTCCTAACAGACATAAAAGCAAATGTTTGAATATAGGTTGGTCTGTGCTCTGACGCTCCTCAATATCAAAACAAAAAGAAACTGAGTGAACTTTAATTCACTTTAACTTAACTTTAATTTAACTGAGGAGATCATGAGTTAATCACAGGCACCACTCATCATCAACTGTCCAACAAATCGTGCACCATAACCTTGATTGACCTGCCGAATGCTTCTCATGTGTTCTGTTACATAAGCAATATGGAACAGCAAATGTCACACAATCTTATGTCATTGACTTCTGTTAGACTTGTGAGCAAGGCATGATATTGGAAACTAAAGGAACAACTATTTTAGTTTAATATGTTTGAGAAATAATCAAATAAAGTAATCATCTCACAACTTATACCAAATTGGTGAATAACGAAAAAGTGCCAGGGTGTATATTTAGAGCTAATGTGATACTCTTAGAGGTACCACTTTCCACTGACAATTGCCGAAGCATGACTTTCCATTCGCTGCCAAACTGCGCCGTTTCAGCTCAATATAATGTGAAATGCCTGTGGAGCTCTAATCTCCACCCAATGTGTTGGGAAAGCAAATGTATGAATTGTTTTACTATAAGTATGGGGGGATGCAGCAGACAATAGACTTTGGCCATGAATATAAGTCTTCATTTAATCTCACATTACACTTTGCATGTTGAAACACTGATTTGCCTTATTTATGAGGGTGAATATGTGAAAACTATACTTTGCAAGGGAGGTGAAAAGCATCTAGTGTCAGTGAGCTGTGAATGGGCTTGAACTCTTAGTATCAGGTCAAACAGGACTGAAGACTGACCGACCAACGCTGTGACATCCCCTGCGCATCTGTGTTGAGGTTTTAACACGCAGGCTCTCAATTCCTCCCCGTACTAGGATCAGCACCACAGCCACTTTGATCTGCCTGCACAGAGTGTCTTATATAGCCTCAATCTGGTTTACAGAGGGCATGAAAGCTACTTCAGTTTATATAAATGAAATTATGCATGGAGCAGAAAAATACATGTGCTTTGAATGAGAAAATTTGTTTTTTTGGAAATGTCTCCTCTGAAACGGTAACTCGATTTAGTA
Source organism: Xyrauchen texanus (assembly GCF_025860055.1). Classification (NCBI taxonomy): domain Eukaryota; kingdom Metazoa; phylum Chordata; class Actinopteri; order Cypriniformes; family Catostomidae; genus Xyrauchen; species Xyrauchen texanus. Next base: position 23,068,110 of record NC_068318.1, on the reverse strand, counting down.
ATTGTAGACATTTTGTGATGGGTATCCATGTGTGAAGTTCACTGCCGTTACTGAGACTAATGATTTAGCGTTTGCATTATGAATCATATGCAGCAGCTGTGCTGTGCCAACTGGTCCACGCTATTTGTCTTCTATCTGAGACATCATCAAACACATAGCACCATTTACCCTGACTGATATTCAGATCATTAATTCTAAGCTTGTTGAAGGAGTACAGGGACACAGTGCCCCCATCCCCTGATGTCTCGGGTCTCTGCCCTGTTCACAGCTGTCTTCTGTCTCAGCGACTGTCAGCAGCGCAGAGGTAGAACTCTGCTATTTCTGAGCGGCATGTCCTTAGGAATTGCATTAAAATCACAAACTAATAACAATTTTGAGTGCAAAGCAATTTTGTAAATGGTTGAACATTATATTAAGTTCTCAAAAATTTTAAATGCCATTAAACCTTTAATGGCTAATTATATTGAAACCTGTAATTATTCTAATAATCACTCAAAATAACCATATTATCTTTATTATCCCAAGGTTTTATTTCATTACTGTGTAATGTAACCTAATTGCTAAATCTAATTATAATGTCTCAATGCAAAAACCCTATTGCAAAAGAATGTACAGGTACTCATTATACAAATACATAATATACTTTCACGCACTTCATGAGTTGTTTCACATTCATGCTTGTGGGATACAAGAACTTTCTGAAACTGGTTACTGTTATCTAACAAACATATAATCTATGTATAGGCTATCACAGAATATGGTCAAGTATGAATTTTCTTATACATCTGAAAATTGACTCCATGCTAAAATCAAAATGTAATAATAATAGAAATGATCAAATTATTTTTTCAGGAAATTATATAGAAAGCCAGATTTGTAATAGAAAAAGTGAGACACATTGCTCTGGCATAGAGTATACTGTACGACTGCATTACTCTGAAAAGAATGAAGGGAATCGTTACCCCTTTCAGGGATACATCTACACAGTGCAAACAAAGCACACCGATGTGATTTGAAACATTGTTCTGCAGCTGTGTGTCTCCGACAAATACAGGATCCATTTGTTCAAGACACAAAAAGGCGGCAGCGCCTGTTTGGGGCTGTCTGCTGTGCTATGATGGAGAGTCTGTCGTTGACTGGCTGTTTAAACTAAAAGGAAATGCATCATTTTGGCAGCAGCACCATGTCCAAGCATTTTATTTAAGTTAAGGTGGGATAACCTTTGTTTTGGCTGCTCTTTTGAAACCTGTTTTAACTAAGCAATCTCATAAAAACAAATTGTGATTTAATAGGCTGAACGAAGAGAGACCTTACAAACAGCTAATGTCAGCATGCCAGCATCTTGAGGTTTTGGTTCTGTTGCAAGCACGGTGGTGCTAAAGTTCAAATGGCCTGAATCTAAACAATTGACTGTTTTGGAGAACATATTAGGAAGTTTACACACATACACAGTATTAAAAAAACTACACTCTAGCTCACAATAAAGATTCTGACTTTATGTAAAAACAAAATTATAACATTTTTCCATTCTTTATTCTGGTGCACAACAGACGCATGGACCATGGTTTTATGTCTGGGTTTGTGTGTTCTCAGGTGCTTTTCGTTGTAAAAACACCGGGACAGTCACACTCAGCAGGAGAACATTGAGAGAAAACGTTCAGCATCCAAGTCAGACTGTTTAAAGAGAAGCTTGGACCTGCTCTTCAGAAAGGGACCATTTGTTTAGGACTGGCTCTCTTTCTCCTCTTTGAAGGCGATGGCCCCTTTCATGTACCAGATGGGAGGTACTTTCAAAAACACAAGTGACTTGTCTCACTGTATGGGAACATGCACCCGTTTGTCTTTTGCTATTGGAGTCTGGTAACATTTGCTACTTCAAAGTCTCCAAGATATAGTTCTATGCAAACGGATTTGGAAAATTACAAAACTTGGGTAAATGACTCTTATTGTGATAACATCTTTAATTATTAACCATCTTACGCACGGGCAGTGTTCGGTGGCTTGTAACTGCAGCATTTTAGCAGTGTGAGGTTTGATCTCTCTGCTTGTAAATAAAATAGGTGGGAAAGACAAGGAAGTGAAGGGGGAGGAACAATGGATGCTTGTTCGCAAGCCAGCATGAAACATGGAAGGAGAATTAAGCCACAGCTACAAACAGCAGGAGTATGAAAGGCCTCACAGATATTGCCTTGTGTGTCTGTGTTGTCCTGTTTGCATTTGAGAGGGTGATTTTTCCCAGAGTACAACATCAAAGTCTCAACCCAAGGAGAATGCTGGGACAGGCGATACAGATGAGATGAAATCAGTATCATATCAACTTTATCGGTCATGAGGGACGTACTTGTCATAAGAGCATTTTATGCTCAAAACAAGATCAAAAGAAGATGCTCATCAACCAGAGTGGGGAAGTTATAAAGGTTTATACAGATGAGATATAACCACTGTCATTGCAAATGAGACAGCAGGCAGAGTACATGCTGTTACTGCATTCTTAGTAAAAGCTAGATCAAAGGGCACTGTACATCATTACAAGAGCTAGAGGAATGGATACCGTTGGCCTCAAAACAATACCACCATAATCATAACATATCATGTATACCTATATTAAATAAATAAATAAATAAAACAGCTCAAATGTACTGTCCAATTCCATTTCAAAAGAATATATAAAACAATGGTTAAGAGTATCAATTGAAAAATTCTCTCACCTGACTTCAAGATTTATAATTACTGAATATCTGTTTCTGAAGATTTAGCGATTGGTTGGAATTTGAACCATTGAAAGAATGGAGTGAGCCGTCTGGGTGGTAAGGGCACAGACTTGGCAAAGCTTTGGGTCTAGATGAACACTGATCTACTAAGGCAGAGGAGATTAACAGGGTAGAATGAGGTAACAAGTAGAACAATAGATAAACTGTACCGACACATCTGTTTTTGATCAATAAGCCTGCAGCAGGATTAAAGAAAAAGAAACCAGAGTACCAGGGATGGTTATAAGAACTACAGACACCCCAGTCTGAAAGCAGAGTAGTAGGGAGAAAAAGCTGCCAGGAGTGGTAACCTAATCACTCCAAATCACAGGATAATCCTACTTGCCCTCCACTCTAACAGCAAGGCATTATTCATATATCGGAAGGCACTCAGACCTCAAATTCTCAAAAAAGCAACCAAATAAAACACACTTGCCTAATAATCTTGATTTAAATTAGAGGGACAAAAAGCACACACAGATATTTCAAGAATTCTATTAGCCATATCAATCTGACAAGGATATGTCCACTTCAGTTTTCAAGTATGCTCAAGTTCAGTTAGAGCATTGTGAAGAAAGTGGAAACATTAAAACTGGTTAAAAACCCACAGGTTAAGGTCTAGATGTACACTGATGGCCAAAAGTTTGGAATAATGTACAGATTTTCCTGTTTTGGAAGGAAATTGTTACTTTAATTCACCAAAGTGGCATTCAACTGATAAGTATAGACAGGATATTACTGATGTAAAAAACAGCACCATCACTATTTCGAAAGTCATTTTTGATCAAATCTAGACAGGCCGCATTTCCAGCAGCCATATCCTTGAGTAATCATGCTAAATTGCTAATTTGGTACTAGAAAATCACTTGCCATTATATCAAACACAGCTGAAAGCTATTTGAGTCATTAAATTAAGCTTATTGTCTTTGTGTTTGTTTTGAATTGTCACAGTATGTAATAGACTGGAATGTCTTAAGGTCAATATTAGGTCAAAAAATGGCAAAAAAGAAACGGAGTTCTCTAGAAACTCGTCAAGGTATACTATGCTTGAAATTGTCATAAAACTGAAGATTTCATACAAAAGGAGTACACTACAGTCTTCAAAGACAAAGGACAACTGACTCTAACAAGGACAGAATGAGACATGAAGAGGATAAGAACATCAGAGACTCTAGTTTGAGAAATAGATGCCTCCCATGTCCTCAACTGACAGCTATATTGAATTCTACCCACTCAACACCAGTTTCATGTACAACAGTAAAGAGAAGACTCAGGAGTTCAGACCTTATGGGAAGAATTGCAAAGAAATGGACACTTTTGAAACAGAAAAGTTTAAAGTGGGCAAAGAGACACAGACATTGGACAACAGATAATTGGAAAAGAGTGTTATGGATCTTAACCCCATTGAGCTTTTGTTGGATCAGCTAGACTGTAAAGTGCATGAGAAGTGCCCGACAATACAGCCACATCTATGGCAAGTGTTACAGGAAGTGTGGGGTGAAATGTCACCTGAGTATCTGGACAAACTGACAGCTAGAATGCAAAGGATCTGCAAAGCTGTCATTACTGCATGGAGAGGATTTTTTTATGAGAACTCTTTGAAGTAGTTTAAGACGTTCTGATCAAATTGTAATAGTACTTGTTCACGTTATTAATGTCCTGACTATATATTGTGATCAGCTGAATGCCACTTTGTTGAATGAAAGTATCAATTTCTTTCCATAAGAGCAAAATATGTAAACTTTTGGCCACCAGTGTACCAGTGTTTCCGGATCTGACTAACATATCTAACATCAGAATAACTCAGACCAAATGCGTTATTTGTTGGTGGTTTTGAGATTTTGGCTAGGCATTGCCTGCACGGAAACCTTGAAATAAAATCCTGTTAAGCCCTCTGCGTTTCTCTCAGGAGTGTAGTTAAAACCATGCTGAGTATGGACATGATTATGCACCGCCACAGGTCCTACGGCATGGCCCAGCTTTGACTTCCAGCAGGAAACAAGCTCAGGAGTTCAATTAGGGCAATTCTCAGTTTGGCTTGGAGATTAGCAGACGATGTAATACAACCAAACAGAGGGGAAAGTTGCTGTTATAAAGAACACTTTTTAATCAGACATCTTTGACACTATATTTGATTTTAAAGATTACAAGATCACAAATTTTTTCATAATTAAGAGACTAAGAAATGAAATGCATTCCAAGTAGAAGCATCCTGCATTACATATTGCTTTGCATTCACCATTTAGGTTGTCAAAAGCTGATGGTGGAAGAGAGCCATACAGAAAAGTCTCTGAGAACCAGAGGTCTGGAGGACTCACGCATAATCCGGTCTACAAACAGCCCAGGCAACAGAGGAGATGGATCCGTTTGCTCTGTGGATGAGCAGAAAGAACATGGTGAGATACTTTTCACACTGGGCTGAGCAGACACAATTAGACCCTTGTTCTGTGAGGAGGGAGAGGGCATCTTTGTTTCGGTATACAGACGGAATACATGAGCCATATTCAGTGTGATCAGAGCAGAGGATGCTCCAGAAGAACTCACAGAAACAGCGTTCAGAGTGAGTGCTTTTGAATGAGAAAGAGGAAACGCACTAATCCAAGTACACAGGAGAAAAGGTATTTCAGCATTTTCATTGCAGTTAATGGCTCCAGGGATTTTAAGCCTCATGTTCTTAGCCTTGGAAAGGCTGACAAAAAAAGAAAAAAAAAAGAAAAGAGAATTCAAAAACAATAATTCCTAAAGATAGGTCAGGTGTTTAATGTTACACATTTTTATAATCCATAAACTTTACCAGGGCAACAATGTCTTTGAATCTTACAGTATCGAACAACAAGAGACCCATTTTGCAGCTGTAAGGAACAGGATACAAGCCCCCTTGACTCTGCATGTTTCAACTCTTGTCCTCGATGTGCCTTTAAACTCAGCAATCATATGACATGTGGGGAATGCGATTTCTAAAGATGACATGATAAATTGGATTATCTTGGAAGCAACTTTTTAGTGCAATGGCTGGCAAATCACACTAATAATTACAATTTATTGCTGGTGGAAAATGGGGTGAGAATTAAAAACCACTGTGGTATGCATAACGCATTAGTTGATGAAAGACAGGCAAGGATTTGGCTCGTCAATGCACTATTAAACATCTACATAAAAAATACCTTTTGGGAACTGACCAAATGAGCAATTGATTTTGGGCTAGGTCTAAAATGGTTATTCTTCTAGATTGTATGCAGCCCGTGAGAGGACATATGGATCTTTTGAATGTTGGACACTATTGTTTAACCATACTTTCCAATCAGCAACACCGCAAGATTATCCAAAAGGTTTTGTACAAACCATCATGTTGTCTATCCTTTTTTATAAAAATTCATCCATTTCACAAACTTAAGTAACTTCAATATTTGGCAGACACTTGTATCCCAGTCTAGCCCTTGGGAGAAAAGAAAATGGATACATTCTCTGGAATAATCTTCATTAGTTTCAGAAAAGCTACTCCTTTATTTTCTCTTGACTGCTAGCCATGGATTCCGTCTGCCACAATAAAGAAATAAACTGGGCCTTGATTGATTTGTAGTTGTAATTACTGTGGCATTGTTTTGTTAATAGCTTTATTTTCCTGTGCTTTCCAACCGCATCTACTGCCGCGCACAAGAAATTGCCCTTAAAGGTCAAAGACTCTAGCCCCCAAGGGTGAATCAAATGTCCAAGATTACGTAGAAAAAAGAGACTGATTGCTTCTCAATGACATCTCAAAATCTGCTCCTGAAAACAATGTACAGTGATGGATCTGCAGTCCATGAACCAAGGGGTTAAAGAATGGCTGCAAATCATCGACAGGCTACAGGGGGCCAAAGCGACTGTGAAAAGCCTGAACTCTTAAAAAAAAAGCCATTAAAAAGTGAGCACATTAATCATTAACTACCTTTGACTCAGTGGGAGAGTAGGGAAAACAAAGTGGTGAACCACACCAAGATTGTTATCCTTAATTTTGGGGAAAAATTTAAAAAAATACTACTAATAAAATACTATAAAATTATTTAATATAACATATTACAATAGAATACACAAACACTTCTCTGATGGTAAATTGACTATTGGAGCTCCTAATTTGCATTACTCATCTGGGTAAAAGATCTTAGGGCATAGCTAAAGAACAAGTAATTGCCCTCTTGACAAACCATAAAAGGATAACACTGCCATCTTGTGGACATAATTTAAAATATACTAGCATTTAATTGAGGTTCAAATGTAAACGCTGCTTCTTTTCAAATAATTGTATTTATTTTATTCAAATATATATGAATGCTTCCTTCATGAGGAGGGCTTCTGGGAGAAATGTTTACAGAAAAATCTATTCATCTAAATAAAACTGCAAACAAATCAACCATTGTAACACATATAATGATACAGGGAAAGAACATTTTGACAACATAATACAACCATCATAATTCAGTGTGATAAAACATGGTTCTCGTTACCCAATGCATTTTAGAGGATTTACATGATTTTAAGTTCCTGAAGATATTAGGAAATTTCAAAAAAGTCTGATCTGAAAGCATCCATGCAGACTTTTTCTGTGTGATGATTCAGTTATGTAGGGTATTTACATTAAAGGCACAAAGCAGTAAAGCCCCCCAAAGGGCATCTTTTTTTCTTCTTTCTCTTTTTGCTTTTATTTTGGTAAGACATTGGTCCCAACTGGCAGTACTCTTTATCCATGCCACTTGTGTAAAAGGAAAAAAGCAAAAAAAAAAAAAAAGTATAAAACCATAAAGTGATTATCCTTAAAGTACACAGGTCTAATTAATTTTTCTAATTAAAAAAAGCATACTGAAACCTAGAGGCAGATGGGATCTACAGTTTAGAAAATACAGTGAGCCGTTCTGAAGATTCAGCAGTGTATGACACTCTAATGGAGGCCTTGTTTGGGGGCAGTTAAGGTCAGACTTCTACAGAGGATACAGCTCAGATGTTATCTTTCCCTGTCTGAAGCTACCCTGCATGTTGGAGCAGGACAGGACTGCCAGAAGCCTGAGAATTGTTGAAATGTTGGGAAAAGACATGATGTCAGAAATTTTGAGAGTGCCGATAATAGTGTCGGGCAGGTGTTGGTGAGATGCAATGGGGCCTTGCCACCTGTCCCACCACCTCTGCAGCTCAGCCTGGAGAGACCCTGGGTCTGGCAGGTCCTCCTGGAAAACCTTGAAAAACTCAATATCCTTGCAGCATCCTTCCACTTTGGACATGACATAAGGCACAACCAGCAAGCAGCGAAGAGCAGACAGAATATCCTGGGAGAGCCCTTCCACTTCAGCAATACAGTGCTCAACGGTCCTTTTACTGATGTCCTCTCTGTAGTGCACATTCACGGGTGGCTGTAGTGAAAGATGCATTGTGGCCTGCAGCTTTGAAGCCAATGCAAATGCCTCTTGAAACCAGATTTGATGGTGAGTCTCAATACGGTTCTTAAGTTCACTGAGAGAGGACAGGATATCAGGCTGGCTATTAACAGCTTGATACACATCATATGAATTTCCCTGAAGACTCTGGCATAGGTTTTTGGTGAGGCTCAAGATGTTTTTCATGATCACAATGGTCAAGATGAAATCAAAGTTTTGGATGGTGGAAAGGAAGCTCTGAGCCTGTTTTGCATTTGCCTCATTGTTATGGTCACCCTTCATTTCATTCAAACAAAGGATGATGGCTTCTAGAATGTCTGTAGAAATTTCCAGAATCTCATGACTCATTGCCCATTGATTGTTGCTTAGCTTTGCTTTCAGCTCATTGGCCTTTTCATCCTGTTTAAATAAATGTACAACAGCTTCCTCTAGCCTTACCCGTCGCTGGACATCATCAGAGAACCACCTTAACAGCTGCTCCAAGCACTCAAAACTATGCATTATCTCTCTTATGGAGGATGCACTTGCTGTCAAAGTCTGCAGAGTAAAAGGGTTTAGGACACCAAAAGCATGAGAAAGTCTCTGGGAAAGCAAAGCTGAAGCCTGTCTCATCTGAGAAACTAAAGCATTGGGTCTTGCCAAAGTCTGACCTCTACAGAAAGCGAAGTTTAAACCCCACTTTTCAGAGAGAACAAAGGTCAGAGTATCCACAAATGAAGTAATGTTTTTGACAAGGGGAATAAAGGCCAATATATTTTCACACTGATCATCTTGTTTGTCAAGGTAGTGTATTCCTACAGGGATGTATGCTTGGCCATCAATTTCCAACTCTTCCTCAGTCACTATGGTAAAGTACTTTATGCCACACAGCTCTTTGAGTAATTCCTCTCGGGCAGCAGTATCATAGAGGGTCAAAACTCTTTGTGCAGGACCAGTGCCATCCAGGGAAGCTACTTTGTTTGCACCATCCTGAACCGTTGATTTAGACTGGTCTGTGCCTTCTATTTCTGGTGCTGAGGAATGATCAATAATATTATGTGCCAAGGACTGATCAGTAATATCATGTGAAGCAGGTGTGGAATGGTCAGTTATAGAGGGCAGATCAGGGTCAGCATGTACTGATGCAGTTTCATTTGGAGCTGGTAAACTGAACTGTTCTGTGCCATGTTTTGCAGCTAATTGAGGCTGGTCGGGGCGAGACTGATCCTCTGCTTTGGACTGATCAATTCCACTTAGATTCCCTGGTACAATCTGATCAGTTCCATCCTGACTCAGTGACACAAACTGATCAGGTACACTCTGATTATAAGTATTTGAAAGACTAGTTCCAACTCTAGCTTTAACTACAGTCTGATCATTTTCACAGCATTCATCTGCCATGGGCTGATCAGTAACACATTGATTCCATGATATAATTTGACCAGCTCCACCTAGACCTTCTACTGTGGGCTGATGAGTTGTAACTTGGTCTCTTACTGACTGGTCATTTCCAGACTCATCAACTACCATGAGCTGATCAGATCCACACTGATTATCCGATACCAACTGACCAGTTCCACCTCTATTCGCTACTTCAGTTTCTGTCTGACCAGCTTCATTTTGACCCTCTACTATAAACTGATCGGTTTCAACTTGACCAACTGCCACAAACTGATCAGGTACACTTTGATCTCCTGTTACTGACTGACCAGTTACATTTTGCTCAGCTGTTACAGACAGGTCATTTTCAGAGTCATCAACTACCATCAGCTGATAAGATCCAATTTGATAATCTGATACCAAGTGACTAGCACTTTCATTTGCCAACCGAATTTCTGTCTGACCAGCCTCATTTTGACCCTCTACTATAGAATGATCAGTGTCAACTTCAACTGCCATAAAGGGATGAGCAATATGTTGATCTATTACTGACTGACGGGTTCCACTTTGAGCAGCGGTTACAAACTGATCATTTCCAGAGTCAACAACCATGAGCTGCTCAGATCCACTTTGACCCCCTAATACTAACGGACCAGTTCCACCTACATTTGCTAATCCTATTTCTGTCTGACCAGAATTTTCTTGACCCTTTACTATAGAACGTTCAGATTCAACTTCAACTGCCACAAATAGATCAGCTACACTTTGATCAATTTTATTTTGATCTGCTGTTACACACTGATAATTTCCAGAGTCGACTACTATGAGCTGCTCAGAACCACTTTGATCCCCTGATGCTGAGTGACCAGTTCCACCTTCCTCAGCTAATCCCATTTCTGTCTGAGCAACATTTTCATGCCCCCTTACTATAGAACGATCAGTTTCAACTGCCATGAAAAGATCAGCAAAATGTTGTTCTCCTGTTCTTGACTGACCAATTCGATTTTGATCTGCTGTTATGGACTGGTCACTTCCAGAGTCAACCATCATGATCTGCTCAGATCTACTTTGATCCCCTGATACTAACTGACCAGTTCTACATTCATTTGCTAATCCCATTTCCGTCGGATCAGCCTTTTCTTGACTCTCTACTATAGTATGATTGGTTTCAACTTCAACTGCCATAAATTGAACAGCTACAAACTGATCTCCTGTTACTGACTGGCCAATTCTATTTTGATCTGCTGAGTGATTATTTTCAGAGTCAACTACCATGAGCTGATCAGATCCACCCTGTTCCTCTGATATTAATAGAGCAGTTCCAGCTTCATTTGCTAATCCCATTTCTGTCAGACCAGCCTTTTCTTGATGCTCTACTATAGATTTATCAGTTTCAACTTGACCTACTGCTATGAACTGATCAGCTATACTCTGATTTCCTGTTACAGACTGACCAGTTCCATTTTGATTTACTGTTACAGACTGAACATTTCCAGAATCATCAACTACAATGAGCGAATCAGATCCACCTTGATCCCCTGATACCAATTTATCAACTGCACCTACATTTGCTAAATCAGTTTCTGTCTGATCAGTCTCAGTTTCACGCTCTACCATAGAATAAACAGTTTTATCTTGACCAACTGTCATGAACTGATCAGTAACAATTTGATCTGCTGTTACACACTGAACATCTGTAGTGTCAAACATAACCTGCTCAGATTCATTTTGATCCTCTGATACTAACCGACTAGTTTCATCTTCATTTGCTGTTTCTGTTTGACTAGCCTCAACCTGACCTGCAACTATTGAATGTTCAGTTTCCACTTGGCCAACTGCCATGAACTGATCGGCTACACTTTTATCTCCAGTTACTCCAGTATCTCCAGTTCCACATTTTTCTGCTAAAATGGACTGGCCCTTTTTAGAGTCATCAACTGCCATAAGTTGGTCAGATAAAAGTTGTTCCCCTGTTACTAACTTACCTTCATCTCCTAGCCCAGTTACTCTCTGACAAACTTCATCCTGCCCTTCTAATACAGACTGACCGGTTTCAACTTGACCAACTGCTAACAGCTCAGCTACACTTTGTTCACTTACTGGTTGGTCAGTTCCACCCTGATCTGCTGCAACAGACTGATAATCTCCACTCTGATCAACTTCCATAACCTGATCACTTTCACTTTGATACCCTGACACCAACTGCTCATTTACGCCATGACCAACTGCCGAGAGCTGAACAGACGCATTATGATCCCCTGATCCCAACGGGCCAGTTCCACCTTCATGTGCCAACCCTGTTACAGTGTGACAACCTTCATCTTGGCCTTCTACTGAAGACTGATCAGTTTTAACTTGCCCAGCTTCCATGAATGAATCTGGTACTATTTGTTCGCTTATTGCTGGCTGGTCAGTTCCAACTTGATCTGGTGCTACAAACTGTTCATTTCCACTCTCATCAACTTCCATAGGTTGATCAGTTTCATTTTGATCGACTGATACTAACTGACCAGTTCTAACTTGCAGTTCTATTTCAGACTGCTCAATTCTACCATGACCCACGGCCATTAACTGATTAGATGCACTTTGATCTTCTGTTACTGTCAGACCAATTCCACATTGATCAAGTACTTCAGACCCATCATTTACATTTTGAACAGCCATCAGTTCACCAGTTCTATCTTGTTCAACTGCTGTGGATTGCTTAATGGCATCTTGGATGGATTCTGTTGGTTGGAGAGATGTGCTGATCATTAGTGAGCTGCAAGCATGGATGACCTGAAGTGCAGTTGCGGGTTTTTCAGAGCCCTCAAGAGTTATGACAGATGTTTCTTTAGCCAATTCTATACAAGTAGAGCCATTGGTTTCCATTGAGATTTCCTCTGAAGTAGCAGTGTTAACTTCTAAAAGAAAGAATGAAACGTGTTAATGTAAGGAAAAAAATATAGAATTATCAACAGGTACTCATAACGATGTTTCTTAGTTATTGTAAATAGTTTTCATTCAATATTAAACATTTAATAGTTGAAAAATAACTGACCAATAACAGCATCCTTTGCCACATGTTGATAATTGGAACCATTTGTATCCACAGTGATCTCTTGTGGAGCCATGGCAATCACCTCTAAAGATGGATAGGATAGAGTGTCAGAATACAATCAAACTGCTTAGTTCCACCTCTAAATTTAACATTATTTCTACCAATTACGATTACAATACATTGAGGGCGCATTTGTGCAATTCAAAATGCAACAGATCAAACAAATGACATATCAACAATTAATCAATTAAGAAATGTTTCTAGATGTATTAATGATGGCAATTGTCAATTGTGAAAATTACATTTTCATAATCGATTGTTGTTGAAAATACAGATCAAATAATCCTTAACCACAATACTGCAAAATGCACGTGGAGCACTCCAAATAATATGAACATGTAGCCTACTGTTAAAACGTAATTTAAATTAATACACAAGAAATGCAAGTATTAGCATTTTGCACTTAAAATATTCTTAGTTCAGTGCACTTTAATACATACAAGCAATGTTTAGTATGAACCTGAAAACTGATTACTGTTAATGAATTACCGTTGTATAGCTTTTATAGAAGATTGCTATTGAAGTTCATAAAAACTTCACGTTGTGGATAGTGGGATCTTTCGTACCTTTTCACTTTTTATATTTGAAATTAAGTCAAATCCAAACACGCTGCATAAATGCAGTACATAACATACCACTTTTCTGCTGAGATGTCAGGTGAATAGTAGTGTGCCCTCTAGCAGCGGATTACTGTATAGATAGTCTTATCACTGAATGCATTTGTGCTGAAATTGATTAACTGAACAAATTATTAACAAAAATTAAGTATAATTTAAAATAATTAACATCCCTAAGATGTATAGAATGTAAATGTGCTTTTTCTTTCATTTTACATACTTGGATTTACTTACCACTTTCCATTCTCAGGTGATTGGCTCTTGCTTTTACCTATATATATATAAAAATAAAATGGAAATTAAAACAGAACTGGGCACTTTTTTGGAACACTTACTTGTTCTTGGTTTATTAGGGGTATTAATATTAATGTTGAGGAATGTTCGCAACATGTACATTGCATCCGGAAAGTATTCACAGCACTTCACTTTTTCCACATTTTACTGTGTTACAGCCTTATTCCAAAATGTATTAAATTCAATATTTTCCTCATAATTCTACAAACAATACCCTATAATGACAATGTGAAAGAAGTTTATTTGAAATCTTTGCAAATGTATTAAAAATAAATAAATAAAATGTACATACATATTTCACAGCCTTTGCTCAATACTTTTTTGAAGCAACTTTGGCACCAATTACAGCCTCAAGTATTTTTGTGTATGATGCTACAAGCTTGGCACACCTATTTTGGGGATTTTTGCTTCTCATGGTCTGAGAGTCCTTCAGGTGCCTTTTGGCAAACTCCAGGCGGGTGGTCATGTGCATTTTACTGAGGAGTGGCTTCCGTCTGGCCACTCTACCATACAGGCCTTCTTGGTGGAGTGCTGCAGAGATGGATGTTCTTCTGGAAGGTTCTCCTCTCTCCACAGGGAAATGCTGGAGCTCTGTCAGTGACCATCGGGTTCTTGGTCACCTCCCTGACTAAGACCCTTCTCCCACGATCGCTCAGTTTGGCCGGGCGGCCAGCTCTAGGAAGAGTCCTGGTGGTTCCAAACTTCTTCCATTTACGGATGATGGTTGCCACTAGGGCTGGGACAACGCGTCGACGTCATAATATGCGAGTCGATTCGTCAGACCCAAAACAAAGATGGCAGCGCCGGAGAGAAGTAGCAACACCAGTGGCTCCTCAGACTATCAGAAGTGCAAGGCACTCGTTCCTCTAAAGTATGGGAATTCTTTTAAATTAAAGGAAACAATTCCGTGATATGTCGTCTTTGCAAAATGGAGATGGCCTTCCATTCTAGCACCACGGCAATTCACCAGCACCTGAAAAGTGCTGGTGCACACACACACACAGTATTCTTAAGGTAAAAGGAAAGTGTCAGAGTGTAAGTTGTTATTTGCATGTGAATGAAGATACTTTTTTCAGTACGTTCAACATAAATGTTGAATTCTGAATGTTTATTTTCATTATTTATTTTTTGTTGGAAAAGCACGTTCTGTATTAGCTTAAAGCCCCCAAGTTTACAACAGTTACTGTATTCTTTCAATAGCTCTAAGAAAGGGTGGCTGGGTGACCTTTTAATTTTTTTATTGAATGCTAGACATCAGAATGCATTATTTTGCTCTTGTACACTTTTACTTGAATTTTTAGTTTAAGAAAAAGGTGAGTGGCAGAGTGTATTACTATATGTTGTTGTTATTTTTATGTGAATGAAGAATTAAAAGATGCACTTTTTTCAGTAAGCTAGGACTATGTGTTTTCAAGGCTTCAAGGTTTTATTGAATGCTACCTCTGACTAAGAATGCATTACTTTGCACTTGTATAGTCTTTTATTTTGGAATTTAAAGAGCAATAAACATATATTGCAATGTTAAGGAATTCATTTATTTTTTTCATTCAGATATGTACATCAACATGTATAAATTGCTATTAGTCAATTAATGGGGAGATAATCGAAATCAAACTGGAAAAAATGAATCGTTAGATTAATCGATGCATCCAAAAAATAATCGCTAGATTAATCGTTTAAAAAATAATCATTTATCCCAGCCCTAGTTGCCACTGTGCTCATTTGGGACCTTCAATGCTGCAGACATTTTTTTTGTACACTTCCCCATATCTGTGCCTCGATACAATCCTGTCTCGGAGGTCTACAGACAATTCCTTGGACTTCATGGCCTGGTTTGTGTATGATTTTTAATACATTTGCAAAGATTTCAAACAAACTTCTTTCACGTTGTATTATGGGGTATTGTTTGTAGAATTTTGAGGAAAATAATGAATTTAATCAATTTTGGAACAAGGCTGTAACATAACAAAATGTGGAAATAGTGATGCGCTGTGAATACTTTCCAGATGCACTGTATGACTTGTGACATTTTCTTTTACATTTAAATTTTTTGCAAGAGATGTACTGAAAATGGTCAACTGGAAATAATTTTACCATACCTGAGCAAGAAATTGATGACTCTTTGTATCACTCTCCATGCATTTCTCAATCACCTCGTCCAGGCTCTGGAGTGCCTGGCGATGCATAAGAAGCATAACAGCGTCGCTCTTACTACCCCTACTGAAGAAACCATCTTTGAGTAAAGTCCTCAAGGAGTTCAGAGTGGTCTTCATAAGATCACACTCCATGCTAATGCTAGGTAACACAGCCACTAGCTTAAGAAGTGTTGCAACATTTGGAAGATTTTTGGCTTCATTGTGGAGCAATGTCTCAGAGATGGAGGTGGGAGGAGAAACATCTTGATACTTTTCCCTCCATAATGTGGCCCAGGTGTTAATGTCTTCCTCAGCTGTTTCTGGTTCAGGGAGATCACTCATGTAGATGGTGTGCAATTTATCAGTGGACTCTGGGAGAATGGGTAGAGGGTTACAGGTCGGCAGCAGGGACAACACCTTTAGAGCTTTCAGGTGATTCTCTGAGAAATTGAACTTCATTTCTTCAATCAAACTATTAAGAACTGGTATGCTCACTGTTTCCTTGTAGAACACTTCTGGTGACTTGTAGCCACTGACAGATTCTGGATATGATAGCAATCCTGTGACCTTAGTAGCCAGATCCACTGCCTCCTCAAACCAGGTAGAATGCACTGCACTGACATTTTCCAACATCTTGCTAAGAGTATCTATTATTGGCACAATCTTCTCAAGCTCGCAGATAATGTCAGCAGGGTTTCCACAGCGAAACACAGTGCTGCAGTTCCTCAAGGGAGCACAGGCATTCTTCAAAATCACTAAGCGAATTACAAAATCAGCCTGCCTGATAGTTGTGGACAGGGTCAGAGCATGCAGCGACATGCTGCTACTCCACGATCCACTGGGATTGGTGGTCACTAAATCCAAGCAGTTCAAGGCTCCCTCTAGCATGTCCACCAAAATATCAAAGAAGTCTTCTCTCTTCTTCCATCTGGACAAGCAGGTCTCTGGGATCTCTGCAAGCGCTTCACGTGGGGTATTTAGAAGCCCATCCATTGTTTTGGCAAGCTCACTCTCTAGTCTAGGTGACTGGTCAAAAAACTGTAACAGATCCTCAGCTATGTCTAGAACCTTTGTGATGGAGGCATTCTGTAGGCTTAAAGAAAGCCAGTAGGCAAGTCCACAAGACTCACTTGGTGTGTTCACAGCTAACGGATAGCACTCTAGAAAGTCTAAGGCCATCTTCCTAAGACTTTGGCTCCCTGTACCCATGCACATGATGGACTGGCCACGACAGCAGCCCATCTGAAGTCCCCATTCATCCTCAAGAGTGGCTGACAGGGCCTTTGCTTGCAAATTTACATCAGAACTTTCATCAAAGGGCAGAAAACCTATGAGCTCCACTTTGGGAATGCAGTCATTCACATATCTAACAAAGACTGGTAGGAACTTGGCCTCACCCACTGAGATAGCTCTATCAATGATGATGGAAAAGAAAGGTGAGTCCTGAACTTCAGTGAGGATTGTTTCTCTTATGGCTTTCACAATGTTTTGTAGCATTTCCCCCTCTGAAAACAACTTCCCATCTTCCTGAACCCAATGACATGATGAAAGCTTCTGAACAACATCATCTTGCTCCTGTTTACTGAGGTCGATCAATGAGCAGTTTCTCCTTGCAACCATAGCTGCCTGTTTGAAGACTTTTACAATGTTCTGAATGTTGTTTGCTGGCTCTTCAGAATGACAAATCTCATCCACAGTCTGCTTCTCTACATTAAGTTTTATGTTTTGCTCCTCAGTCACCACTTCAACTGTGTTTTCAGACTGTTGCTGTGCCTCTATGCACTCTGCTGCCTCTTGGATGATTCCTTCAAGAAGCAAGAGTAAACATTATTTCTGACAATGGATATGGCACTTAAAATGAAATACAAATATTTCTAACATTTAAGATTGAAATACAGATGGTTAAATAAAACCTGGACTCCAGTGCAAGATCAGTTCAAAACAATGACATACCTTTGACTGCCATCTGGGAATTCATCACTTGTATTCTGGAGTCTTTGCCCTGCAAAAAGAAATACTGCGTAAGAACAATAATGAAAAATACATAAAACTAACAATTGATGTGAAGCAAATTTATATCTAAAATAATAAAAAGATCAATCTGCAGTGTTCTCCCTGTTGAAACATTTGCCAAGATATACAACTTGATAGTGGTAGAACTGTTAAAGGAATATTCCGGGTTCAAAACAAGTTAAGCTCAATCGATAGCATTTGTGGCATATAATTTATTACCACAAATAAAATAACTTTAATTCATTAACCCTTTCTTTAATTTTTTTTTTTTTTAAATAATTGGGTTACAGTGAGACACTTACAACGGAAGTGAATGCTTGCAAATTTGTAAAAATACTCACTTTTTCAAATGTATAGCCACAAGACAGGATTTGCGTGTAATATGATTTTAGAGTGATAAAAATCGCTTACTAACCTTTTCTGTGTAAAGTTAAAGCCAATTTTACAACTTTGCTGCCATGACGAGGCAATGTCAACAAACCCTAAAAATTACTAAAAATCACAATTTAAACAACTTTACAGCTCAAATAATGAGATTTAAGAATTTTGTAAAATTATAAATATCACATTTCTGCCTTCAAACCCTCCAAAAACTGGCTCCATTCACTTCCATTATAGGTGCCTCACTGTAACCTCAGTTTTTTCTTTTTTTTTTTTTAGCTTAACTTGTATTGAACCTGGAACATTCCTTTAATAACACATCCCAATCTAACACAATTATAAAATTTGGTAACACTTTATTTTGATTTTTGACTTTTATTTCCCAAGTAGATATTTAACTGACAATAAGTGACTTATCAACTGTCTTGCTATAGCTAGTAAACAGTGTTTCAACAAACATTCAGTAGACTATCAATAGCCTGTATAATATCAGCAAAATAACAGCTTATCGACAGAGTTGCTATAACTATTAAACAGTATTTCAACAAACATTCAGTAGACTTTCAGTAGCCTGTATATAGATCCCTATTAATGACCTACTTATTGTTGAGAACATCAGTTCATTAAAAGGTTATTAATAAAGATCTATTTACAGGCTACTGAAAGCCTACTGAATGTTTGTTGAAATACTGTTTACTAGCTATAGCAATTCAGTCGATAAGCTGTTATTTTGCAACTGTTATACAGACTATTGATAGTCTACTGAATGTTTGTTGAAACACGGTTTACTAGCTATAGCAAGCCAGTTGATAAGTCACTTATAGTCAGTTAAATATCTACTTTGGACCATCAAAATAAAGTGTTACCTTTTTACAAACCTGTAGAGTTTCCCTGTCCTCTGCTCCATCTTCTTGATTGTCATCTAGAATGGTGGCAAAGAGAGCATTAATGACATCATATCTTGTCAGCTTAGGATAATATTAACATTAATGTTAAGCATATTACTGCAAATTCCACTGATAAATTCCATTAATATTGCAATATACCATGAAACATTTTCTTTAAACTTTGACATTTTTTTCCCCAAGAGATGAACATTAAATTTCAGCTACATTAAAATGACAGAATAATTCAGATGTTAGTTATTACAATTAAAGAATACACACAAAAAATTGGATGACATACCCTCTATTTTTATTTCGGCAGTCCTCACTAAAGTTTTGGATTCTTTGTCCTGTGTGAGTAAAAAGAACATTAGAAACACATCTGGAAAGCAAATGAAACATTTCAAAACTGATTTAAATATGGATCCTTACCAGGCATATGCCCTCCAGAGTCTTTGGGGTGACCCTTAAGCATTGAGCAACCATCCTGTCTAAGTCTCTGTTGAAGTCTGTGCCCACCTGAAGCATGGCCAAACAAGGTGATCTGTCCTTACGCGAGGTGTTTCTCAAGTAGTCTTGATACATCGTATGCCGCTTCACTTCGCCGCAGTATTCCAGAGCAGTGCTCGGCAACACGCACATAATCTTCAGCAACGTATTGATGTTTACAAAATACTGCATGAGTGGTAGGCGCAAAGTCTGGAAAATGGTCTCTGGTATGGTTAAACTAACCACTTTTGTTTTCCACTTAACTTTCCAGCAGCTGAGCTCAGTGAAAAAGTTGTCAGGATCCGGAAGGTCACCAACGTACAATGGAGGTTTTGACTTGAGGGTTTCAAAAACATAGCTCATAGTAACAGAGCTCGGTACCAGGGACAAAAGGTTTAGTGCCTCCTTGTGGTCATCAGAGAAATAGTCCTTTACCATGTTTATGAGGTGGTCAACTAAAGGGACACTAGTTGTGTCTTTGTAGTACGTACCTGGCTTCAAGATGCTGTCCCTTGGAACTGTCACACTATCAGGCAATTTAACCTGCACACCCATATTCTGAGCAAAAGCACAAGCTTCATCAAACCAGTTTTGATGAAAAACCTTGATGTTGGTCTTCACCCGGTTGAGTGTGGCCACAATGCCACTGATCTGGCAAAGCTGTGAGGCAGCACTAAAATGGTCTTTCTGCAGTGCTGCACTAAGTTCTCTAGTGAAGGACGAGGCATTTTTCAGTGTAACCATTGCCACAATGAATTCAAAGTCCCGAATGAACTGAAGCAGTCTCTTGGCTCGGTTGGATACTGCCAAACTCCATTTTTGTGGCGTGCCATTACTAATATTTTCGAGACACACTGCCAACGGCTCTAGAATCTGAGAAAAGACTTCGTAAGAGTCATGCTTCTCCAGCCAAGAGGAGCAGAATTTTCCTTGAAGCTCATGGATTTTCTCATAGCTCTCTCTCAGGCCAATGGTTAAGACTTCATCTAATTGTTTCTCAAGAGTAGGAGTGCTGCGGAAAAACGACACTATCTCCTCTAAAGTATCTATTGCTCTGACGATTGTGGCGACAGGAACTGACCTTGACCACCAAGTATTGAAAGAGTAACATGAGCAGTGTGTGCATATAGCAAGTGGATACTTCTCCTGTATTTTGCATGCAAAGGCTTTGAGCTTGTAGGACACTTCACCAGAGCCAAGGTAAGCTTGACCCCTACAGTAGCTTAAATCCAGATGCCACTCTTTAGTTATGACATCAAAAAGTCGTTCACACATGGCCTCTGTGTCCAGAGTCACCTCAACAAATCCCATAAGCTCAAGGCGCATGACATCAAAACTATCAACAAATCTGAGGAACATGGGTAAGTAGTCAGTTTCTCCAAGCTTGACAACACGGTCAATAAAAATGGAGAAGAATGCATTGCCAACCTCTGAAAGAATTCTTTCCCTGACAACATCCTCACACACTTTAAGGACTTCATTAATCTCAGATTTGGTCACGTATTCCACTTCTTGATCTTGATCACCATGGGATTGTCTGCTTTGCCTGCAATAGGCTGCAGTGACAGCAGCCTGTAATGCAGATTTCAAAGCTTCTTTATCAGTTTCTGCGCATTCGGGCAGTTTCTGTATCTCAGTTTCCATATTTAAAGTCATCTCTCTTGGTTCTTCCATATCTTCTTTAGTAGTGTCATTTGCACTGGTTTCTGGAACTATATGGGTTTTGGAGTAAAACAAAATAAAACACAAAAAGTCATCAACACACCTGCTTATAATTAAATATTTATTTCAATTCAAGTTAAAGTGATTGTTTATCCAAAAATTTACATTTTGTCATCATTTACTTACAAAACCCAAATGACTTCGTGGATCACAAAAGGATGTCGGGCAGAATGACAGCCTCCGTCACCAATCACTTCCATTGTATGGAAGAAAAATAAAAAAAGATGCAATGAAAGTCAATGGTGACTGACCCTAAAAGTCTGCCAAACGTCTCTTTTTGTGTTCCACGGTACAAAGTCATAAATGTTTAGAACAATATCAGAGTAAATGACCAAATTGTTATTTTTGGCTAAACTATCCCTTTTATTATGTTGTAGTTTTGAAAATCAGATGACTTTTAAAAGAGAATAGGTCACAGGTAAAGGAAGTTTTACCTGATGGCTGCACTTCCATCACTTCATCCTAATGACAAACGAGACCGTAAGAAAGGTCAGAAGACAGCTTGAGTTTGCCATTGCTTATCTCCAGAAATTCAAATACACAAAGATTATAAAAATACATTTACCTCATGCAACTGCTCAAGGATTTCTGGATATTTCTTAACATATGCCTCCACCATTTCCTCAATGCTGAAGTGAACATCTTGATTCACATAAACAAAGGCCATATTGCACAGTCTCTTTTCTGCTGGAACCTCCTTCATATAAGAGCGATACCGGTCAAGCACCATCTCATACTGCCCATACACATCTGCTTCAGCTCGGATACATGGAATGGTACCCAGCACCCTCAACAGGCTCTGTATATTTGGGTAAAAGCCAATATCTGGGATCTTAAGCGTAGCATATACATTGGTGGGAAGAATCCGTCGCTTGCTAGCATGCCTCCATTTCACTTCCCAACAGCCCAGCTCATCATAAAAGGAGTCAGGTCGAGCCAAGTTGTTCAGGTTAGCATCAGCAACTTTGTCTTTACGGATGCTAAAATTGTGGTCAGCCATGTACGATGGCACCAATGACAACCATCTGAGGATTCTTATCATTTCAGGACCTAGGACTCTTTTGACTTCATCAACAAGGTATTGCAAGACCAACTTGCTCAGTGCTTCCCTGTAGTAATCCTCCAAGGAGGACTGGGCTTTCTCTGTATCTTCACCATTTGTCACCAAATCTTCTGGCAGACTGACCGACACGCCCAACTTTTTAGCCCTGCACACTGCATCAGAGAACCACTTCCTATGAAAAATGGCGATCTCCTGCATATGTTTGTTGAGAAGCTTTAAGGCGTTGGAGATTGTGTATTGTAAAGTGCTGCTGACACTGATTATTCCCCTGAGACTGGGGTTCAGGATGCTTACACAGCACAATGTGCTCTTCAAGACCACAAGAGTAATAATGAAGTTAAAATTCTTTAGCTTCTCTTTAAGCTTTAGAAGTGCTTCAACAGTTTCTGCATCTACATCTGAAAGGGCACTGGTGCACATCTCTCCAATGCTGTTCAAAACGGGCTCCAAGATTTCAAGCATTGTCTGGAAAGCATCGGTGCCATATTCCCAATGGTTATGGCAAGCATCCTTGACTCTGTCCACCTCACCTTTGATGTGGCCATATGAAGCAGTGATCTTGGCCTCAAGCTTCTTCGCTAGAGTTTCAGACTGCCTAATAACGGCGGCGACCTCCTCAACAGTACCAACAACCTCTTGAATTGAAAGAATAGGTATGGAGCGAATCAACCACACATTGAAGGCGTAAGGGTCAGAGGGGGCCAACACCACCTGTGGAAAATCCCGCAGCATCCTGCAGGCGAGTTCCTTCAATTTAAGACTCATGCTACCGGTTGACAGGTATGTGAACCCGCGGCAGTGCTCCATTCGCAGGCCCCACTTATTGCGGATCTCAGATATAAGCATGAGAAAAAGATTGTCAGAGTCAATGTCACAGGGAAGGAATCCCATAAGGTGCTTTTGTGGGAAGCCTACACCTGTCATGGAGCGGACAAACACAGGGATCTGGTCCTTGCCCTCAGTGTTTATCTTGTCTTCGAGAAGTATGGAGAAAAAGCGAGCAAGGCGCAATCCATTGCGAATCTCTTCACGCATAACATCCTCTCCTAAGGTGAGCACTTCTCTCCGGTCAATCTTCTCTGCACATATGGCATTGACAGAGAGTGGCCCAGCTGGGTCTTTTCCCAGTGTTTTGGTAGTGTTGAGGGTTGGATTGTTGCAGATGCTGAAACCAGTTAAAGCTAAAGTCTCCTTGAAGTAGTCTTTCAAAGTTTCCTTAGCTTTGGAAATAGCAGGATCCTCCTTCTCTGATTCATCATGTACAGGATGATTCTGCGTTTCGATGTTCTCAACAGGGTCACTCTCAACATTAACTTCAGCTGTTATTTCAGAGAGCTTTGAGTTATCTGTGGTACCTTCATTAGTAGAACACACACACACACACACACACACACACACACACACACACATATACGTATAAATTAAAAACAGGAGATTCTTCTTATTTTTTGAGCTTGTGCATTTACAAAAGAAGAGAAAATAAAAAATGCTGACATGACAATGCATTATTACCTTTAGTTTTCTTTGTGACAACTGTCTCCTCTTCGGTCTGAAAATTAAAACACAATTTCTTACATTTATGATCATGTGTGTTTGTAATACACACTCAAGCCTGTTTCACTCAAGTGTCGCTGCAGCTTAACTACAGTCAGAACATTTACATAACTAGTTATAAATGAGATACAAAAGGGTTTTTTTTTTTTTTTTACAGTCCAAATTCGACTACAGTCTTTTTCTGTGTCTCCAAATATGCATGACAAAATGCACAACGTACTACTTGAAGGAAAGATGTCAGCTGAGAACATTTTAAATACCAAGGCATATTGTGATCTGACTAACATGTTTTATATGCCGGAAGAAGCCTAGCTACAATCACTGATGACATTATCGGAGTCTGTTTTAACAGTCAAACTAAACTTTAGCATAATTTAAAAAGATTAATTATTGTTTTAATCTGAAATCGAACTTTTAGGGTGTTCAGACCTGTACCTTGCTTGATCTGATCTAAAACAGGAGCGAAATTTGTTACAAAGTTACATTTTCTTCATGGTTTGGTACGTTTCCACAAGGGAATATTTCTAAACGGACCAAAACCATGTCAATAAATATCACATGTGTGCATACTGTCTGCTCATTGGTCAGAATGTTTGTGTAATGTTCCAGGATTTAATATATTGACACATCAATTTACTGGTTAAAATGTTATACCTGTAAAATGTGTCAACAGGTACAAATATTTGAGTATCGTTTATGTGATGGTTATGCAAAATGTTTCAGCATGGTACAAAACATGCATTCCAGTCAGAAGTTGCGCTGCAAATAAACATAATCCGACACAGTATGAGATGTAAAATTTCTGTTATGATTTTTTTCTGTTTTTATCTGTCATTAGTTGCTGTAGGTTTATTTCTGCATTAAAGAGGTCATGGAGCTCTCTCTCCCTCTCGTGCCCCCAAACAAACACATACACACAGAAAGAGTGAACCCACGTTTTTAAATCAGTCAAAATGTTGCTGATGCCATCCTACCTGTGTCTGTTCTGTCGCTACCCAAAAGAGAGAAGCGATCATAATAAAATGAACTCAGGAATTATTAAACAACTCCCATTTTAAACGAACAACTATATCTAATATAGTCACCAAAAGGCTACATCCTCACTTTGATGATAAATTACAGTGACCAGCTGACCTATAGATTCTTCTTCGCAGGTATGTTTATGGTTTTATAGGGATATTGTTTGATTCGTTGGATCGGATCGCATTCTCACAAGCGAACCACTCCTGACATCATTTGCAATCAGAGGTGGTCCCAAACCGATTGTTTTGGAACAGATCAGTGTGCAATTGCAATGTTCATATATGCCTAAATGAACCAAACACCCTTAATGTGCATGTAAATGTACTAAAAAACAGATGCATATAGTTCTTTCACACTAACAGCATTTCTGATGCATACACAAACATTCTGAGTTACCAAATTGAGTCAATGCCATTATAAAATGGTTCTGTTTTGTTGCTTCATAAAAGCTAATTTTGCAAAAGATTGCATTGATAAATGGGTGTATAGTCCATTGCTGAATTAGGTGCGCTATGCATACAGCTAAAACCATCTCAGCACCAAAACACTACTTGCAGCTATGCACCAACACACTGCAACCTATTAATATGGTTAATATGGTACATTTATAGCCCATGCATTACGTTTATTATTATCTTGTAGTTAAAAAAAAAAAAAAAACATTTCCAAGACCTAGTTCTCAAGACCTAAACATTCTGAAAGACAGAAATAAACTTGAATAAACTTCAAATCTCTGTACTGGAATGCAGTCCATATGATTATGCGCTGCATATTTCAGCATGAGTTCCCAATTGGAAATCAATGAATATGTGGATGGACTCCAGATGTTACCAATACATTTAGTTGTGATTCAAGAAATCTCTATTTTTCCTGCATATTTTGTATTAATTTTTTGCATAGGAGTAACATAAGGAGCACACAAAAAGCTGAGAGCATTGGCAAACACCATATTGATGACTACAATTAAAAAAAAGAAACAATTAATGATTAAATTACAAAAACATTATATAATAAAATAAGTTATTTTGCATCTAAACATGTGGTTTAATCAAATACTCACTTTCTCTCTTGTTCTTTTTCTGCTGCTGTTTTGTGCCATCTCCTCATTGGTTGTAAAGTCAAATAAAGTAGGAACTGCATCCTCCTTCAAAACGGACTTAAGAGCGCTCTTGAATCAAACAAAAAGAGGTTTTACACATTCCTAATTAACAGTAATCACTTAACCTGGTTCCTATACACAACTCTGTATCGTTGGTAATAATACTACCCACTATTATTATTAGCAACAATGTACAACATGTGTTTATGCATCTTTAGGAGTGGGGTAAACTGTGCCACTTTTTGTTGTCCTCTAGACAGAGGTAAAACTTATATACCAATTGTATGTGTCTGCTATAAAACAAAGTGTCTCTAACATTGAATCATTTAAATATTACAATATTACCAGTATAAAAAGGTTTGCACCATATTAGCATGGTAAGTTGTGTTTTGTCAAAGGGCAAGTTGAATAAATGGAAAATACATAAACCAATACAAATATTAGTGTATTATTTTACAAAACTAAACCATTAAGGTTGCATGCAGGAAAATTATTGAAATATGAAACACTGCTCTCTCCATGCAGTTACTCAGACTTTGTGAAGGTTAGGTAGCTTCTTCAATACATAACTTCATGGGGGATTCACCTTAATCATTTACTTAGAAAAGAAGGTTTGTTATTGCAGCACTCCCTCCAAATCGTGTTAGAAAAATTTCAGAAATCATTTTAGGAAAATGCACCAATAAATTCTTCAAGGATAAACTTTAGCCAAATTTTTTTTATTTATTTTTTTATCATCTATTATATAAATCTGGACCTGGATAAATTCGCTTTGACAACTAGATTTGCTTTGAACGTATTTTACGTTCATGTAGAAAATTAACTTAAACTAAATAAATGAATGTCCATCTTTCTATCACAGACAGCTGGATTTAATGGGCTCTTGCTAAATATATGGTGGCATGACACAATCTGTGCCATTTCCTATGTTAAAGGAATAGCTCACCAAAATATCAATTTTCTCACCCTCATGCCATCCTAGATGTGTATGATTTTCTCTCTTCTGCAGAACACAAATTAAGATTTTTAGAAGAATATTTCAGCTCTGTAGGCCCATAGGCAAGTGAAAGGTGATAAAAAAAGAAATTAAGCTCCAAAAAGCACAAAGGCAGCATAAAAGTAATCCATACGATTCCAGTGGTTAAATAAATTTTTTCTAAAGTGATCTAATCCAAATCTTTTTCACTATAAACCTTGACATCAGCAGTCTCCTTGGCAATCATGATTTCATGCTTGATTACGGTTCACTATGCGCATGTGTCAACAAATAGGAAGTGTAACCGAGTTACATTTTGGTCTGTTCTCACCCAAAACAGATTAGATCACTTCAGAAGATATGTATTAAACCACTGGAGTAATATTGATAAATTTTATGCTGCCTTTTTGTGCTTCAACAAAAAAAAAATAAAAAAAAAAAATCACTTGCATTCCAGAGGTGCCTTAAGTTTTTCCTATGAAGGGCCAAAAATCAAACTTGATTGAGGGCAGTGGGCCAAAAGTAAACATTGCATATATCAAACTGTATTACTCTAAAATTAAAATCATCAAGTGTCCTATACTTGCACAATGCACAATTCATTTCAATATAAACTTTAATGGATGTTGGGTCACTTTGGATAAAATGTCTGCTCAACAACTAAATGTAAGCGTATCTTAAAACATGGTTATGGTCTCTTTAAGAACAGTGCATCTCCTCACATTGAACACACTGTGCCATGACATTATACTATCAAGTAGGATATTGTTTTGTGACAAAGATGATATTCAAGATATTTCTTATCATAGATCTAGGCTACATATTGTCCTGGATTTCATTCAGTATTACCATTTATTGGGACTGCCAAATTGAATAGGATTATTTAATTAAACAATGCTGTATAATGTTTTTGTGTTGTTAATGCATTTAGCCTGCTTACCATTATATGACATTAAAACTGAATTTCCTGTTGTGATATCAAAAACTAGAATTGTACTTTTGCTTCTTTTCTTAAAGACGTATGCACACTGTATGAGTTATAATAGTCCTTTACGATTGTTAATTGTCAGACTGTACAATATGAACGCATTGATATCGCCATGGCACACTGTGTGACATTATGTCAGGCTGCACAAAACACATTGTAGCCGACTGTGGTCCTAATCGTAAGCGGAATAGAAGCGAAACGACGAAATTTGCCCACCATGGAGGGGCATTTTTTTTTTCTCTCAGAAAGTCTCTAATACCTCTCCATCACGAGCATAGGCTAATATTTACAAGAAAGATGAATTTTGTCAAATAGGCCCATAATATAAATGCCTGATCACAAATACAAAAAAGTACAGATGTTGAGAATGAACGAGTGTGGGAGGTAGACTACGGTAATAATGAGCAACCAAATCGCTACCACAAGCAAATATTCATTGTGTAAATAAAAGACTTGTGGCTCGAAAAATGACAAACTTCACATTGGAGAAAACAAAAAAGGTGGGTTATATGCATGATAAAATGTAAAGAAAATTAAAACGAGAAAATGCAATCATTTATTTATTTTCATTTTGTAGCCCAAGCTCTGTATTTCATTAAGAGAATATTGCTCACGTGTTACACTTTTCTCAAAGTATTTTTAAATGAAAAGAAAAACTTTGAATGCGCTTGAGACTAAGTGATAACTAAGCACAAATTTTGCAGAGCAAGTTTCTTTCAGGTGCGAGAGGGGAGCGGAATATCTCATCTGGCCATCATAATAGCAGTCACACTACACGGATGCAATGCTAAATTTCAGACACTGCCAAGAGGCTGAAGATCATCGCAAAGGCTATTAATCGGCCGTCTGTGAACATGTCACACTGAACGTAGTAAGATTGCCGATTTTGCCCTGCGACGACAGAAATCCTTTAGGGTTCCTGAAATTAGTTTCAGACGGCAGAATCGTGGCCAAAATCGTACAGTGTGCAGCCTCCTGAAGAGGCCATGGATTAAGGCTGAATGCATTACATTATGAAAGGAAATAAAAGCTACAAAGCACATTTCTGCAAATTAAATTGAGAGGCCTATTAATTGAGTTGACTCCAAAATATGATTATGATTAAGAACCTGCCAAAATATGGCATTGTATCATACTGTTATTAAAAACTTAAAGTAAAGGAGATATCCTCACGTTCGACAAACTAATTACAGTATGATGCACACAGATGTTATATACACCCCAAAACGGGTTTTAGTCAGAATAAGAAAATGATTTATGAAGAATTCGTTTACTGCTGGCAGGGCAGAAAAGGGATTTTTGAGAGCACTGTTCTGTTCACTTATAATGCTTGTGTTGTGGTGTTTGGAGTGAATGGAACTGTTGTTTGTATTTAAATTTTCCACTCACCTGACTTTATATCAAGCTCGCTTCATGGGTGCACTTTAGTGGTCGCATTCACGCAAATGCTGCACAACGTATAGTGCGCGTTCAAGCCATATTTCATTTCGGATGACTGTACGCACTGTTCCGAGAGTCCACCTAATTACCTGTAATTTCTTAACACTGCTTCAGTTCCCAGCTCTCTGTTTTAAACCAACTATGTTCTGTCTGGCGGTATTGAATGCCCACCTCCGAATTTGGAGCTGGCCAATCATAGTTAAGATATTGGGGTGGCACCTGTGATGGCCAATGGAGCGAACTTTCCAACAGCACTTATTTAAAAGGTCACTGAATTACGCATACACATTTAAAAAATGTAATCACTTATAAGTGAAGAGCACTTTTTGCCAGTCCCTTCTGGTCAAGCGAAGGTGGGTTTGTGCCCATAGTCGACATTTTTGCTGGTGATGTCTGGTAAGGGTCTGCCTTACAACAGGCCTACAAGCCCTCAGTCCAGCCTCTCTCAGCCTACTGCAGACAGTCTGAGCACTGATGGAGGGATTGTGCGTTCCTGGTGTAACTTGGGCAGTTGTTGTTGCCATCCTGTACCCGTCCAACAGCTGTGATATTCGGATGTACCGATCATTGTGCAGGTGTTGTTACACGTGGTCTGCCACTGCGAGGATGATCACCTGTCCTTCCTGTCTCACTGTAGCACTGTCTTAGGACATTGCAATTTATTGCCCTGGCCACATCTGCAGTCCTCATGCAGCATGCCTAAGGCACGTTCACGCAGATTAACAGGGACCCTGGGCATCTTTCTTTTGGTGTTTTTCAGAGTCAGTAGAAAGGTCTCTTTAGTGTTCTAAGTTTTTGTAACTGTGACCTTAATTGCCTACCGTCTGTAAGCTTTTAGTGTCTTAACGACCGTTCCAAACTGGTTGATTGAACAAGCACGGAAAACAATGTTTAAATCCTTCACAATAAAGATCTGTAGATATGAAAGTTATTTGGATTTTTACAAAATTGTCTTTAAAATACAGTGTCGTGAAAAATAGATGTTTCTTTTTTCCTGAGTTTATACACACACACACTAGAGACCAAAAATATTAGCAAAGGCGGCTGTGAAGAAGAAAAAAAAAAAAAAAAATCTGCATTGTCCTTTTGATCTTTCATTCAAAAAATTCACAAATATCTAACCTTTAATTGAAGTAAAACAATTGAAAGAGGAGAAATATCTAATTATTAAATATATATTTTTCTCCAAAACACATTGGCCACAATTATTGGCACCCCTAGAAATGTATCTTAAGTATATTCCCATTCATATTTAAAAAAATGTTAGTGCATTTGGGTGACTAGGAACATTAAATTGTTCAGCCATGACTTCATGTTTCACAGGGGTATAAATATGAAGTAACACACAGGCCAAATTCCCTTAATAATCAATCACAGTAGGTTAGAAAAGAATATAGTTCTGATGTGCAGCAAAAGGAAGTTGAGCTCCACAAAATGGGAAGTGGCTATAAGAAAATAGGCAAAGCATTGAAAATACCAATTTCCACCATTAGTGCAATAATTAAGAAGTTCCAATCAACTGGAGATCTAAAGAATCAGCCTGGAACGAATTAATCGACGCGTTTCTATATTGTCTCCACGCACAGTGAGGAGGATGGTTCAAGTGGCCAGAGAATCTCCAAGGATCACAGCTGGAGAATTGCAGAAATTAGTTGGGTCTTAATAAATAAAAAAAATTAGATATCACAAGTTGTTTGGGAGGGTTTCAAGAAAAGAAAGCCTCTGCTCTCATCCAACAACAAACTCAAGCGTTTTCAGTTTGCCAGACACTACTGGAACTTCAAATGTATTCAAACAGGTTATATGGTCAGATGAAACAACAAAAAAAAGAAGAGGTTTTTGGCAGCAAACACCAGAGATATGTTTGGCGTACAAATCCCTATGGTTTAATGGAGTGGTGGTGGTGGTGTAGTGGAGTGGTTTAAGCACATAACTGGTAATCAGAAGGATGCTGGTTTGAGCCCCACAGCCACCACCATTGTGTCCTTGAGCAAGGCACTTAATTCCAGGTTGCTCCAGGGGGATTGTCCCTGTAAGTCGCTTTGGATAAAAGCATCTGCCAAATGCATAAATGTAAATTTGGTGCTGCATCTTGAAAGTTGTGTGGCTGTTTTTATGACATATGTCCTGGACATCATGTTCAGATACATGATATCAAAGACTCGATCAAATACCAACAGATAAAACATCAAAACCTGGCTGCCTCTGCCAGAAAGTTTACAATGGGCCCTGGTTGGATCTTCCAGCAGGACAATAATCCAAAACAAACATCACAAAATCAACACAAAAATGGTTCACGGACCACAAAATGAAGGTTCTGCCAATACCATCCCAGTCCCCTGACCACCCCATAAAACATATGTGGGGTGAACTGAAGAGGAGAGTCCACCAACATGGACCCCTGAATTTGAAGGAAGTGTGGAAATTATGTATGGACTAATGTTCTCAGATCCCTTGCCAGGTGTTCTCCAACCTCATTAGGCATTATTAGCGAAGACTCAGAATTGTTATCTTGGCAAAGGGAGGTTGCAAAAAGTATTGAATAAAAGTGTGCCAATAATTATAAACAAAAATATTTATTTAATGAGATATTTTCCATTTCAATTGTTTTCCTTTAATTAAATGTTAGATTTTTGTGAAATGTTTTAACAAAAGATCAAAAGCAGATTTTTTTTTTCACAGCCTTTGTGTATATTTACCAAGGGTGCCAATATTTTTGGCCACTACTGTGTGTATAAATATTTCTATTTTTTAGAAATATTTCTACATCTATGCCAAGGCGGACCAAATCAAAGGTCAACTACAGAGCGGAGATATTAGTCTAAAGATCTTTGTGTTCTGCAGAAGTCATTCAGTCAGACACATCTGGGATGGCATGAGGGGGAGTAAATGATGAGACCATTTTGATTTTTGGGTGAACTATTCCTTTAAGGCAACACAGCTTACCCACTGACAATGCCCTATTGAATAAATTATTTTAATTTGTTTTGTTCTAATATGAAGTCAGAACACACCAAATACCAAATAATATTACCAGGTAAAGCTTTTTAAATATACAAAATAATACAAATGTTAAACAGAAAATGCGCACCAAACCATTCACACTTACTTGTTGGCATATCATTGACGTCTCAAAATGTTTAGAGCACAATTTATAGTTCCTGTGTAAAAATGCAGGTGTTTTGCTTTCCAGATCTGGTCTGCGGCAGTTTCCTATCCATTGTTTACATCTAAAGATAAAAAAGTGGTTAATGCAGTAGTGCAAATCCAAAAGTGATGTTCTATCAGTAATAAACCTTAACTCATTTTTAATGAATCACGGGGAAAAATCATTCACGGACACTACATAAATAGCCCAATACGATTAAAGAAAAATCCAGCATAGCACGGACATCAATGTACGTAGTACAGAATGTATTCGGAGGGAATAAAATCCCTGCCATTTTGGGAAGGGTCTGATGATGGCGAACGTGTCTTGGAGTCATATGCTTACAGTAACAAATATAAAAGTTACACAAAAAAAATCACATTAAAGAAACGCTAAAGAGGATTTTAAACGGCCAAATAAAAAATAAAAGACTCCACAATGTTGCATACCCAGATTAATAAAATTTCACATTAAACGTAGGCTTGGAAAAGGGGTGCCATGCACCTAATGAATCGTTGCAAAAGGGGGGCAGAAGCTAACCAGCTAACAAATAATGCTAATTGGCTTTCCCTGGCCTTAAATAAAAATCTTATAAGGTTAGAAATAAAAACATTAAAATGGCATTTACTCCCAAAACAATCTGCACTCACCGGTCTGGATCCAGCGGGAACCTGAAGAAGGAAACGTTAGACTGGTCGGTACTCGGCTTGCAGTTTGCTGCAGCACAGCAGTCGGGCATTTTGGACTCAATCAAAATGAACACTGCATTGCACGAATCCTTCAGCGCACGGAAAAGCTTCGAATCGCTAAAAAATCGTTACATAGATGGTTCGAAAGCTCAACTGCTAGTTTGTATTGTAGCGTGCATTCTATTGGAACTTGCTCGAGGCCGAAATGTTGCAACTACAAAATCTAATCAACAACCAGGAAGAACACCTATGTGGAGCGGAAACAAATACTTAAGACTAAACTGAGGATCGATCCACCCACCAAATTACTCTAGTCAATCACCATCTTTAGTTCATTTTCTCACACACACTCCGTATAAGCCAATAATGTCAATCCTGTGTTACTGCTGGTATTACAATCCTAAAACTCCAACAAAATTGTTCCCTTTCTCCACGAGGCGCCAAGGTTGTTTTTTTTTTTACCCACGTGAACAATTGAGGTCACACCCCTTGAATAACATAGGTATGGAAATAAAAGAGATTGAATGTACATTATGATGAGGAAAACATATTTTAGGATTATCACTTATTTAGGTAGGTGTAGGGACATATGTAGTAGTTTAATGTGTGATATTTTAATGCAGCAGGATGATAAATACACCTACATTTAACTGTAAAATTACTAGATTTGTCATATGGCAATACAATTCTTTATAAATGTAATTTTCATTTAAATACAAATGTCAATAAGCACAATATAATAATTATTCAAATGTCAATCAAGTATATAAAGCAGTTTTTATGCCAGGGGAAATATTATTTCGTAATAATGCAAGTAATAACACAGAAAAAAGTGTTTCAAAGACATTTATTTTACCAGACTGAAAAAAAAACTACAATTGATTTAATATTGAGTGACACCAGTCGTACACAACATTTTAAATTTTTTGAGAAATGTATTAAAGATGGCTAAATATTATAAGAAATATTATTAGGAAAAGCCTGCAAATTAATAATAAAGGAAAAGTTCACCCAATTTCCAACCTTAGGCTGGAGAGAACCATAATTTACTCACCCTCATGCCATCCCAGATGTGTATAACTTTCTTTCTTCTGCAGAAACCCCAAACAAAGATTTTTGGTAGAATATCTCGACTCTGTAAGTCCATACAATGCAAGTGAATGGTGACCAAAACTTTGAAGCACAAAAGGTAGCAAAAAAGTAATCATTACAAATCCAGAGGTTAAATCCATGTCTTCCAAAGTGATATGATAGGTGTGGGCAAGAAACTAAATAATATTTAAGTCCTTTTTTACTATAAATCACCACTTTTAAACAACCCTTACAAGTGCTCTTCTCTCCTAAGTGTTCTTCTTTTGTTTATGGCCATTCACATTCTTTGTGCACATCACCAACCTACTGGGCACACTGGAAAATGTATAGAAAAAAGGCACAGATTTAACCACTGGAGTCATATGGATTACTTTTAGGCTCTATTTATGTGCTTTTTGAAGCGTAGAGATTTCATCCCTGTTGACTTGCATTGTATGGACCTCCAGAGCTGAAATCTTCATTTCTGTTCCACAGAAGAAAGAAAGTTATGCACATCTGGGATGGCATGAGGTCGAGTAAATGTTGAGAAATTTTGTTTTTGGGTGAACTATTCCTTTGACAAACATTTCAAGACTGAGGAGTACTGATGAAGTTTGTCATCAAAAGATTGATTATGTTTTAAAGTCAATTTAAATTTAACACTATATAAAGACTATAAAACAAATTGGGACAGGAAGAAAAGTCTCAAGTCCTGCCAATCTTGAATCACCATGCATAAAATTAAAAGTAACAGAATTATATCTGCAAACTGCCGATTCACAACCCAGTCATCATACTGCCATATATCAGCCTGAACTGATTCATGTAATCAGTCATGTTTCTCAGTTGGCTCACTATCTGGATACATTTTCAGGAATGTCTCCACCATGACATCCAAATCATGCCGAATGGCACAGTTAATATTAACCAGGGCCAGACTCTTATTTCTATGATGCGCAGGTGTATCTTCCAGGTACACTTTCAGCCGCTGTTTTGCAGTGCTGCACTGGCCGTTTGTCACAGCAAAGACTGGCAGGTTGTACAGGACTTTCAAGAGAGCACACACATTGGGAAAGAACTTCACATCGGACAGCTGAAGTGTCTCATAGATGGTAGATGGCAGTACAACATCTTTAGTTCCATGCTTCCATTTGATCTTCCAGCAGTGCAACTCTGCAGGAAAGGTGTCTGGGTTTGTCAGGTCATTCCTGTAAATGTCTGCAGTGCTCTCCTCTGCTGTGTTGAACTTCAGCTGCCCCATGATGGCAGGAACAAGTGTTAAGGACTTCAAAGCCTTAAGGTGATTTTCAGAGAAGAGCTCAGACAGCTCCTTGATGACATGGGTGACCACGGGAATGGTGACGTGTTCTTTGTAGTATGTCTCTGGTTGGATTTCCTCACCAGAATTTGGTCGTTTTCTGAAGTACAGCCTGGGAATTTTTACTGGTATTTCAAGGGCTGCAGCCAGGTTGACAGCCTCTTCGAACCAGAACTCATGGTAGACCTCAATATTCTCAAACACTTCATTCAGTGAATGCAGAACCGCAGTTAGACTGCTAGATGCAAAGAAGACCTCATTCGTTTGGCCTTGAAGATTCTTGCCAAAGGCTCTGGAGAAGGACAGGGTGTTTTTCAACACAACTAATGTCATAACGAATTCGAAATCAGCCAGTGCTTCAGATATGACAAAGGCATTGTGTGCCACTTCATTGCTCCATTTGTGATCTTCATTGTCATGGACACTATCCATGCAAAGCAGGAGAGACTCCAGGAGGTCAACAGCCACTTCGAATGTATCATGCTGCTCTGTCCATTTGGAGTAACAAGCCTCCTTGAGAACGTTGGCTTTCTCGTCATTTCCCTGGTAGTAGATCAAAATGGCATTTTCCAACTGATTCTGCAATAATGGCGATTTACTGAAAAACGCATCCAGCTTTTTCAGTGTAGACATGACAAGATGCACTCCTGTGAGGTTCATACTGTTTGCCAGGCAGACGTTTAGAGAGCTATTGGAGCAGGGGGTGAGGACAGCTAGCGGGTGTAACTCAGATATTCTGGCTGCCACTGCTTTGACCTTCATAGCAGACACACCAGAGCACAAATACGCCAGCCCTCTGCAATACTGCATGTCCAGGCCACATTTCTCGGTCACTTCAACAATAAGCCTCTCAGTTATGGCCTCCGCATCTCCTTCAAAAAGCAAGAACCCAATTAATACTTCCTGAAGGCAGTTGCTCTTGTCCACGAAGCGTACAAACAACGGGAGATGGCTCTCTCCGACTATCTCAACCAGGTTGTCAATAATCAATGAGAAGAAACGTCCCTCTTTAACTTCAGCTAACAGCTCTTGACGGACACAATTTTCACTCACTTCCAGCATCTGCTGTAACTGAGTAGAGGAGCAGTACTCCAAGTTTATGGCAGACATCTCAAACTTCTTCCTGAGGAATTCATCACCTGCATTGATGCGGTACTCCAACAGTGCCTGGAAGTTGCTGGGAGTGAAGCTTTTGCTTTTGGGCTCTTTATCAGAGTGCCCATGCAGAGGAATGTTCTGCGTACCCATCATCACAACAATATCAAACAAAGACTTGAGATACTCTTTGTTCAGCGTTTCTTCATCATAAGTCTGGGGGCCACTTTCAGCCCCATCACCATTGTTGCTTTCACTGATCTTCTCGGTTGTTGTGCCACGAATATCTTCTTCACATTGGGTATCCGCTGAGAATAGAGTGAATATTTGATTTAGAAAAAAACTGTACATACAGTGTTGTACTGGCAAGATAAGTTCCAAATCATAACACTGAAAGAAAAAATAAATCATCACAAAAACAACTCACATTTACCCTTCTTTGCTTGAGGGGCTTCCTTATTTTCCACCTATAAAAACATAACAGATTCTTCAGTAAACCACTCACATTCATTATTTATTCAGAATTAAAAGGATAGTTCCCCCAAACATGAAAATTCTGTCATTATTTTCTGGCTCTCATGTTATTCCAAACTCTCTTTCTTCCAAGGAACACAGAAGGAGATATAAGGCAGAATGTTAGCCACAGTCACAATTCACTTTCATTGCATCTTTTTTCAATACAATGAAAAAGAAAATGGTATCCAAGGCTGTCAGTCCCTAACACTCTGTCTAACATCTAATTTTCTGTTCTGAAGAAGAAAAAAATCATACAGGGTTTGGAACAACATCAGGGTGAGTACATGATGACAGGATTTTAATTTTTTGGGTGAACTTTTCATTTAAGGTGACTTTTAACTTTAAAGAGGCATAATAAACACAGACTAACAACCCATACAAATATACAGATCTCTTACTTCCTTATTTGACCGTTTGCGGCAAGGATCATCAAATATAGTTGGTATCGAATTATTCTTTAGGACTGTCCTGAAAGGGCTCTGGATAAAAATAAGAAAATGAGTAATACACAAAGTTAGAGACAAACACATTTTTAATTATTGATCTGCAGGTGACATGACATGACATGCTAAAAAGTGTTATGCATGCTTCTTTATTTAAAACTCCTTCACACAATTTGTTAAATTCTTGAATTATTATTATACATGTAGTTTTAAACTTAAAAAAAAAAATTAAATACAGGATTTTAAGTGAGCTATATAAAAAGCTAAAAGGTTGGAGTGGTGGTGGTGTAGTGGTCTAAACCACATAACTAGTAAACTGGTAATCAGAAGATCGCTGATTACCCACAGCCACCACCATTGTGTCCTTGAGCAAGGCACTTAACTCCAGGTTGCTCTGGGGGGATTGTCCCTGTAATAAGTCCACTGTAAGTCGCTTTGGATAAAAGCGTCTGCCAAATGCATAAATGTAAATGTACTAAAATTTAAGGGAAATGTTAAAGGAATAGAAATTACAAAATTTTAATTCATCATTCATGCCATCCCAGATGTGTAAACTTGTTTTCTTCAGCAGAACACAAACCAATATTTTTAGAAGAAATCTCAGCTCTGTAGGTCCGCACACTGCAAGTGAATGGAGAACAAAAACTTTGAAGATCCAAGAAGCACATAAAGGCAGCAGAAAAGTAATCCATAAGACCTTAGTGGTTTAATTCATGTCTTCTTAAGCTTTCTTTTCAGTTTTGGGTGAGAACAGGCCAAAATATAACTTCTTTAACACTATAAATCTTGACATCAGCAGTCTCGTTGGCAATCATGATTTTAAGCTCGATTAAATTTCAAAGCATCATCTAGCGCTCTGTGCATGTGTCAAGCACTAGGAAGTGTAATCGAGCTTGAAATCATGATTGTGAAAA
Source organism: Xyrauchen texanus (assembly GCF_025860055.1). Taxonomy (NCBI): domain Eukaryota; kingdom Metazoa; phylum Chordata; class Actinopteri; order Cypriniformes; family Catostomidae; genus Xyrauchen; species Xyrauchen texanus. The sequence goes on along the minus strand of NC_068318.1, from coordinate 23,029,624 downwards.
GAGACTGCAATGGCAAGATGTACAGTGGAAAAAGGTAGAGCTAAATCTTTAGAAGACATGGATTAAACCACTTTTAACCACGAGTTGTATGGATCACTTTTACGCTGCCTTTGTACTTTTTGGAGCTTAAAATGTATGGTCACCATTCACTTGCAATGTGCGGACCTACAGAACTGAGACATTCTTCTCAAAACCTTCTTTTGTGTTCAGGAGAATAAAGAAAGTCATACACATCTGAGATGGCATGAATGATGAAATAATTTTAATCTTTGGGGAAACTTTAATAGAAATGGTCACAGCAACTAAAATATACTGCACATTTTCCCATATTCTGTTGCCCCAAAATGTATTCTGACACATACTTCACACTTAAAATGTCTGAATGTTTATTGTTTAATAATTTAAAACAAACAAAAGTGTATGTGCTATTTAAAAAAAAAAATATTCACTGGTTTGATATGTTGACATAAAAGCTAGGCCTAATGCAAAGACATAGTACCTTTTTAAGTGCGACTAAGTGTCCAAATACTTTTTGGGGTCTCTGTATACAGTTTAAGTCAGAAGTTTACATACACCTTAGCCAAATACATTTAAACTCAGTTTTTCACAATTCCTGACATTTATACCCTGTCTTAGGTCAGTTAGGATCACTACTTTATTGTGAAATGTCAGAATAATAGTAGAGAATTATTTATTTCAGCCTTTATTTCTTTCATCACATTCCCAGTTGGTCAGAAGTTTACATACAATTTGTTAGTATTTGGTACCATTGCAATAAGTTGCTTAAATTTTGGCCCATTCCTCTAGACAGAACTGGTGTAACAGAGTTAGATTTGTAGGCCTCCTTGCTCGAACACGCTTTTTATCAGAATGATGTCAGGGCTTTGTGATGGCCACTCCAATACCTTGACTTTGTTGTCCTTAAGGCATTTTGCCACAACTTGAGGTATGCTTGTGGTCATTGTCCATTTGGAAGACCCATTTGCGATCAAGCTATAACTTCCTGGCTGATGTCTTGAGATGTTGCTTCAATATATCCACATAATTTTCCTTTCTCATCATGCCATCTACTTTGTGAAGTGCACCAGTCCCTCCTGAAGCAAATTCTAGGCTTGTTTTCCCATGATGTCAAGCAAGAGGTACGGAGTTTGAAGGTAGATATTAAAATACATCCACAGGTACACCTCCAATTCAGTACACCTCCTATCAGATGCTAATTGTCGAAAGGCTTGACATAATTTTCTGGAATTTTCAAAGCTGCTTAAAGGAACAGTTAACTTAAGTGTTTGTTCTGACCCACTGGAATTGTGATATAGTCCATTAAAATTGAAACAATCTGTCTGTAAACAATTGTTGGAAAAATGAATCATGACATGCACAAAGCAGATGTCCCAAAACTACAGTTTGCTTATATTAAATCTGTGGAGTGGTTAGAAAAATGTGTTTTAATGTCTTCAACCTAAGTGTATGTAAACATCTGACTTCATTGTACACCCATTTTAACCCAAAATCTTGATATTAAAAATAAAAGGTGTTAATGCCCATGTTATTTATCAACTCCCTAGATAATTAATTACTAGGCATGTAATGATTACACAATTAGATTAATAACACCACTTACAGACTTGAATATCAGGTTAGGTTCAAAGTGCCTGGCACACAGTCTGTGGTATTTGTTTAGATGGTCCGGTGATTTGTCTTTCAGATCTGACCGATTGCAGTTTTCCACCCATTTCTTACATCTAGAGAATACATACAAACAAACAGTTAAAGACACTGTTATGCTGATAGTGTGGTTATTGTATTGTATTGTATCTATGAAATACATACCTTTGATATGTGCAAAACATACATTTGTGTGTACTGGATAACAGTGTAATATTGTTTATTGTGCATTTGTTTCTTTAATTTTTGTATTTATTGTATGCTGTACTGTAAAATGCAGTTTGTGTCTGCCTGCTAATACATAATGCAATCAATAAATCACATCATACAGGTAAGTACATTCAGTCTGACTAAAAGCTATACGAGGAGACATTATCAACCATGGACTTTATAGATATAATTATTAGCGTCAGCTTTCGAAATTAGTTGTAATAGCGCGTCAAGCTAGCAGATAAACATCATCATTATTATGAACAATACAAAACCAAATAAAGAAAGGACAGCCTGCTAAACAACTCCCAGCTCTATAAGATTACTTTATGTAGCATATATACATTATTGAATATATAAGAGTGTCTGTATACTATATAGTCTAGATTCAACTTTATTTGTCATCTTCCAGCGAGCTAACGGGCACAATGAAGCTCTGCGCGATGCATGCGCCGTCTGCACTGTTAAATACAAGTTAAAGACAAAATCCAGTCGTCTGGTTGATGAAGGCGAAGTTATACGATATAAACCTGTGTAATTTACCTCTCCGGGTCCCGTGGAAACCTGAAGAACGCCAGCACCGAGGTTGTGCTGGTCCTGTTGCAGTTTAGCGCCGAGCAGAGATTAGGCATCGTGCGTTCACTCTGAATCGAATCCTAAAAACGAATTGCTTTCATTTGAATCACTGGAGTGACATTCCTCGCAGAAAGATTCAAAAATGTAGTTTTAGCGACTAATAAAGCGGTAAATTGACCGGCACTCTAGTGCTTTATGTGGTCTGGAGTAGAAGCGCGTTGTAGTTCGGCTCCGTCCCACAATGCTTCGCTCGTGCATCATGAGTTCAAAACATCAGCCAATCAGCGTGCGTTATGAGGTAGCAACTGGCGCGAGATTGTAAATGACACGTTTAAAAATGTATAGCGGTTTCAATGAGCAAGGGAAATTAATGTATAATTAATCTAAACTAACCAAAATGAAAGTCGGGGTGAAACATTGATAGTGTACTAAAACAATATTTATTAAAATTTACGTCAGTGCATTGAACAAGATTTTAGATGAAGCTGGTGTCATATTAATATACCATACAGTGAATGTTCAATCTTACCTTTAAGAAGACATGGTCAAAACTTAAATTAATTCTTGAGTTTTTGCCTCAAAACTGAGGGATTCATGCACTCCAGTTAAAATTACTGTATTTTCAGAAAACTGTCCCACATCTCCAAGTGAGAAATTATACAAAACAGCTACAAATAAACAATTGCAGCGCAGACATTTCAAACATCAGGGAAAATTATTTGGTTTGTTCATGCTTTTGATACACAACTCTTCAAAACAAATCAGAACAGTCATTTAAAACTTTATTCAGGTTTACACAATGAATAAAAATGATTCAATGCATCACCTTTTATACATACACACTGCATGAGTTATGTACACAAAGAGCCTTATGTTAGAATGTCATGGATATAGAAGAATGTTACACATATGGTAGCTCAAAGCAGTTAAATCTACTAATTCAGTTATCAGAGATTACTCAATGTAGCAGCCCAATGCAAGACACACTTAAATATTACATCTTTAACAGTGTCACATAGAACATTTAAATGTAAGTGTTAAAAGGAATTATTCACCCAAAAATGAAAATTCTCTAATTTCATCACCCTCATGCCAATCCAAATGAGTATGACTTTCTTCTGCAGAACACAAATGAAGATTTTTAGAAGAATAACTCTGCACTGTAGATCCATCAATTGTAAGTGAATGGTGATCAAAATTATTAAGCTAAAAAACAAACAAATTCTGCATCAAAGTAATCCATATCTTCTGAAGCGATTAAATCGGTTTTGGGTGAGAACAGATGAAAATATAACTTTTTTCCCCCACTATAAATATTGACATCAGTAGTCTCCTTGGGAATCATGATTTCAAACTCGACTACACTTTCTAATGCCATCTAGTGCTCTGCACATGCATCCAGCACTAGCAAGTGTAATTGACCTTAAAATCATGATCGTGCTTAGAGACTGCAATAGCAAGATGTACAGTGAAATAGGAATTAAATTTCAGGCTCTTCTCGCCCAAAATCGATTAGATCGCCTCATAACACATATATTAAACCACTGGAATCAAATGGATTACATTTATTCTGCCTTAATGTGCATTTTTGGAGCTTTACATTCACTTGCATTGCATGGCCCAACAGAGCAGAGATTTTTTTTTCTAAAAAAATCTTCATTTGTGTTCAGCAGAAGAAAGTCATACACATCAGGGATGGTCTGAGGGTGAGTTAATGAGATAATTTACATTTTTGGGTGATTATTCCTTTAAGTTTGCTATAAAAGGTCCAAACCTCCGGTTCACCATTTGAAATTGACAACCTTTCATTACATTCTTTAGCAGCATCCTTTTACTAAATCTTCAGGCTGATCAGGGAGATCTTCTAGTAGAGCTGTGTTTTTTCTGTAGATATACGCACTTGCGTCTGCATCTTCTAGTTGCACCAGCTCAGCCAGTGAGGACACACAGGTGTCGTGTTCATTCAGCATATTTGGCAGACGAGAGGAATTGCGCTGGATTCGCGTTGATCTTCGCACAGGGGTGAGGAACTTCAGGTCTTTGATGGTGCTCTTGCATCGTGAGCCACTGCCTGGTGCCGTTTCACAGTCAATTTTCTTCTTCACACTAACAGCACAGATAGAAAAAAAAAATAAATATAAAGACAAAGTAAATATCATATTTACAATTTAGCTAAATTTTACGTAAGTGAATCTAACATACAATTAAAAGGTATACACAACATGTACAGAAAATTCTGTCATCATTTACTCAGTCATGTTGCTCCAAACCCATTTTACTTCTGTGGGAGAAAGCTCTCGAAAAGGAGATGTTAAGCAAAAATAACTGTCTCAGTCAGTGGTTAAATTGGCTTTTGTAGGGAGGGGGAGCCCTTATTTACAGTGAATGGTCATCATTCAAAATCCCGCCGTAAAATGACTTAGGGTTTTTACACCAAAGGGGCTCTTTTTCCAGTATTAATGTGTAAGGTAGGGTTGAGTAGTTATTCAAACAAAGACAAATACTTTACAATTCACTTATTTTATTATAATTTTTTATCTTGAATGTTAACAGGCGGGCAACGGATTTCACCCTCGTAAAATGTATGAAAGGAACATGTTTGAAAATATTGCAAGCCAGAGACGAATATGTAAATGTATTTTTTATTTGTACAATTTAGAAACGTTGAAGTCCCTTCGCACCTGTATGTAAATGTAACTCTTGCAGTAATTATTTATCATATTCATGCAGCCTGTGTTATTCTGTTGAGTGTTGAAAAACCATCGAGGAGAAACGCATCATGACACTTTTAGCATGTAAACGGGTAAAGAAAGAAAAAAAAAAGAAAAAAGAAAAAAAAGAGTAAACTCGCCCGCTTTGCGAGAAACATTTTTTTTATTATTAGTAAAACTGAATAACAAATTAACAGGGAAGTAGAGTTGGAAAAAAAATTATAATCTCACCTTTGAGGTTTGTAATGCCTGATAGAAAAGTATCTATCTTTGTAGCGCAATACAATACTTTAGGCAATTGCAGAATAGTCCCATTAGTCACAGATACACTTCAGAAAATTGAGTACACAACTATTTCTGGCCTTAAGTTACAAAAACCAAATCAATGCAGAACATTGTATCTCAAAAGCATTACAATGTGGCCCCCCCATGCACTACTTAAAACCCGATGTGGCCCCTTTACCAAAATAGTTAAAAATATTAATAATTACACACATCACCTTTACAAATTTGTTTCAGGATTTTACAGTAAAAGGAACTGTTATATTTTGACAAAATATTTCAGTTTCAAATGAATTAATCTAAAGGTAAAATTTATTAGACATCAACAGTGGCAGTTTAAAGTTTCAAGATGTGTTTCAGCTAGTATTTATTTTTCATAAATACATTCATTTATTATTATTATTACTATTAATTACGACTAGCACACTGACCTAACCATGGTAATGAGGAGCCTTTCCTTCTGTGTAATATGTGTATAAATATTAGGTAACAAATGGGATAATAATGGGCTCATATAAGTACAGACAGGAGCAGTCTGGCATCACTGTCGTGCACCTACAGTATATGCAAACTGTTAAAAATCAATATATTACTTTAAATGCTCACGCAGCTGATGTTATTCTTCATTTAGTAGGTCATTTAACATAATAAAGTAAACTAACATGCTTTAGTTATATAACATGTTCTAGCTACATGCTATTTTTATATTCGATCGCTCTAGCCGTTAGCGGGATTCCATGGTAAAGTCGCTGTCTTAGAATAGTGACAGTTTTCCCTTGATGGTTGTGGGCGGGGTGCTGAACCAGCGATTAATGCATTTATGACGTCTGATAATTCCATGTAGCCTGGGTGTCTCTGTGTAGTCTTGCTAATTATTCAGTCTCATATGCCATGTATTTGCCAGGAGTCAGGAGATGAAAAATAATTTAAGTGGAATAACAATATTTGGTGCTGAAGGAGACGGAGCTGAGCTTCGTCAGGGTGTGTTGTGGACCTGAGGAGGCGGAGCTGCGCTCCGGCCCAATTTAACCTCTGGTCTCAGTCACCACTCACATTAAGTGTATGGAAAAAAGATGCAATTAACGTAAATGGGGGCCGAGAGTATAAAACATTTTTGTGTTCAATAGAAGTCAGTTATGTGGGTTTGGAACAATTATGACAGAATTTTCTTTTTTGGGTGAATTATCCCTTTAAATATCCCTACTACTTACCTTTGCAAATATGGAGTAGTTTTCACATTGTACTTCACAATGGATGCACATTCCATCTCTGGAGGTGTAGAGCTTATCTCATCCTCACTGTTCACATCATCATCCTTTACAACAGCCTCTTTAGTGTCTTCTGTAATATCACAATCAGAGTCTTCCTTTTCCTCCAGTTCTTCATCCTCCAGAATTTCATACAATTTATCGGTTTCTTCCTCCTCCACTTGCACTTCCATTTTTTTCTCTGCCAAAACATCAGCTTTGTCAGTCTCTTTTGTACCTTAAAAGGTGCACTAAGTAAGTTTTTTCCCCATTTAAAAAGTTTAACTTTTAAAGAAATAAATAGTAATTTTGAAACCAAAGAATAAAATCATGACCACTCATGTGAGATGAAGAGTTCAGTCATATCAGTAACCTTACAAAAGCTCTTTTATTCTACATTGAGTATGGGTGCCTCATGGGGGCTGCCATGTTAGCATCACATGACCAGATGAATAATACTTGCTTAAATCTCAGTAACCTACCTGTTATTGGACACTTTCATTTAGGGCTGCACAATTAATCGAAAAATGAATCACAATTGCGATTACGGCTGTCACGATTATGCAATCGTGAAAACTGACGATTATTCAATTTAGGTCTACTGTTGCATTAATGGTTTCTATTTAGAATGGTTAGAAACTCAACTGCTGCAAAAACACAATCTCACACGTGTGCGTTGAGCAATGAAACGACAATGGCCAATCAGAGATGCAGTGAACATGATCTTATGTGAACAAGATCATAAAACAGGATTTTAAATGCAGTAAGTAACTTCAGTTTAAATCGTCTGTTCAGTTTGACTATTAAATACATCAAATATTATTTACTGTATGTGGGCCAATAATGTAAGCAGTAAAGACACATTTTTATGCCACATTTTCCATCTTTGGAAGTGTTAAATGTGAGAGGATGTGAATACATCAACATGATACATGACACAATCATATTGACTGAAATTAAAACTGGTTTTATCAATAGTTCAAAAAGAACCTAAAAAGATATACTTTAAACCATATATATACACATATAATAACCTTTAGTAACATTAACAAATATTATTACATTATGTAATGCTTAAAAGAAACTGCAGTGCAGCCCATAACCTGCTGTTCTGAAGAATCAGGTTGCCTGCTTAGTGACGTCACAGTAATTACATCAAAAATCTTTATAAATAATCGTGATTACAATATCAAGGGCAATAATCGGCAATTATGATTTTTGTCATAATCGTGCAGCCCTACTTTCATTCAATGATTAAATTAATCCTGATTTACAGTGCATAGTGAATTTCTACAATAGCATTGGTAACTGAAGTAAGCCATACTTCCATATACTTCAAAAAAGGTATATTAAAAGGTACTGAGTGCATCTTTAAGAGGAGTAAAAATTTATGAACAATCACTTGATGCGTAACACTTCAAGGAGTACAACTCATTATTTTATTCTTGAAATATTATTGATTATTTAGCAATTCTTGCATCAAGAATTTGAATGAAATTTACCGTCTTTACATGATGAGGGTGTTTCCATTGCCTCCAATTTATCACACAAGTTGAGCACCAACTGCATATTGAAGAAAAAGAGAATTACACTAAATATCAATAAACAGGCATGTGCAAGCAATAAATAAGCTTCAGTATCATTCTTACCGATTCCATCCTTATCTCTGGGTCAATCGGCAGATCCATATCACTGTTGTCAAGCAAATCCAGTGTGGTATTCATAATATTACTTGATCTGCTAGTGTGCACTTCTTTGTCATCTAGGACTTTATTATCCTCACTTTGAATGTCCATCTTTATTTCAGGGGTTGGTTTTAGAGCCTCAGTCTGGGTGACTGGATCAGACTGGGCAATGACAGTGGCTTTTGGTCCAGTTTTAGGCTGCAGGGCTGGTTTGACTGAATGGGTTGCAGACCTTTCTGAGATTGGAGGCCTCTTCAGGGCCTTTCCTTTAGATGCCAGCCACTCTGCAAGCTTCGCTCTGACAAGAGAAACCAAACGAAACATTAGGCAATGACATCAATACATCCTAAACCCGTGTTTTCCAACTGGTGGGTCACAGACAGCAAGGAAAGAGCAATGCCTATCTCTACCTTCATTGGCAATGTAGACTAAATGAATTCTTGCATTCTGCACTTTACACACATTAAATATGCACATCAAGCACTAGCAAGTGTAATTGACCTTAAAATCATGATCGTGCTTAGAGACTGCAATAGCAAGATGTACAGTGAAATAGGAATTACATTTCAGGCTCTTCTCGCCCAAAATCGATTAGATCGCCTCATAACACATATATTAAACCACTGGAATCAAATGGATTACATTTATTCTGCCTTAATGTGCATTTTTGGAGCTTTACATTCACTTGCATTGCATGGCCCAACAGAGCAGAGATATTATTCAGCAGAAGAAAGTCATACACATCAGGGATGGTCTGAGGGTGAGTTAATCAGCAACACAATATTTTTGTGGCGCGATTGAAGCCTTGTTTTGAAAGAGCCACTTGCTTTAATGATCTGCTCTGCTCTAATATCAGGCACACACACTTCCCTCTATATCGTGCTGCAGACCATAAAACTGATTAACTATTTGAATTCTAGAGTATTTTCTAGTTTAAAGTGCTCTAGAAAAAGAGGCAAAACAAACCTCACAAACATTAGACAGCCCAAACATGCAAAACTGCACTGAGAAGGAAAAGAGCAACACTGAGCTATGTACCAAAATAATCGTTTTTAAATTGACACATCACACATTAAAATCTATCATGATTTTACAGTAGTAACAAAGTGTGATAAACAGACAAATATGTTATAGTTTCATTTTAAATAATTTAAATGTAATAAGTCAGATCTATTAGACCTCATTTGAATGACTGTGGCAGTTGTTGTTAAAGTTTCTAAATGTTTATAGGCTACTATTTTTTCTTAACAAATATTGTAATTTATAATAATAATGTATTATTTTTAAGTCTAGCTACATCAACCTAATACATGGCATTGCACTGTAACTATAAGGGCAAGTACATAAGGCACTTTAAAGTCTGGATCTCCAAAAGTCTTGGTTACATAAGAAGTTACATTAAAAATGTTTATGTTTTTTACTATGTTAGGTCGCAGTTGATGTCCATTGGAAAATCTGGGTTCCGAAGCAAAACCAGTTGAGAAGATCAACTGTCCTAAACCATGACCTGCTACATCATATTGAGCCACTGTGAACCAGAAACACACTGAAAAGACCAATCGTTTCTATTCCAAACAATTGACGAAATATGATCATTTAAATGTTGATTGAAACTCTTTTTTTATTTTATTACGTAAAACTCAAAATGTGTTTCTTGGTCAAAGTGACTCAAAATGATGGAGCAGGTCACAAATCCTCTGGCACCAGACTGATACTCAGACTCAAATGTAACCTTACACTGGCTGAAGTAAAAACACCAGTTTTAAATTGATCAGGTATTACATGGGTGAAGCATTCTAAAATGTGCAAACATCTCACCTTCTCTCTTCAGCCGTCTCCATTTGCACTCTGTACTGGCTGATCTTGCTTGCGATAGGCCTTTTGACTTTCTGTTCAGTGGTGATGACAACAGCTTTGGGTTTAGCTCTCGGTACCACTGTCTCTTTCTTCTTAGAAGGGATGGGTTTACTGACGGGCGAGCGGCCTGTAGCTAGAGGGACTGGCCTGGGAGGAATGCAGGCTCTGTGGGTAACTGCTTGGGAGATAGAGCCTGGGACTTTCAAAGGTATGTGTTTTTGGGAAACAGTCATCTGGACCGATTTTTCAGTGACATGCAGTAGAACATCAGAGACAGATTTTGGTCTAGATGACAAAGCGGATTTGAGTCCGGGTCTAGTGGACACTGGCAGAGCAGTAACAGACTTGGACCGGATTTTAGGCAGTTTGGTTTTTGGGCTGGTCAAATCTGGTTTTGAAATCACTCTCTTTTCTGTGATCTTCACATCGCCACTGGGTTTCCGGAAACAGTCTATTTTAGACTGTACCACACGCCCCTTATAGATACCAGGTTTGGACTTCTGAAGTACAGTAGAAGGTGTTTTGTTAACTTCTTCTACAAGCTTACGGTGTCTAACAGACTGCTGGGTACGGAAGGCCTGGCTAAGTGTGCTCAGCTTAGCAGGATCAGCATCATTAGTTCTGTCCATTGGCCTAACATCCTTATCCTTCATGCTTTTTCCAGAATTACCCTCTTTAAGATCATACTTGGATTGAAGGGGTGCCGATTTACTTAATACATTTCGTTTTGATACAATACTATTGATGACTTGATTTTTGGGGCCACAACGTGGTTTGGTGTTCTCCTTGTTACTCTGAATAGAAATAATTAAAGAGCATGGTTAAGTAAACAACATATTTTACTTTTGTAAACATGGGAAGTTAATTGAATAAGAAAAGTTAAGGGAATAGTTAACTCAAATTAAAATTCCCTCATGATTTACTCACACCATCCCAGATGTGTTATGAATTTCTTCTGCAGAACACAATGAAGATTTTAAGAATATCTCAGCTCTTTTGGTCCATTCATGCAAGAGAATGGTGGCTAAAACTTTGAAGCTCCAAATAGCACAAAAAGGCAGCATAAACAATTAAAATAAAATTATCCATCCGACTACAGTGGTTCAATCCATGTTTTCAGGAGCAATATTATAGGTGAGGGTGAGCAATAGATCAATATTTAAAGCTCTTTTTTTTCAAAATTTTTAAATATTGATCTGTTCCTCACACAAATCAATAATATCGCTTCTGAAGAATTTTTTTTTTATCCACTGGAGTCATATGGATTTCTTTTAGGCTGCTTTATGTACTTCTAAGTTCTGACCACCATTTCCTTGCATTGAATAGACCAACAAAGAAGAGATATTTTCAAAAAATCTGTGTTCTGCTGAAGAAAAAAGTTATCCACATCTAAAATGGCATGAGGGTGAGTAGTACATTGAGAGAATTGTCATGTTTGGGAGAACAATCCCTTTAATCTAGTGTTTCTGACCAACTAGGTCAACAAAGAAAATTAATACCTTTCTCACCACTTGCTCCATTTCTCTCTTCAATAGAGATGATCTCCCCTGCAGAACATAAGATATCACTCTGTTATAATGTCCAAATAAAAAGATAAATGTCAACAAGCAGTTTAAACAGGTTACCCACACTTTGACAAATTGCTTTCTATAACTTACCACAAGTTTTTCAGTTATTAATGATTTCTGAATAGCAATATATATATATATATATATATATATTTTTTTTACAGAGATTACACCCACAATGAGGATTATGTAGCTGATTAAACATTTTAGAGTGGAGAACAAAAATGTGTGTAAATAATTACTTATTGACCAAGACTTTATCCATATCTATTATTTTTCTAGGTTGTCCATAAGACTGGGAAACCTGCACACAAAAACTGCCATCTCTAAAATCCAAGAAAATCAATTTTAGTGGTAAAAATGATCAATTAATCCGCACTGTTGGGGAATGTAAAACAAAGAAACTCTGTTTCTTTCACAATGGGAACAATCTACACACTAACAAAAGCATTTTCTAAACGAGATTTAATTTCTGAACGTGTCTGATGTAATTAAAAGCATCTGCTAAACGTTACTATTCCCAGTCACATTCTGACAAGGCGGGACCATCCGGAATACAGGTGGGGAATAACTCATCTGCCAACTACAAATAGGTGCATGCATATGTAGCCAAATCTAATATGCAGAACAGCATACCTCATTAGAGGCTGTATATACAACCAGTTCTTGAGCTAAAAACAGCTAGCCGCACGCATGCAAGTTTTAAAAGGTTACCATTCTTAACCTGACACGGCGTCTAAAAACGTCTTACGTATATTTCTATAGAAAGACAAGTGCAAAATGGTGAGGATGGACGCAAAAACGTGCTCTGTGTGAACAGCCCATTGCACTACATGCCCCAACAAGAATCAAAATAATATGAAGACTCAAAAGCCATTAATGACGGTTGGCAAAATGACGACAACTAACCTTAATCTTCGGGTTCTCAAAAAAAGTCAGGTAAACCAAATGTAAGAATCTCTGTTTATCGCTGAATTTGTAGCGAGGAAAACGAATTTTCCCAAACAATCAAACCAAGTGCATGCTTTTCATTTTCAAACTGATTTGACTTGCCGCGTATTGGTGATGGCTGTTTGTGAGTCACTCCTGCCGACTAATCGTATTGGCTGATTCTAACCACGTGATTAAAACCGGGCTGGCTCCACCTCTTTTACTCAAAACTGGAGTGATGCTCTTTTTGAACCAAAATAAAATTCCTCTACTAACCGTTCAGTGTTTGGTAAAAAAAAAAAAAAAAGGACCTTTATGAATTCGGTTTCCCTAAATTCCATACTTGTGACATTTATGTTTAAATCGATATCATAGTTAGCAGCTGTCATTTTTAGCTATTTAAGAAAAGGTCTAAATTAATTACTGGACATTTGATATGAGAGAAAACTTCCAAATCTGAGTATATTGTTGTTGTTGTTTTTTTCACTAAAAGTTACATTAAACAAAAGTGCTGAATGAAAACAAATATTCATATTCAAATATTCAAACAAACAATTCTGAACTAATCAAAACCTCTCGGTTGTGTATGTAACCTTGGTTCCCTGAGATGAAGGGAAGAAGACATGTATTTATTAATGCATATGGGGAGTGCTTTCCTACACAACCTAGTTGAAACCTCTCTACAATAATGCCAATATTCTAGGGGTGTGGCTAGCATTCGCAATGTTTCGTTCCCTTCGTTTCAGGGAACCGTGGTTACGTACCTAACCGAGACATTCCCTTATGACTCAGTACACTTGACATTGCGTTTATTAACGCATATGGGGAACAGAATCCCATCACGCCACACTACACGACATAACCTCCCAGAAAGGAAGCATGATGCCGCAGTCTCGTGGGACAGCGACCAACATTAGTATGCTGCAGTCAGTTCTGGCTCGTTTAACATGCTCCGTTCAGGGGCCACACATGCAGGTTACACAGCTAGGGCAGGGGATGCCACATTGTGCCTTACGCCTGAAAGAGGAGATCCCTCATCAGTGGTATTTCCCATGGCGAGCTGTACAGCTCTGAGAACCACCGACCGCAATTGGGGAGGGGGAGGGGCTGCTGTCTGACCGCCTGGCGCGAGATAACCGCTGCCAGGGGCGGGGAGACCCCTTCCATCCACCGAAAAAACGGCAGGGCGTTCTGTCCACCAGGGGTGAAAGACTGCCTCCGATCTGCCAGGGGAGGCACGGCTGTCGTCCACTAGAGGGTGGAAGGGGCAGTGGACCAAGCTACGGCGTTTTGGAGAGCCGGCGAGTAAATTATAAAATGTTTTTCTCTCTCTCTCTTCCCTCTCTCTCTCTCTCCTGCTGCCGCTCCTCGTTGGCCTTTCCCTCTCTTTTTAAATATTAGGGTCATTCTTCAATTGGGGTGGCAAAGAGGCAGAAATTGTAAAAATGCTTGTTTGTTTTCTTTAATAAAATGTATTGCTATGCATTTAAAATTAGTTTAATATTCTATATCAATTAAAATTGAAGCTTAATAACATTTAGATTTTTAAATAATTTGAATCAAACACTGGTGAAACAACCACTTATGTCTATGGTGTTACCAATATTTGAAGTAAAATTTTGATTTATTCTAAATAAACAGGCATATGCAACTTTAGGTAATAATTAATAAATAAATAAATTACTTTAAGGACCCATTTCATTGATAATTTAAATATCATTTTTGAAATAAATGTTTAATTGTTCATCTTGTCCCCTATTTTTGCCAAAGAAGAGTTGTTTCTTTTTTAAAAAAAAATTGTATATACATAAAAAAGGCAGGAAAAATGGTCTGTGCTACCTTTATAGTCTTTCTTCTAAAATATTAAAACCATTTTACAGTCTAAAAACATTAAATTATAAGATTAAATGGCTCTGAAGGAAAGAAATGTCGGACACATTTTGAAGTAACACCACAGAGGTAATATAACACCACAGACATAATATTGCATAAAAGGTTTAACAATTAAAAGTTTATTGAGCAAAATAATTAAATTAATCATGAGTAGGATTACAAGTAATTGCTCTGATAAAAGAACATTTAGAGAACATCTTCAGTGAATAAATAATATATCTATTGTCTGTGGAGTTACTATAGATTCTGTGGTGTTACCAGGAAAGACAGTAACACCACAGACAAATTAGCCTAAATCCAGACTTTTCTAAAATGGAGGCTGCCATCATGATGATTTCAAGATCAGAGGACATTCTAGAAATATTAATAAGTATGCATTTATCAAATTTTTGATTAAAATATGTAAAATCTGCAAGTTATCAACATAACACCACAGACACTAATAAAGTGTGACACATGAAATTGTCAGGAATTTAGCTAACTTTAAGAAAATGAATAAGAAAGAATGTACTCACCATGCACCCCTCAGATCAACCAGCACCTGCAATGACCTTTACACACAGAAAGTAGTCCAAACAGATTTCCCCCTTTTCTTAAAGGGGCGACATCCATTGATGTAACACCACAGACATGAATTTGGGGAACACTACTTTTTTCGTGAATATTACAAAATATGTATTTTTTAAAACAATTTAATAAAATTGTACATGTTAAATAAAAACTATATTCATAATATAACCACTTTTTTTGTTAAAAATGTTATATTGTTGTAATTAAATTCCATGATATCTCTCTGAGATATGGTGGGAACATACATATTTTGTTATAAATGCAATCTCTCAAACTCAATTAAATATGTATTTTAAAACTAAAAATTATTTATTAATAGAGCACAAATTGTGTTTATCCTACAGAATACAAAAATGAAAACATTTTATAATTTATTGGTATTTAAAGTTCATTTGAACTGTTGTAAAGTAGAAACACACCTGTGTGTGCGTTTGTCTTTTTGGTTATTAAAATATTATTTATATTTTAAAGCCGGTTCTCGCCTCCTCCTTTCCCTTTTACCTCGTTACAGCCAGTAAGAGCTCGCCTCGCATCCATGTAATGGGACAGAGGGCAATTTGGTATGTTCATAACAGGACATAATGCGGCACTCACCATTGGGAAGCGGTTGCGCATAATATGAGGCTTTGTGGGAAAGCCCTTTATTGAATAGTGTAAGTGTGTTGTGCAAGTGCAATGAGCCCTAAATCTTTTTTGAATTGTTGTAATTCATTACAAGATATAAATATTCAAACTTTATTGCATGTGATTAATGTGAGACACAGAAAACAGCATGTTGAACAACATTTTGAACATCAATATTCCTTTCCTGACAAACAGCAGCGGGGAGATGGGAAACAGTGTTTTGTGTCTCCAATCAAGCCTTTTTCTGAGCAGACCCAGAGGGAACCACGGGCTCCACTTTCCGCTTCAAAGGGTTGTGCCCCTCAGGAACGCTTTTGCTGCACAGAGGTTTTTCCTCCATTGGGGAAATGCGGGTGCAGATTCACAGGTGCCAGTGAGGCAGCAGGTATGGGGCTTTTAGTCGGGCGAGGGCGAACCGGCTGTTATATACTTAATTTGGGCATGAAGTGTCTCATAGCGTGTGACTGCTGCTGAGTCATGAAGTAACACTTAGCAAAAGTATTCACAGAGCCGCCAAAGAGGCCGGCTGGAGGCATATCCTACAGAGTGGCTTTTTTACTTATCATTCATTTCTGTGAGGGTCAGCCATATATGTTGATCCAGAACTGCCAGGCTGCCCATGGACTTGCCAATGGATGCTGGATGCTGAGGCCCATTCACCAGCTGAACGGCGAGGCGGTGTGATGTTTGTTGGAGCACTGCAGGGAAGCGGCAAGTCTTCCCGTGAAGATTCTGCCCACTGAGTCGTGTATACCAACGGCAAAGGTAGAGGGCTTCTAGACAATAGATGATCACTGTCTTGAAGGAAGAAATTCTGAGGAATTGGTGTTTGTGCAGCTGCTTTTATAGCAGACAGCTTCGCGCCAAAATGGGCAGGGCTCAAACACCAGAGCCAATATTAGAATATTGGCTTTATTGTAGAGAGGTTTCAACTATGTTGAGTAGGAAGGCACTCCCCATATGTGTTAATAAACGCAATGTCAAGTGTACTGAGTCATAAGGGAACTGTGTAGATGGTCCTATAATATCAAAACCACTGATATACTGTATATGCCAAACCAGGATTTACAAGGTGTCAACTCCTCCCATCTAGTGGTTCAGAAGGGTTTTGATCTGATGTCGGGCTATCTCTGTACATACGTATGGCCATTTCACAGGGCTGTAATGAAAGGCACACTTTCAGAGAATCTACACTGACATTGCATTATGGTACATTGCCAGCTGAATGCTTGATCACAACCATCTCAGCCATCTGGATGGTACCTAGATAGTCCCTTTTTAAACAGAACCCTCTGTCCTTGATTAGTAACTACTGAGTGCAATGATTGCTTGTAAATCGTCTGTAAAGACAGTTCATGCATTCTCTACACAGGCCTCTCCTTGTTCTTCTGGGGAAAGTGAATAACAAATCACATGGAGCCACTAGGGAGCAGCAGATTCCACAGTCAGACAGTTGCATGCTGTCAAGTGTCCCAGATACCCTTTTTAACAGCATGCATGTCAAATGCTCCTCACTTCAGTGTGATAATGAGTAAATGAGGAGCTGTTGGGCTATGAGTCTAACTGTGTTGATCTCAAAATTGCTTCCTTTGGGGGTTCCACAGTAATTAATCCGATATTTAATTCATGACATATTCTGCTGAGTGCATGATTATGCAAGGTTTGTTACACATATGTGATAATTTTTGATAGTTGATAATGACTGTATCCACCATTGTGGACTTTACTTAAATAAAAAAGTGGAGTGGTGGTGGTGTAGTGGTCTAAGCACATAACTGGTAATCTGGTAATCAGAAGGACACTGGTTCAGACCCCACAGCCACCACCATTGTGTCCATGAGCAAGGCACTTAACTCCAGGTTGCTCCAGGGGGATTGTCACTGTAATAAGGGCTCTGTAAGTCTCTTTGGATAAAAGCATCTGCCAAATGAATACAAAAATAATAATATGTAAAACATATAAAGTGGGCACCAACAAGTGAAAGTGTCTGGATAAGAAGTAACCTCAAATTCATTTTCTGTGTGCACAATCAGACTTAATTGGGTCATTCTTAAAGGAATGTTCCAGATTCAGCACAAGTTATGCATAATGTTGATTACCATACACACACATATGCAAAAAGTCTTCTCGTCTAAGGCACTGAAAATAAAGGTGAATAGTCAAAATTAGTTTTTGCGGTACTCAAAATTATGCCACAAATGTTGTCGATTGAGCTTAACTTGTATTGGACATTCCTTTGAGGCCATCTTTTTATTTAACCCATTGCCACATTGTTTAATATTTTGTTATCTCATGCAATGACATTCATATATTTTTAAGAGAGGCATGAGTGTCCAAATACTGTTTGGGGTCAATTTAACTGAAAATAATTATATCATAATTTAATTGAACACATTGATGGAAACAAATCAAGGAATTGTGAATTGTTGTGAAAAGTGTGCATCAAATAGCAGGGCTGAGATGAGCTTAATACATACAGACAACTAGATTTCCTTTTAGTCTAGCAGATTCTATTGTCTTTGCTGGAATTGTGGGGAGAAAAAAACTTAGCAAAGCAATGCATTTCTCAAAACTCCACCATGTGTGACAGTGAGTTTCGTTTCCCTTCAATTTACTGAGAGTCTCCATCGGCCTGCTCTTCTTATTGACAGGTTAAACGTAATCAAAGCCTTGAGGGAAACTGAATTTTCTTGTGCACTCAATCAAGTGTTTAACCAGAGTGAAGTTTGATGAAATACTGTTATTTTCAGTAAAAGTTCATCTTCTTCAGACAGACTCATATGCTATGCATTTAATTCCCAAAACAACAACTGACTGCAGTGTTTGCATGTGTGACAGTTTGCTGATAGCGCTAAATGGGAACAGCAGATCGCCAATAACGTTTGATCAGCTTTTACATCTGCCCACAGTGTGGATCCCTGAAAATAATGAGGTTTCACATTCCACAAGCAACCACTTCAGCACTGTATCACCCTGTCGGAAATTAACACTAGGCAATCCATCATTCCAAAGGAGAAACAAACAGTCAGGTTAAAATACACAGATAATGCAGATTATAAATGACATTACCCAAGTCTCTGTTAAAGCTGTATAGGTTTTAAATATCTGGCATTAAAAATGACAAAATAAACAAATAAAATAGAAAAACCTTTAATGTCATTCAAACGTAATTCTTTAATGTATAATTAACGATCCCATTAAATCACTTAAGAAGCACAGTTTTCTGCCCTGTGTTGACATACTTTCAACTGAAACAGTAAGTTTTGGCAGGACATTTTGAAGGGCTTGTTCCTTAAAAAAGCCAATTATGTCACAGACATTAAATATGATTCGCTACTTGCTAAATATTTGCAGGGGAAAGAACATTCTTTTTCTAGAGAGTATTTAATTGGACAAAGATCTGCATAGTGCAGGATGAATCATCAATATTTTTGTTCAGTTTGTCCCGGAAAATAAAGACAGTAAAATTTAAAAGGACATCCTTTTATTTATGCTTAAGAACTATGACTTTTCTTGTTCAAACTGTATTTATTTACAATTGCAGTGAAATAATGGACATTTATGTATCTGTTATATAAAAGTGTGAAATTCTACAATGTCAAACAAAAGATTATATCAGACACAGTATATTGTCAAACATACATTATGATTTTTGCACATACACAATCCATTTGAGATGTATTTATTGCAGCTGAGATATTTAAGGCAAAAACAGGTCAGCAATAGAATATGAATGAATACACAATATAGAATAGGTTATTATAATACACAGAAACACACACTGTACCAAAACACCACAACTTAAGCCAACACAATGAATACTGCACTTACATATAACACAGATAAATGGAGAGTAAAACAACTGGTCCATTTTGATCACACTCTTCTCTTCCGAACCCCAATAGCTCACTTTAATACCACTGGACCAAAACATCCCAAAGCAAAGCCAAAGGTCAGTCATAGGAATCTAAAATTGTCCCTTCTTTAAGATACATTTAATGTCTCCTTGTAGTATATGGTATGCATCTGGATGGAAATCACACTGAATAAAGAAGGTCTCTCAAACTGAGAATTAAAGTCATCATGCCCATACTGTATATGTGGCGTTTATTGTTTTCTCTACTGGTCATTTTTGTCCTAATGTTTAGTAAGGGTAATGCTTCTGTTTCTTCCCTGCAAAACATGCCATCCATGAGCACAGCAACATGGCCACCACGGCGCCTGCCCCGGTGCAGTAATATGCCCATCCGATCTCACAAGAACCTGAAATAGACACAGAAATGCAGTTACTGAAAAGCATAATCACAAACACAAGCGGACTATGCTTGCATTATATAGTAAAACATACATATGCCAATCTCTCTATCAGGGTTGCGCAAAATTCAGGATATAAGAATTGAAAATGAAAGAAATCAAAACATACTCTACCTAAGTACATGAATGCAGATGCTTCTAACTACGCAAGCTTGATTTTGTGTGAAGTTACATTTACATTTATGCATTTGGCAGACACTTTTATCCAAAGCAACTTACAGAGCCCTTATTACAGGGACAATCCCCCCAGAGCAACCTGGATTTAAGTGCCTTGCTCAAGGACACAATGGTGGTGTATGTGGGGATCGAACCAGCAACCTTCTGATTACCAGTTTACCAGTTATGTGCACTACACCACCACCACTCCAAGTTGTGTTCTAAAATGCATCAGACCACAATTCATATAACACAACACAAGTTCACATTGCATTCTCAACATTCTCACAAGAGGCACTATAGCGAGATTAGAGTACACTGTCTGCTTCAATGGTTAGTCTTCACTTTCAAGTCAACTACTGTAATGGCAAAGCAACAGTTTGAAGAGAATACTGCTGAGCAAGTAATTAAAAGTTCATTTATTTATAGCATCTTACCAGAATAAGTACACATCCAGTTTAATAGCACAGAGTATGAAAGAAACTCTATCGCCCCCTTGAGAACTGAGGTTTGTTACCACCACGGTAACGCAAGAATGCACGTTAAGTGGGGGCTGGGTAGCTCTGCGAGTAAAGACGCTGACTACCACCCCTGGAGTTCGCGAGTTTGAATTTAATATTTAGACCTTTCAGAAGGAAAAATGTCTACATTTAAATGATGCGACCCAAAGTGCATTTAAACAGCTGTGAAACACTTCTTTATTATGTGTTACATTCATACGAGCAGACAGAGAAGTACGTTTGAAGTAAGTTTGGAGCAGAAGAAATAGAAATAACCCTTTGTAAATTGTCAGCTTTACACTAAGCTAAAATGCTATTTCTAGACATTTTACATGCACGTTACCAGGCACGATCATATTTTTTATCAAGAAAATTCACGTTGGATCATAATTGATTTTTTTCTAGTAAGACCTTTGATATGAGGGCAAAAATCATATTCTTGATAATCATTTTTTAATTGTTCAGTTTGATTGATCTTGTTTTAGAAACAACACTGCATGAGATATTTAGGTTTTTCAGAGAATGTATTTTTAACATGTGTATTTTGTCTTACTGTACTGGCAGATTTTTTCTAATCAAAACAAGTGAAAATCTAACAAGAAATAATCCAAAATATTTAGAATACATTACTGATCTTGAGTAATCTAACGGAATACGTTACAAATGACATTTTACAGTATGCATTCCGTAATCTGTAGTGGAATACATTTCAAACGTAACCCTCTCAAAACTGTGCGCAGAATACAGTATGTTTCGGCTTTTAGAACTTTCATTTTATTGGCCACGCCCCACTATAGAATTTCAATTTGCAGAAATTGAACAAAACTTACAAATAATTTCAATGAAACTTCCTCCTCACTGCAAAAAGAGCATTTGTTGAAACCAAGCTGCCAAAACAACTCGTTCTCTACTTCCGTGACATTGTGATGTCACACTGTGGTAGACATTTGCATCTGACTGCCACCACAACAACACATCAATGCCTACTTTACCTCTGTGGCATAGCCAAGGGTGGGCCGGGGTGGGCCCAGGCCCACCCAGAATATTAAACTCAAGTTCAGCTATTAAATTGGACTTTAAAAGGCATTCTCAATTTACTTTTCAATTTCATCCCATTTTAATTTTATTTCCTAATATTTACATTTAAATTACAATTCTGCATCCTATTTGCAACCTCATTTCAAATTGTAATTTAAAAGGCATTTTTAATTCAATTCTGAATGGTGCAAATCCCTGTTTATGTGCACGACATACCAAGATCAAACTGGTCGGAACTGTTGCTGCAGGTCTGTCTGACCTCTTCACTGTCCCACCCTAATGGGTACAGGGCACATCCAGATCCAATCAGTAAACCTGCAAAAAAAAGAGAGACATTAAGAGGACAAATAAAGTGTCGGTGCACAAGAGAAATGTAAGATGACTAAGAGAGCTCACACAGTTTCCTGCTGTGTGAGGAGGAGAGTAATATCTAAAAACAAAAAAAAATTAAAGCCATAAAAAGCAGCACTTCATATTATGTTTCAAAGCTATTATTTGTTTTACTGAAAACAACGCAGATCATTAGCTCATTTTTTTTTCCAAGAGTTGACACAGATACTCCATCATAAACTAATGCAAACACACACCTCTGCACAGATGATAAAACACAAATCTTGTTTTCATCTGAGCTCAAGGCCCAAACAGACATGAAAATATGATAATGAATGCAGCGAGTGCTTATATTTATGAGCAAGTATCTTGGGAATTCTCTTTTATATTTGTAGGAATTCAGCAGAAATAGACAGGCATGTAATTCACACAAGAAAAATAGTAAATTGTGGTTTTATTATGGTATCTCCCATCTACAGGGCACTAAATTCCTGATAAAATGTTTTAAAACAATAAAAACCACAACAACAACAACAACAACAGCGAAAGGATGGTAAACAATATATCCCTTTCATTTAAGCATCTAAACTGATGACTTCTATTATGGTTCATATTGGGTCTTTGCTTCAATGGGTTAAATAACTTAGTTTATGGACAGAGCCATAAAGACTGTAGAACCTTAGAAGCAAATTGTTCACATGTTCCCAAGAAAAGCACCTATGTGATCAGTCTATCAGTCAGTCTATCATTATGTCAAAGCAAACCCCTTTAGAATGATCCAATACCATTCTCTTGGGGTTTATTTTGTAATATTGACAGGCTGACTGTACATTACGACACTTATTACATGGCTACCTACCAAATAAATAAATAAATAAAAGGGCATGAAATATTGATTAGAGTTGAAGTTATTGTGATAAGGGAGAAGAAAGAGATTGCAGTGCGATTCGAGAGACTATTACAGCTAGGAAATTGGTTGCCTGGGACAACCATCAATTATGCAGTTTAACTGTCATCATACAAAAATATTGACTGCAGAATGCTGCAATTAGTCAATCAGAACCAAGTATTCTAGAGTCCCAAGTAATCAAACATGACAACTGGGAAAAATGTGAGCTGAAGTACCCTAAAAACAGTGGGAGCATCCTCAACAAGCGGGAGAGAGTGTGATTTTTCCAGCACAACAGAGCTTCTTAGTTTTCAATCTTACTTATCCTGAATCAAGTACGCATACTATGTGTATGAGGTAATGTACAGTTTGCACTGTGTTGAATTACAATAATTGAGTCAGGTTCTCAGATGTTTTTGTTAATGACAGGACAGAACATTGAACACAAGGTGCACTCCCACAATAACAAGCTAAAGCGCTGGCTGACCTAGGATTGGTTTATTGTTTTGGGAAGAAGCTCCTTCAGATACATGTGTGTATATATATATATATATTAGATATACTGTATTTTGATTGATAGTAAAATCTTTGATTGGTTGAAATATACTAATTATACATACTTTTTATTGAAGTTGTTTTCAATTCATCCATCCATTTGATCCATTAAATTTTATGATACAAAATGCCTTGCACAAGTACTTCTGTAGGATGTGCATGTCAAAATGTTTTTATCTTTAATATTCTTCAGATGCCTCATTTTTCCTCTACATTTCCTCCAAAGCGGGGCTGAAAATGCATTACATTGAGTCAGGCACTTATAAAAATGGCATTCTACAACAGCTCAAAAAGCTTTTTGCAGAAGAATAGAGAGGGAGAGGAAATAAGCTTTTGTGTTATTTCACTCTTCTCTTTCTCAGAAGCAATCCAAAAAGTTTTGATTAGTTTTACTAAATAAGTATCGGTAAGTTAATATTGAGCGAGTTTTTATGTATGTCTGAGTATATGTGTGCACGGAGAAATCAAACGAAAACGAACTCCTGCAGAATGCAGCACAACACTCATTTAGTGACAAAGTTATTTAATCACAGAAAAAGTTAGAAACACTGAAAATCATATAAATGTTATAAGATAAAGTGATGGCTATTCAGACACTAATGAATTTCTTTTTCAAGATTCAGTCAACAAGCATCCCCTAAAAACAATATGTAGTGTTTTTTGTAGTCAGGTTTTGTGTTACAAACAATTTTTCCCTTGGCATTTTGGTAGAAAGTAGTACTAAAAAAACTATACTTGTTGTGTAGAGCATTCCTGTTAAAATGCATACTAACAGTGTCTGCTATAGTCCTGCACTAGCATGCACTAAATTAGAAAGAATACATTACAAAACACAATGTATACTAGGGAACACTACTAAACTAATTTTACTAGATTGTGTGTTTAATAGGTAATGTGCTCTTCTGAAATAAGAATGCAAAGCTAGTATTCAAAAGGTAGTGTGCCCTTCATAGTGTAATATATAACAGATATATGTGTGCACGGAGAAATCAAACGAAAACGACATGACGACATGATCCAAGATGGCGGCGCGGTAGCACGCAGCGGCCACTCCGGATCCACAATGGTGCTATTTTTGTTAAAAAAGCCCGACTTTTGCAACACATGGACATCGGTGCAACCAGTGTTCGTGTCTACCATCGCCAGACACTACTCAAATATAAGACTCATGCAAAAACCAAGCTGCATGATGACCTGCAGGAGGCGCTACGCGTACTCGGCTTGCTGCGGAGACCAGGCCTCCAGCCCTCGGCGTCGCCTGATGCCGGTGGAGAGGACGTCGTAAGCGGTGTGTCGCGAAGCGAAGCGCGGAAAGAGGCGGGGGTCCATGCTAGGCTAAAAACAAACCCTAGCCGGCCGGCTCTCCCGTCTATCCTGCTCTCAAATGTTTGCTCCCTGGACAATAAACTGGACTATATCCGACTCCAGCAGGCTACGCAGCGTGAGTTTAGAGACTGCTGCGTCTTTGTTTTCACGGAGACGTGGCTCAGCGACAGAGTTCCGGATGCCGCCATTCAGCTAGACGGGCTCGCCTCGTTTCGTGCCGACAGAAATACAGCTCTCTGCGGTAAGACTCGCGGTGGTGGCTTGTGTGTTTACATCAACACGGAATGGTGCAAGAACTCTATGCTAGTCTCTAGTTACTGTTCATCGCTGTTGGAGCTTGTGACTGTTAGATGCAGACCTTTTTATCTACCACGGGAATTCACCACTGTTTGCATAACCGGAGTTTACATTCCCCCAGCGCTAACGCTAAGGAAGCGCTCTGTGAACTGTATGGGGCTATGAGCGAACTGCAGAACGCTCACCCCGACGGACTGTTTATTGTCGCCGGAGATTTCAACCATGCAAATCTCAAGACAGTGCTCCCTAAATTCCATCAGTATGTGGACTTTGCAACGAGAGGGGCGAACGCGCTTGATCTTGTTTACACAAACATCCCAGGCGCGTACCGGGCGGAGCCCCGCCCCCACCTCGGCTACTCAGACCACATCTCTGTTATGTTAATTCCAGCATACAGACCGCTCGTCAGACGCACAAAACCGCTTCAGAAGCAGGTGAAAACCTGGCCAGCAGGAGCCATCTCTGCTCTTCAGGACTGTTTTGAGTGTACTGACTGGCACATGTTCAGGGAGGCTGCAACATATGGCGATTCTACCAACTTGGAGGAATACACAGCATCAGTGACCAGCTACATCAGCAAGTGCATTGATGATGTCACTTTCTCCAAGACCATCACCACACGCTCCAACCAGAAGCCGTGGATGACTGCGGAGGTGCGCACGCTGCTGAGGTCCCGAGACTCCGCCTTCAGAGCAGGCGATAAGGCAGCCCTAAGAACAGCTAGGGCCAAACTGTCACGGGCAATCAGAGAGGCAAAGCGTGCACACGCCCAGAGAATCCACAGTCACTTTCAGGACAGCGGTGACACGCGGCGCATGTGGCAGGGCATCCAGGCCATCACCAACTACAGGACAACATCAGTTGCCTGTGACAAAGATGCCTCCCTTCCAGATGCGCTGAACGACTTCTACGCTCGGTTTGAAGTGCAGAACGACGTGATGGCGAAGAGGTCCACCCCTCCTCCCAACGACCAGGTGCTCTGTCTTACCACGGCAGATGTGAGGAAAACTCTACGTAGAGTCAACCCACGGAAGGCTGCTGGACCAGACAACATTCCTGGCAGAGTGCTCAGAGGATGTGCAGACCAGCTAGCAGATGTTCTTACCGACATCTTCAACATCTCTCTGAGCAGCGCCGTCGTTCCAACGTGCTTCAAGGCCACCACCATCATCCCCATGCCAAAGAAGTCTTCAGTGTCCTGCCTCAACGACTACCGTCCCGTCGCACTTACACTCATCATCATGAAGTGCTTCGAGAGGCTCGTCATGAGGCAGATTAAGACCCAGCTGCCCCCCTCACTAGACCCACTGCAGTTTGCGTATCGTTCAAACCGTTCAACAGACGATGCCATCACCACAACCCTCCATCTGGCCCTCACCCACCTAGACAATAAGGACTCATACGTTCGAATGCTGTTCATAGATTTCAGCTCAGCATTCAACACAATCATTCCCCAGCACCTGATTGGAAAGCTGAACCTGCTGGGCCTGGACACCTCCCTCTGCAACTGGATCCTGGACTTCCTGACTGGGAGACCTCAGTCAGTCCGGATCGGGAACAGCATCTCCACCACCACCACACTGAGCACTGGGGCCCCCAGGGCTGTGTGCTCAGTCCACTGCTGTTCACTCTGCTGACTCACGACTGTGCAGCAATGCACAGCTCGAATCACATCATCAAGTTCGCCGATGACACGACCGTGGTGGGTCTCATCAGCAAGAACAACGAGTCAGCATACAGAGAGGAGGTGCAGCGGCTGACGAACTGGTGTAGAGCCAACAACCTGTCCCTGAATGTCGACAAAACAAAAGAGATGGTTGTTGACTTTAGGAGAGCACAAGGTGAACACACTCCGCTGAACATCGACGGCTCCTCTGTGGAGATCGTCAAGAGCACCAAATTTCTTGGTGTTCACCTGGCGGAGAACCTCACCTGGTCCCTCAACACCAGCTCTATCACCAAGAAAGCCCAGCAGCGTCTCTACTTTCTTCGAAGGCTGAGGAAAGCACATCTCCCAACCCCCATCCTCACTACATTCTATAGAGGGACTATTGAGAGCATCCTGAGCAGCTGCATCACTGCCTGGTTTGGGACTTGCACCGTTTCGGACCGCAAAGCCCTGCAGAGGATAGTGAGGACAGCTGAGAAGATCATTGGGGTCTCGCTTCCCTCCATCAAAGACATTTACAAAAAACACTGTATCCGCAAAGCAACCAGCATTGTGGACGACCCCACACACCCCTCACACAAACTCTTTACCCTCCTCCCGTCTGGCAAGAGGTACCGAAGCATTCGGGCCCTCACGGCCAGACTGTGTAACAACTTCTTCCCCCAAGCCATCAGACTTCTCAATACTCAGAGACTGGTTTGACACACACGTGTCCTGAGTTGCACTTTAATAACTGTCACTTTATAACTGTCTGCTACCTCAATAACTGCTATGTGCATAGAACATTATCTCATAGTATGTTATGTTTACATTTTTAGAAACTGTCATCTTTTTGCACTACTGAGTACTGGTCGGCGCTGCACTGTCTATTGTCCTGTTCATTGTCAGTAATTTGTTGTACTGTCCTGTACTTTTTGCACATGTTTGCACGTGCACTTTATATAGGTATATATAGGTAGTTTATATAGGTATTTTATTCCGTTGTGTAGTCTCATGTGGTCCTATGTTGGTCCTTTGTTGTTTTTATGTAGCACCATGGTCCTGGAGGAACGTTGTCTCGTTTTGCTGTGTACTGTACTAACTGTATATGGTTGAAACGACAATAAAAACCACTTGACTCGACTTGACTTGAGATAGTATACACTATGTAGTGTACATTGAGAATAAGTATTCACTTTTGGTAAGAAGTAGCAGCACAAAAATGTGTATATACTTTTTAGAGCGTTCTAGTTGAAGTGCATTCTAGTAGTGCCTCAGTATTCACTAGACTGTGTACACAACAAAAACATACTACAAAACTAGTCTGCACTAAGTAATGTATAATAGGTAGTGTGCTCTACCAAAACAAGCATCCAAAGCTAGTATTCACTAGGTGGTATACACTTCGTAGTGTAATAATATTGGTGGATTACACATCGTAGTATGTACATCAAGAACAAGTATGCACTTTAATACTACTATGCACTAGTTAGTGCTGACAAGGCAGTGTGTACTACAAAAATAAGCATCCACTATTCATCTACTAACACATTCTAAAACTAGTATGCACTAAAACTAGTGGAAGTGGTGTGTGTGTGTGTACGCTAATGTATGTTACAAAATCTTGACAGAGGTGACAGAATGTACTATCACTAATAATGTGGTCATGAGGAGAAATCAGAGACCCCAGTTATTGAGCTCATTTAAATTCACAAAAAAAAACCCCACTTAGACCTAAACATAAACGAGTCCTTTTATAACTTTCTGCTATCAAAGCAACTGCAAGCTTCTCTCTCTTAAACAACTGTAGTTAATGTTCACGACAGCAGATGGTCCACTGTCAACACTACACAGCACTCATGCTGCTAAAAACACCTCAAATGACAGCACCAAGACCGGCTCTTTGATGAAGATACTAGACAGGACAGCTGAGACAACCATCTTATCACTAAGAGTAACACCTCTGCTTGCTACTAACCCAAGCACTTTTCAGCGAGATAGGGGGTTCTCGTGGCTTCTCAAGAGTCTGTTTCCCCAAGGAACAAGGCATGCTGTGAAATGGAGGAAGGGACAGCAGTGCAGTAGCAACAATGCAGATTCAAACTGCCTTCAAACAGCTTTAACTGAACGTGAAATCAAAATCGACTCTATTTACTTTATAAATGCATGTTCAGTCTTGTGAATGTTATTCCAAATGATCCAGCTGCACATAGAAATATGTCACTTCGCATACAAAATTAGCTGCAAATAGGTCACAGGTAGGAGTTTTCTTTATCTTACGAATAATTTGATCTTTACCTCTCACATCAAATCCAAAAGAGCTCATGGATTCAGTAAACATTCTAGCACATAATGATAAGACGGATATCTTATTCCGACAGCATACAAGAGTCTAAAAACATCCCACTTTAGTCTCCACTGCAATCAGCCTCCTCATCCCCTCTGTCTAGTCAAACTCTTATGTCAAAAGACTGGGGGAATTCACATCAAAGGAATATGGAAATGGAGGTCTGCAGATTCTAGTTTTTACCAGTTGTGTGGCAATTCCCTGCCACCACGTTTGATTCCCATGACCGGTTCTCTGGAATTGGGCAGCATAGGAAATAAGTGATACTCTATATAAAGTGCTAGTTCACCCAAAAATAAAAATTCTGGCATCTTTTACTCAACCTCATGATGTTTTAACTACATTCTTTTCTTTCTTGAAATACAAGGAGATCCACAAAGTACCACAAAGTATCATGAATGTACGTCTACTATATTCCAAATCTTCTGAAGTAGGTGCACAAGTCATATTGGCTACATTTATTATATATTTTTTTTACCTTTTGGCTGAATAAATCACTATGTATATACATATATATATATATATATATATATATATATATATATATATATATATATATATATATACAGTATATATACACTCACCTAAAGGATTATTAGGAACGCCTGTTCAATTTGTCATGAATGCAATTATCTATCTAATCAACCAATCACATGGCAGTTGCTTCAATGCAATTATGGGTGTGGTCCTGGTTAAGACAATCTCCTGAACTCCAAACTGAATGTCAGATTGGGAAAGAAAGGTGATTTAAGCAATTTTGAGCGTGGCATGGTTGTTGGTGCCAGACGGGCCGGTCTGAGTATTTCACAATCTGCTCAGTTACTGGGATTTTTACGCACAACCATTTCTAGGGTTTACAAAGAATGGTGTGAAAAGGGAAAAACATCCAGTATGCGGCAGTCCTGTGGGCTGAAAATGCCTTGTTGATGCTAGAGGTCAGAGGAGAATGGGCCGACTGATTCAAGCTGATAGAAGAGCAACTTTGCCTGAAATAACCACTTGTTACAACCGAGGTATGCAGCAAAGCATTTGTGAAGCCACAACACGCACAACCTTGAGGCGGATGGGCTACAACAGCAGAAGACCCCACCGGGTACCGCTCATCTCCACTACAAATAGGAAAAAGAGGCTACAATTTGCAAGAGCTCACCAAAATTGGACAGTTGAAGACTGGAAAAATGTTGCCTGGTCTGATGAGTCTCGATTTCTGTTGAGACATTCAGATGGTAGAGTCAGAATTTGGCGTAAACAGAATGAGAACATGGATCCATCATGCCTTGTTACCACTGTGCAGGCTGGTGGTGGTGGTGTAATGGTGTGGGGGATGTTTTCTTGGCACACTTTAGGCCCCTTAGTGCCAATTGGGCATTGTTTAAATGCCACGGCCTACCTGAGCATTGTTTCTGACCATGTCCATCCCTTTATGGCCACCATGTACCCATCCTCTGATGGCTACTTCCAGCAGGATAATGCACCATGTCACAAAGCTTGAATCATTTCAAATTGGTTTCTTGAACATGACAATGAGTTCACTGTACTAAAATGGCCCCCATAGTCACCAGATCTCAACCCAATAGAGCATCTTTGGGATGTGGTGGAACGGGAGCTTCATGCCCTGGATGTGCATCCCACAAATCTTCATCAACTGCAAGATGCTATCCTATCAATATGGGCCAACATTTCTAAAGAATGCTTTCAGCACCTTGTTGAATCAATGCCACGTAGAATTAAGGCAGTACTGAAGGCTGAAAGGGGTCAAACACAGTATTAGTATGGTGTTCCTAATAATCCTTTAGGTGAGTGTATATATATATATATATATATATATATATATATATATATATATATATATATTGTATGTAAAAGAGAAGCTCAGATATTCTTCCTTAGATATTCACAAGGAGAAAATTATGACATTAGGGTGAGTAAAATATGAAAACAAAATTTACTGAATCAAGGACAGCTGTTGCATTTTACAAAGTATTTTTTTTCTGATATGAAAATACTAATTTTAAAATCAAAATATGTATACAGTAATTGGGGACTTTGGAAGTCATCTACAAGTCTAAAGCTTGTGGAAAGTTTCTTCAGAAATTATCTAGGTTCAAAATTTTGATATTACCACTTATCATCGATCATCTTCTCTTCTGTACCGTTAGGCACTGGGCTGGCAAGAAATGTCAGACACCTAGCACCTCCCTTTGATGTCAACATAAATCTGCCTCTCTTTATTAAAAAGCTTTTGGCAGGCTACCATGGGTTCTGGTTGTGAACAAAACCCAGCTGATTCTCATTTCAACATTGAAAGCCATTATTCCACAAGTGTATTACGCAACCCTGACATAAACGTCATTTTCCAAGAAGGGAGAAAATTATACAGTGCTGGTGGTTCTTATAGGGCTTTGGTATAGTTTATCATAAGAGCTCTTTCATGATCTAAATGTCTGGCTCCCTGCCTGCTCTCTTGCTCTCTCATGCCCACCCACTCACAATCTCTCTATGTTTCGCCGGAAAATACACACTCCAAGTTTGGGAAGGAGGAAGAATAGTGCATTGGCTCAAAGATGAGCCTCCTGGCCTGATCATTTGTTTCAAGATCTCAGATATCTTGGACTGTACAATTACTGGACTAGAAAATACTTTTTCCTATTGATAAAATATTTTCTGCTGATTTGATGATTACAACAATAAATTCACTTAGCTTAGGATCCTAATGCCATAGTCAGTGCAATGTAAGTTTATACAATACAGATTGCAGACCACTGAATGTATTTAAGTTAGCGCTGTGAGTTGATAAAAATGTACTCTAAATTATGACACGATTAATCAATCACAATCGGCGAGGTGGGTATGATTAAACATGTAAATTTTTTACATCATTATTTGTAATAAATTAACAGCACCAATTTAAGTATAAAAATGTTAAGCATATTTTAGTGTTTCTTCTTTTTTCATATCACAACAATCGAAGACTTTCTTAATATTCTAATATTAATAAGTAGTCATATTTTCATATATGCCACTCAATATCATATATTATTCTTCAAATGATGGCATTGATACATATTTCCAAAATTAGCTTTATTCATGTATAACCCCTATAACTTGAGAGTTATTTTTTTGTGACATTTTAGAATTATTCTGTGATTATACAAGGTTAAACTCCAAAACTTTTTTATTAAATAATCGGTCTGTGTTTATTCAGAAGACTGTAATGGCAATTTAAATGATTAAACTCAGCAGCTGCAAAAACAGCCACCGATCAGCAATGCTACTGTGACTGCTCTCTGAGGGAGTGTCAGGTCAGTGAAGAAAGACCATGACAAATGGGTCAAGATGAGGTCTGTGAGTTTAGGTATAGTTCACTCATGTTCTCCTTAGTAAGCACTTCTTAGAGATGATAAGGCTCCAGGCCTGGTGCCATGTCAATCAGCAGAACATACTATTTACTACTGACTCAGGAACCATCATATAAACTTAAGCACTGACATATTTAGTATTAATTAAATATTTTTTGAAAAAACATTTAAAAACTTTTCAAGAGTAACTACATTTTAATAAGCTCATCTTAATTTCAATAATCCTTATTGCTGAGTCAACTCATAAATACAACTTTCAACCCCTAACAAAAAGTGCAATGGTGTTTCCATGGTAAAACATACCATGCAAAAACAATCATGGTAATAACATGGCATTTTAGACACTATTATGATGGCAATACCATTGTTTGTTTGTCAATAACAATAGTTTCGTTTTTGTATTGTAGTATCATGGTATTAAACAATGGCATTACCATCATGGATTTTCCATTAAAAGGTAGTTTCAGTGTCGTGAGATCTGAGGCCATATGTTTTGGACACTCAGGTGAAGAGAGGGGCGGAGCTGTCAACCAATCACCATCTGGTGGTGAGTTGGGTCAGGGGGTGGGAAAAGACTCTGGACAGACCTGGGAAGCCCAAGCGAGTAGTGCGGGTGAACTGGGAACATTTGGAGGAGGTCCCTGTCACACCTCCGGCAAAGCTTTCTAGGGATCCCTGCAGAGGTTGGGGACATTGAACCGGAGTGTGAAATGTTCAAAGCTTCCATTGCCGAAGCCGCGGTTGAGAGCAGCGGCCTCAATGTCTTAGGTGACTGAAGGGGTGGTACCCCTCGAACACCGTGGTGGACACTGGTGGTCAGGGAAGCCGTCCGACTGAAGAAAGAGGCCTTCCGGGATATGTTGTTCCGGAGGTCTCCGAAGGCAGTTGCAAGGTACCGACAGGCCCGAAGGGCTGCAACCTCTGCCGTGAGGGAGGCAAAGCAATGGGTGTGTGAAAATTCGGAAAAGCCATGGAGAAGGACTTCCACACCAAAGTGCTTCTGGAAAACCGTCTGCCACCTTAGGAGGGGGAACGGGGAACCATCCAAGCTGTATACAGCAAAGATGGGATGCTGTTGACCTCAACCGAGGAGGTTAGGTGGAAAGGAACACTTTGAAGAACTCCTAAATCCCAACATGCCCTCTATGCTAGAGGCAGAGCCGGAGGCTGATGGGGATCAGATTAAATTTCCCTGGGGGAGGTCACTGAGGTAGTCAAACTACTCCACAGTGGCAAAGCCCCGGGAATTGATGAGATCCAACCAGAAATGCTGAAAGCTTTGTATGTAGAGGGGGTGTCATGGATGACACGCCTCTTCAAAATTGCGTGGAAGTCTCGGACAGGGCCCAAGGAGTGGCAGAGCAGGGTGGTGGTTCCCCTCTTCAAAAAGGGGGACCAGAGAGTGTGTGCCAACTACAGGGGTATCACACGGGGTTGGTCTCCACCAGGGCTGCTCTTTGTCACCAATTCTGTTTGTGATATTCATGGACAGGATATCGAGGTGTAGGGGGAGGGTGGGGAAGGGGTGCGGATCGGTGGGCTGGAGATCTCATTGCTGCTTTTTGCAGATGATGTGGTCTTCAAGTAATCATCGGCCCATGACCTTCAGCTCTCACTAAATCGTTTGGCAGTCGAGTGTGAAGCGGCTGGAATGAGGATTAGCAAATCTGAATCTGAGCCCTTGTTTAATAAACTGAGGTACTGGCCTAGGAACACCTCGGGGTCCCCCAGTCAGAGCTGGATAATGTGGCTCGAGGTAGGAAAGCTTGGAGCTCCCTGCTGGCTGCTGCCCCCACGACCCGACTTCGGATAAGCGGCTGAAGATGGATGGATGGAGGTAGTTTCATTTTTGTACTACTATGGGATTTACCACTGGCGACCTGTCCAGGGTGTCCCCCGCCTTTCGCCCAATGTTAGCTGGGATAGGCTCCAGCCCCCCGCGACCCTGTACACAGGATAAGCGGTTGACGATGGATGGATGGATGGATGGATATGGGATTTACCATATCTATGTGATATATATTCTTTAAGATAAACAGCACAATGGTTATCTTATTAAGTATGGTATTACCATTGCATACCATCAATAAACCATGGCATCACCACGGTACATTTTGTGCGCTTTGCACGGGACCACTGAATTAAAATAAAAAATAAAAAAATCTGTTCAATTATATGATCAAACACAATGGTTAATAATTTAATTATAGTGCAGTCAAACAATGCTTTAAATAAGTATGGGTTTAGAAACATTAGAAGGCTTAAAATTAACATATTCCTGGCTAATGAAACAGACAACCCTGAAGTAGAGATAGTTCTTGGCTTTAGTCTCACCCATATAGATGAGACACTTAAGAAAATGGAGCCCTAAGGGCTTCATATGACCAAACTCACTCTCCATGTTCTTGTGTTTTCCTTGTCATCAACATTAGTATGTGACATCCTGGCAAGAAGATCTGATCACAGATGGCTCCATTAAAGCAGCATATGGTTGAAGCTCAAACCTGAAATGAAGGGCCTTTTTAAGAATGATGCAAACTTTATATTTAATGGCAGTTTCATGGTAAACATTGTAGGACCAATGCATTGTGTTGAAAAAGGTATACTAACTTTTACTATGTTTTGTTGCGACAATAAAACTGGTACCTGAAGTGGGGAAAATTAGGCATTTATTCTCAATCACACTGATTCTATAAACTATAATTCATTTAGTTTCACATTACCATAGACAACATTGTAATGGGAACACATTACAACCTGGAACTTTTTTAGTTTTCTTAATTTCTGTATTACTTTTTGCCTTCTTAAGTATCATCTAGCATTTTAAATAAGCAGATCTCCTCAAACCCTGAAGAAGATGAATTTGTGTTACTCAATATGTGCTTCTATATGCAGAATTTGATTGGTTGCATCCCAATTTCAGCATCAAAGCACAATGAAGTATTAAAATATTTTTCTTCACAATGTTTGTCCAAAGGTATCTCTCTCTCTCTCTCTGATAAAAAAAAAATACTTAGAGAGAGAGAGAGAGAGATCGATAGAGAGAGAGAGAGAGAGAGAGAGAGAGAGAGAGAGAGAGTGTAACCCGAACACACACACACACAAGACGAGACAGTCACAATGCAAGTCAAAACTGCTTTATTAGATAAAGAACAGGCGAAGGTACAGTAGGGAAAATCCAGAGGGGAGAATGGTCGAGATAAGCGTAGGGTCGAGAGCCGGGAAATCAGGATATTATAAAAGGGCAAATCTACAATAGAGTGGTCAAGGAAAGCAAGGGGTCAAAGCCGGGGTAATCAGAATAAACGTAGCAATCTAACAAGTAGAATAAACAGGGGGAGCTAGGGGAACACTAGTGCTGGCAAAGTGAAGGGGTAACTAAACAATAACCAACAGGAGTGAGACGAATGTGCTGTGGTATTTAAAGAGGTGAGTGCAGGTGTAAACAATGATGTGGTGATTGGGACGAGTGCAGGTGTAATCAATACTCTGGCGATTGGGAGCGGGCATGTGAGCCCGAGGGGAGAGATTGCGTGTGAGCAGGAGAGCTTGAGGAATCAAAATGAGCGTGAAAGCTCACGGGCTCAGAACGAGCGTGCACGTTCGTGGGATCGGGGCGAACCGAAGGGGCGGGGTTCATTACAGAGAGAGAGAGAGAGATGGCTTATCCTCCTTAGTATACGGTGGATATGGTACACCAAATCACATATAAAGCACACACCATGGAAGAGAACTTCTCCAGACCACCCACAAACTCTTGAAAGCAATTTAAGATTGAGAATAAAATAGAGAAAGCTAAGTCATTGTTGTCCTAAGCTGTACATAGGCCAGGCATTTTCAGAGAAGGAGCACAAAGCTTTGGTGTTTTGGAAACGGGTTATGATTTGAAGTGCTTCTAGAGTCCTACTTTCAACAGCCAAATTATTTCACTTGAACTACACTTTTTCAAGCCAATGTACTCCTTTTCTTTTTAACCCCAGAGCGAATAGGAGGTTTATTTGATTTAGTTGAAGTCAACATTGAAAACATCTGGATACAGTTATGACAGAGTACATTCCCACACATAGGAGTGGACGTCATTCGAGAATCAGCAGGAGAGAGCTGAGAAAGTGTTCTGATGGGAGGAACCTTCCCACAACAGATTATCCATAACAGATGCTAAATGACAGTTGATATGTTATGGGGAAAAGAACAGTGTTCCATTGTTCTATGAGAAGCGCTACAATTGTGTCATAAAACATTTCATGAAGTGATTAAGAGAATATCCGAGCCATGCTGAAAGTAAGAGCTGAAAATAATTTTGATTCATTATTAATGAAGCTACAATTATACCTATGACTTGTAAGAGTTATGGAGATTTCAATTAAACTCAGTTTAACACCAAATGATCCACCAGCAAATTTGATGGGTGAATGAATTTTCACAAAGCAAAGGGTGGTGGAAAAAAGCCCTGCGTTCAAGAGGAACAATAGATTGAATAACTTTGGGCATGAATGCAGGGTTTGGTCATAATAAAACCCCTGCATCCCTTGGCATAATCTGCATACATGCAAAAGATACAGAAAGTGCGTGTATCTCACTGACTAATTTTGTTGAAGCCAATGCTAACAATAGTGCCATATTGAATGACAATATCTTAAAATAAAATTTTGTCCAATGGCTCAAATGTAGGCCCTGAAATAGCATCAAGCATCATCGCTAAGTCCCATTATGTAGAAAGCGTTTAGAAACAGAGAGAGCACGATGCGCACCCTTCAAGAAGCGGCACACTAAAGAGTGCTGCCCTACTGTATTACTACCATAGCCTATGACATGCTGATATAGCAGCCCGAAACACTTTTATGGTTGAGAATGCTTTCTCCTTATCTATCAATTCTTGTAGAAATTATAGAATAACTGCCACTGAGCACTGAAAGGGAATCTCTTGTTTATCTGCACACCAACGCTCAAACACACCCCCCTACAGAGATCTAGTATATGATGCTCTAGCATTCTGTATAGTCCTAAAAACATTATGGGGCAACCAAGTTCTGTTCAAATTGAACCACTCACAGGCCAGGCCCACAGTCCAAGGCACTCTGAATGAGGATGAAAAATCTCCCCCTGTGCTTGCGACAAAAGGTCTCTCCGCAGTGGAAGGGGCCACGGCAGTTTATATAGCATATATATGATCTCCGCCAGCCAATTCTTCCCCGGCCAGCGCGGAGCTATTAATATAATTCTCAGTCCCTTCTCTCTCACTCTGGAGAGGGTTGGCAATTCAATGCTACCAGCAGGAAGGCTTTAAGGAGAGTCCGAGGCCATTCATGTGGCAGCGCATCTTTTCCCAGCGATGCGATCTGATCCTTTAGAGAGAAGAACAGAGGGCACTGAGAATTCTTGTAACAAGTACCCGTTTTCCCTTAAAAGAGGAAGTGGCGAGCCAGGTGAATTCTCCATTCTCCGTATTTTATTCAGTTTCTTTTTACACTTTTCAGTGCTGACAACAAAACTACACACACACACACACACACACACACACACACACACACACACACACACACACACACACACACATACACACATACACACACACTGGCGTGTGTCACTGTCCTTCTCTGTAGCTCTCAGCTCTCTTTTATTTCTATGTCACCTCACAACAACACAGAACAGCTGTTAGTAAAATTGCCATAGAAGTTACTCCTTACCGCTCTCATCTTCTGGTCTCGCTCTCCATTCACAGCTTGACCACATCCGACTCGAACCCTCTGGAGGCTTGCGGGACCTCTCAAACTGCAAATAATAGGGGCTTGAGCCACTTATCCCAATAAGAGCATCATCATGAAAAAAATTACGAATCGTGTTCTCAATCGTTTGACCAGTCCATCTGTCTGAGGATGGTACACACCAGTACAAATCGATTTAATCCCCAGTAATTCGTAAAGTTTGCGGATAGTGCAAGACATAAAAGCAGTGCCTTGATGTCACGGTTCATCGATCCATGTGTTCATTCCGTCATCTGTTGGTGTGTTTATAGGTGTGTGGGTGTGTGTGTGTGTAGTGCTCGTTTGTTGCTTAGCACCAGCTGATTACTCCACTGCCGTCAGCTGCTACTAATCACTACTGCTTGTTAGCTGCCTTTATCTAGCTGGTAATTGTCATGCATGGTGTCGGTTCGTTATTCATGTTTGTATTCTGTTACCCAGTTCCTGTGTCCTTGTTCCTTGTGGGCGCCACCCGTTTTGCTCCTCACCTCCAGTCTTCTGTGGGATCGTCTGGGAGATTGGATCCTGCCGCTGACTTGTGTTCGCGCTATATTCCAGTCCTGTTTACCTCTTTTCTAGATTGTTACTTCTAGGTCGCCCGCCTGTAACGCTGCGTTTTGAGTTTCTCCCTGTGCTATCCGTCTCTAATAAACTGTTCACTTGCACTTGGACTCGTGACTGATCATTGTGACACTTGATCAGTGAGGATCTCTTTTGGGAGATAATTCTGAAGAGTGTCTTTGCAACACACCACGCCGAGATTTTTTGGAGTGGAACTGCTTCTGGATATCGCATTGCGTAATCCACCAGGACTAAAGCAAAGCAATGTCCATGTGCTGACTGTTCTAATGGCCTGATGAGGTCCATACCAATTCTTTTGAAGCAAACCCCAAACAGTGGTAGATGGCGCAATGGTGGTTTTGGGTTGGCCGGTGGATTTACCAGTTGACATTCGCGGCATGTTGCACACCACCTACGAACATCCCAGCGAATGCCCGGCGAGTAGAACCAGGCCATGAGTCAGTTTTGTGTTATATCTTGCCCTAAGTGGCCTGCCATCAGATTATGATGAGCTGCCTGGAATAACATTTCCTGACGGCTCTTTGGTACCAAAAACTGGGTTGTACCTTCCTTTGTCTGAGGGTTCTGCCTCTCCCGAAACAACCGGTCTTTTATAACTGAGAAATACGGGAATGAGAGAGTAACCGCCACATTCCCTAGGGGAATCCCTCTCAAGGGCGGGAGAGTCGAGCCCTACTCCTCCCTTGCATCATCTTGATGAGGAGCTGACATGGATGACCCCCTGCACCGCCTCCCCAGCCAGCATGCTGCATACCC
Organism: Xyrauchen texanus; assembly: GCF_025860055.1. Lineage (NCBI taxonomy): Eukaryota > Metazoa > Chordata > Actinopteri > Cypriniformes > Catostomidae > Xyrauchen > Xyrauchen texanus. The sequence goes on along the minus strand of NC_068318.1, from coordinate 22,989,965 downwards.
CACACATATTATTCTGTTGCAGGGCCCATCCACACACATTCCCTTCAATAATGTTTGGAACGCTGGCCAATTGGTACCCAAGATTAGTGGATGGGTGAGGCCCTGGAATTGAATTGTGACAACCACTAAAGGCTATTCATGCACATCCCCATGTACACATCGCACGCTCACCCTCCGTGATGCATCTAAAGCCTCATCTTGAACCAAGCATTGGTGTATTGAGGTTTTATTACATTCTGAATCCACTTGAATACTCACTGGTATCTGGTACGTCCCTGCTCGATTGGGGGCAGCCTGTGGCACATCAAGGACCCTTACCTCCATCACCTGGAATTGGTCCTAAAAATGTCTGGGTTCCCCACAGCACCAACAGACTTGCCCAGGCTTTCACCCCTGCAACCCTGGCAGCGGAGTCACCAACCTGCGGGGGAGGCAAGATTGAGAGAGAGAGGAAGCTGGCGAGTTAAGGAAACCCAGAGAATGGGGTGCCAGATTTGGTGGAATGCCACCCCAGGAAAAGGGGAAGAGGAGGGGAAAGGGCGAGATGAGAGAATAGAGAGAGTGAGAGAAGGGGGCTCGCCAGCCCCTGGATATGGTGCCAAATGGTCCTCAGTAGGGCTGAACGATTAATCAAATCGCAATCATGATTTTAAATGTTGCGATTAACTAATCGCAAAAGGCTGCTATGTGGATGCGATATGAAAAATATGCAGCAAGTCTGTCCCAGAGCAAAAGCATGACTGCCCTCTTTGTGTGGCAGTCTTACTAACCAATTGAGTGAGCGCAACTCCATTCTCCCCAATCAACACTGCCCTAGCCAACTGCGTAAACGGCCACTATTAAAAAACAAGCAGGAAAGCGCAATGAGTGGGATTATGGCGTCTGCAGAGTCAGAGCGATCATTAGGCGAAATAATACCAAAGAAAAACAGCACTTCGGTAATATGTGATTTTTCGGCTTCAAAGTGACAGACACAGAACAAAAAAAGCTAATTTACAAGAGCTGTCGTGGAATTGTTGCCACAACACTTGGGAATAGAACAAACCTCTACCAGCACTTGAAAAAGCACCACAGGCTAAAAAAGTCGACTGAAAGTACTGCCAGTGACACTCAGTCTAGTAACAAGCAACAGCAAAGTTGTTTGCAGCTGTTACACCATATGAAAGACCTCACGAAGGCACCAGGAGATAACTAATGCCATAACCCACTACCTCGCTAAAGACATAGTGCCTTTTAATGCAGTGATCAAAGAGCGGTTTAAAAATCTCATCCGAACGCTGGATAGAAGATATACAATTCCCTCTCACACATATTTTAGCCGAGTTGCAATCCCACAGCTGTACATTGAATGTAGGAATAAAGTTGAGACGGAATTGACACACGTGGAATATTACATCACAATAACAGACTTGTGGTCAAGCAGGACGACCGAACCGTGTCTTAGTCTTACTGTGCACATTATCAATGATGACTTCGAGCTGAAGACTTGCTGTTTGCAAACTGAATACTTCCCTGTAGACCAAACGGGACAGAATATTGCCCATGGACTAAGGGAGTGTTTATCCAGTTGGCATCTGAACGAAGAGAGACAGACGTGCATAACCACTGATAATGCAGCAAAGGTTGTCAAAGCTGTGGAGTTAAACGAATGGACCAGACTTCAGAGTTTTGGCCACAGGCTGCATCTTGCCATTGGTAAGTAAGCCTCTCCTTATGGGTGTGTTGTTAGTTGCAATATGCTTGTTTATAATCTTTAAGTGTTGCTTTTGTCTTTTAGATGTTATTGTTTGAATATAATCACTTTGAGATGAATTGTTTGTATAACTTAATTACCTGCTTTATGATTTATATTTCACTTATTGTTAATTGCATTGCTTTCTTATTGCAATACACGGAAGGGGCATATCCCATAGTGAGAAACCGAAACATATGCTTGAAAGAGAATGCTACAATTGCTTACAGCACCTTTAAGTATTTACAATTTAACAGTCCTAAAATTTTCCTAAAATAGGCTGCAATTATTTTCATCCTCTTTTTATTCTTATTCTGGGGTGAAATTTAATCTGGACATGTTTTCGTGAGATTCACCAAGGTACGTGTAGTTGACATGAATAACATTTAATATTTTAGAAATAGCAAATTACATAAAATAACAATTTGTCACTGCTTTAAATTTCGTATCAACTACTAAATACTGTACTTGACTCTGAAATCGTACATAGGGCAGCAAGCTTCTGTCATTAATTAAGAACATGACTGACATAAAAGACTGCTATACATCCAGCATCTTAACCCTTAAAGCAAGTACATTTTAATTCAATTAAATGTTATGGTCACTGCCTTATATTCAGCTAAAATGGAATTTTAAGAGCTAATGTGTAAGGTTTTTGCCATGTTTCAAAAGCCTGTACCCTTTTAATATCTTCCCTTTTTCAACACATGATTTAAAAAAGAAAAAGTCTTTGATCGTGGAAGAGCAGTGGAGCAGAAATCTGAAGGGAAAAGAGAAAGTAGTAACATCAAAGAAGGCTATGGAAAACATGTAAAGGTGGAGATGAGTGTGTGAAAAATCACATGAAAAATGTTCCAATGACAAATGTCACTGTGAAATGAAGTTCCACATTAGGAGCAGGAGGAGTAATTTACTCTTTATCAGAACAATTAAATCTATTACAGACTAAGAGAAAAAAAGAGAAATCAAAGTCACTGCCTGGGAGAGATGCATCACAAGTAGAGTCTTCATTGCTTCGTAGAGAGGAAAGAAAATCCTTGTTAAGCTCCCAAAACAAAAACCCCAAAACAATTTCTCTTTCATTTTCTCCTTCCCCCGTGTAATATTCATGTTATTTGTTTGATACTCATATCATAAGACAAAAACTCACTCATAAAATGCAATAAAGGATTAAGAAGGTACCTTGTGGCCCTCTGCTTAAAATAAAGCAAAAGGCCATGACAGGCCATGCATTTCAGTAATAAGATCTGAGGCACAACGTGGGAAAATCAAGCAAAAACTCCATGGTAAAATTACAGTGATGCACAGACCAAGGTAGCATATTGCTTTTACAAAACAGTAGCAATATCCACTGTTTTATTGTTTTTATAAATAATAATAATACTAATAATAACAATTGGACAATTATTCTACAAAATAGTTTATAGTCTAAAGGCAGGCACACAATTTATACTGGTAAGTATTTATGGGACGTTTTAATCCAAATCAGCAAATACAGTTGGATAAAATTATAGAAATCTACGTCATGTTTATGCATCATCCATAGGGAATTTACAAGTGTGATATATTATCAGCCTTTTTGAATTTTAAAAATGTTGCATGGCCTAAAGTTTACTAAGCTAAAAAAGATTTTTTACTATAACCCACCTTTTTTGTTTTCTCCAATGTGAACAGAGAAGTTTGTAATTTTTCGTCTTTAAGTCTTTTTATTTCCACAATAAATATTTGCTTGAGGTAGCTCATTATTACTGTATAATAATACCTCTTCCACACGTTTATTCTCAACATCTGTAATTTTCTGTATTTGTGATCAGTCTTATTATAGGCCTGTTTGACAAAATCCATCTTTCCTGTAAATGTTAGCCTATGCTCATGACGGAGTGGTATTGGAGCAATGAAAATGCTGATGTCCCAACTTTCAGAGAGAGAAAATAATGCTCATCTGTGGTGGGCAAATTTCGCCGTTTTGCTTCTATTCTGCAACACTCCCGTAACGTGAGTCACGTTCACTGATCGGGACGATTGGGACAACAGTCGGCTATGATGCATTCATATCGTACAGTCTTTCAAGCAACAATCTTAAAGGACTATTATAAATCGTACAGTGTGCACCCGCCTTAACTGTGTGCTGCCAAGCAATTTTTTAACTTCATGCATTAATATATAATGTGTGGTGGTCAGACAGGTGTGCTTATTGTCATTTTACAAATTGAACGTGGCTCGTCCAAACAAACTTACGAGTCTGAACTATTTGTTTCATAAAAAAAAAATTCAGATCCGGTTCCTGAAGTCAGATCAGAAACTAGTGGTAAACAGTCTCAGGCAACAAAGGTTTCCATTAGAACAGGGGAAAAAACATTAGTGAACAGGAACAGCAACTTCAAAGACATGCCAAAGGGTGGAGAGACAAATGGAGAGCGAGAGAAGAAAAATTAATATTTATGGGAAATAGTGATAGATGTCAAGAGGCGATTAATTAACCATCCTTCTTGGGGGGTATTAATATTAAAATGAGATGTAAGGGGAAAGGGAGTTCAGTGCAGAATGTCACATGCTAAGGACTACTCTCCTTCAGAAATAAATTTGTTCTGAAGTTACTATGCAATGGTGTGTTTGGTGGTTTCCAGTGCATTGCTATGTGGTTGATATGGTGTTCTGAGTGATTTTTAACACTTACTATGCTGTTTCTAGGGTGCTCTGGGTGGTTGAAATTGAAGATTGAAATGACTAAAGGCCCCTCCATCAACATAATATATGTTTGTTTGTTTTTTTGTGTTCTGTTTTTTATTGTCCAGTGGATGAATGTCATGAGTTGATGTTTGAGGTATGCTTGCAGCAAAAACTGTGTAGGATGAATAAGTTACATGCCAAAGTTTAATTATGAACAATAATAATAGCAGCACTAAAAAGAGATAAAAAAAAATGCACACACCCGTACTGTCAAATATCACAGAACATTCTAAGAACAAGTAATGCAAAAACTGGCAGCAAATGAAACCTCGGGCTCTATTTTTGTGGCCGCGCTAGGCGCAGAGCTACACGCAACGACGCTTATCAAATTTCCGTGAGAGCGCTGATTCTAAACGCAATTTTCATTGCAACGCAAAGCATAAGTAGGCCTCCATGGGACAGTGTGTGTGTATGCACGCAAAATGTGGGTAAATTGTATGTTAATAAAGTGCCGCAAAACGTAATTTGCTATTGACATATGTCGCGCTAAGACATCTGAGAAGCATGTCAAATCTCAGCACATTGTCTAAACTCAGTTCCTGCATTTGGGGATTCCACCAGCAGACAATATCAAAGGGCTATCTATCACAATAATACTAGTCATTATCTGTGTGTCAGTAGATCAAAATTATTAATAATATTGATAATAATAATAATGTTTATTTTGTATTGTGCCTTTCCTAACTCAAGGACATTGTTCAGAAATTAAACATAAGATATTAAAAAGAGAAACTTATAACAAATATTCATTACAAAACAATGAACAATGGGATAGAAGCAAAGCATAGTTCAGGTAACTGAGATACATGGGCAAGCAGGATGAGAGCCAACAGTCCCCTCAAGAGCAGCACAGAACTCAATATAGTCACAGACCAAATTACACTACCAAATTCTTATAAATGGACTGTCTTCTCTTATACTGACGTTGTTTGACAGGGAATGGACTATATAATAGGATCCAGGCCGTGCAATAACCGGAGAAGAACCACATAATTATATTACACTTGTCCCAGCCTATTAGTATACAATTTTGCCAATGCACTTGCACCTAGACTTAGCACATACTTGCGCAAAATTATAAAATTCACGAGCAAGCCCCCTGACTTTGCGCTATCACACAGCTCTGCACTTAAGGCGAGGCATACACAGTGCGAGGTCTGATACTCCGGAGGTCCTGATAATCATACATATGCAGTGGTACACATGACTTTACGACCTGGCGAATTTCGAAGCAATTACATGAATTCTCACGCTATTTTTCATTATAAGACATAAAGCCAAAGGCGGAGATTGCTTTAAATCCTTGTAGCTTGCGATTTACAAATAAAAATAAGACTGGCATGTCCAGGGGCTACATTAGCTGAAGACTCATCTGCCCATTAAAAAAAAAAAAGAAGATGGATAATTAATACAAATGCTTTCCGACATTTGTCAGATTCAGATTTCGAAGGGAGGCTGTGTGATTTCATGACTGCATACCTCAGTCATAACGTTAGTGTGTTGCTGCCAGTTACTGCATGATAATAAAGTGCACAAAATGTACAAGAATAAAAAGAATGTGCGGACATTTCTTGCATTGCTTCTGCCATTTATACTTGGATTTAATCGAATTGCAAATCTGATGTTTAGTGCAGAATTCTGAGTTATTTCAGTGGAGTAGGTTACCTGTATGTATTATTCAGCTTTAGATGTAGGCTACATCCTTCTCATCTGTATTGCATGTTGATAGCAGACATACTGAAGAAGATCCATGAGGTCTTAGCCATGTGAATGCACTTTAAAGACGTCCCACACGTAGCAAAATTTTAAAATCTTGTTTTAGTGCAGTGCTTGATTGACAGGTATAACTTTCAACCTAGAAGTCCTTGGTTTCATCAGACACTCGCTTGGGGAGTCCACTATCGTGTATATACAATTATAACAGATGATACATACATAACCCCCAAAATGTATGATGTATAAAATAGACCATAACTCTGTCCGTCAGAGTGATGAAGATTGTTTTCTAGCGCAACCTGTATGGAAAATGATTTGTTTGAAGAGCAGAGAACAGAATTACTTTCTGTAGAATCCTTCTCAGTGTTGTGGTTGTGAATAATCCAAATGTGTAAAAGCTTCATGTGAATTGTAACACCTTCTCCAGATTGGTCAACTTCAGATAGATTGCCAAATGTGCTCATTCAACAGCACACACCTCACAAATTCAAGCCGACAGCGGCCAAACATTTTAGACATAAAAAAAATTATCGGGAGTCGTGAGCTGCTCCTAAGCCGCTCGGCTCTGTTCCTAATTCCTCTCCGATTTCCACACCATCTTACCCGACCGGTCGGAAGCTCACACGACAGCCGAAAATGTCTACCGTTTATGCCTGCCCTAAGGCATAGTGCTCTTAAAATATGGCCCCTCTAATTTATAGTCCATTGCTCATGCATTTAGAAATGGTCTGTATTTCGACCTTTCTCACTCCAGAACACACTAAATAAATCAAACAAACAAACATTTTCTTTAATCCATCTGTGGTGGTGGGGGGTGTGGATGAGCGTTATAGTGTGAATGGAGAGATGAGAACGGTAAGGATTGTCACCTTTTTTATAATGAGTCTAACACCTGTTTCTTGTTCTAGTGAGGGTGGGGGAGAGTTTAAAAGGAAGCCAGACACTAGAGAAGACAGAGAGATAGAGAGACTGACACGCCTGTCCTTTGTGCGTGCGTGCATGTATATTGGAGGGCCCAAAGATATGTCGACGATATGTTGACTATTCACCCGGCTCCTGCTTTCTCCTTTTTATGAACTGTTACACCATCTTTATAAATTTTTTATGTGTGCAAAGAAGCATCAGTGCACTCTTACAGGTCACAGTGGCACTGGGGTCAAGAGTGATTATCTTTTCATTGATATTTCTCCTGTCATGATCAATACTGTGTCCTTTCCTTCAGCCATACAAGGTGACCGTGACTCATTCTTTTTGCTTGTGAGCCACGACAAGAGATAAAATCCCGAAACTGAAAAGTTAAACTTGCAGTGAAGTAGCCTCTTGAACAATTGGCACAGACAGACAATTCTAGAATATTCCAGCAATTGAACATGAGAGAGGTTGAGTGTTTGTGTTGCATTGTCTGACTGTGTAGGACTATATAATTGGGTGTTTGTCCCTTCACATCACACTGCTCACTCTTTTATGAGTGAAGGGGGATGGTCACACAGAACACATTCTTACATTTAAATACAGCTAGATGCAGTGCGATGGAAGAGAATGCAGGTGTTTTAACAGTGTCTTAAATACATGGCGCTAACCGCACAAGACACTGAAAAAACAGCAAGATGCAACACATCAATCTAGGGTGTGCTTACATAGAATTACAATTAAAAAGGACAACAGACTGACACAAGAGCACATCCTTAGTGAACGGCCCCTAGCACTGGTGTCTCCCGCCTTATCTCTAAAGAAATGGCAAAAAGTCTTCTCTTCTTTTCATCTTCAGAGCTTTTTGAGGGCAGCTAGCCTGGGCTACATGACAGAGACAAGCAAATACTGCACAGTCAAGCTATTACTTTTGATAAAATAATCATTGTCAGATTTGGAAGATATACAGCCACAAGCTTCAAAATAACAAAGAGCATAAACAAACACTTATAAAGTCATCATCACTGACCAGTTCCTATAAAAGTGTGTCTAAATTTGTTGAGCCAAAGATAAACACAGTTTTAGTGGGTTGAGATAAAAAAAAACAAAGGGCCAGATGCTTGGAATAGACTTAATGAATGATTTCCACTTACACAGTGGGTTTGAGTGTAAACTGACTGGTCCATACATACAGTCAATCATAAACTACAAAAAAAGAAATTCTAAACATGTCACATATTAAACCATTGGCTCGTTTGTTCCATTCTGAAGAACATTGTTTTTCTGATCTGTTCCCTTCATCCCTCTCTCTCCTGTCTGGCTCCCACTTTTCTCCTAAAGAAATCAATGTAAGTATTGCATTACCAATGATGCCTGTCTTATGCAGTGATTTCAAATCCAATATCACTTCCTGGGGTTGAATGAAAATTGAAGTTAGATGTTCTTTGAATGCCATTTTGCTTTTTAACAATATAATTACAGCACACTTGCAAAATGGATAATCAATACTTTTCACATCATGCAGAGGAGGTATATGGAACCTGCTTTAACAGCAAACCTTCAGCAATAAAGCTTGCATGACACAGGGCAACGCAGGTGACTATAAGTATAATCACCTAGCAACCACCTAGAACTCTGTAGCAAACAAAAAGCAATGCGCCAGCAACCACTCTGAAACATCTTAGTAAACGCATTGCAACGCCAAGGCAATGGGCAAGTACTAAAAATGTCCTTTAAAAAGTAAGTTAAGTTAACATCTAGTCTAAAGATTATGCAACACCTATTTAAAACTCAGTGGAAATAAATCTAACCATTTGTCACAAGTAAATAACATACTGTAAGTACTATAGCAGTTTACCATTCAATGTTTTTAAACCACAAGGGAGCAAACACTAGCACATAGAGTAACTTGTCATCTCCTCATCTGACTTTATCCACAACGGGCTTGGAGAATTTTCAATCTATAAATAACTGAGCTAGGCAAATTACATCTCAATTACAAGAGCCTTACTTTGAAGTGGCCTACCAGGGATGAAGGGTTACTGCTGGCAAGCTTGTCATGCCATTGTTGACGTCTGGGTTGCCAAGTGAACTGGTCATTAAAAAATAGACAAGAGTTCCAGAACTCACATACCTACAGTCTGGAACTCTGCTTAGCATTTACTTCCATTTCTTAAAATTGTGCCATCCTGTTGTGTCTATATGTGGGTGGGCAGGTGGATGTTTGTGTACCGCCACATGAAACAGGCCAATCAAGACTCTTTGCCAGGAAGTGTCGTACTGCCTTATCAAAACCTAACACTGTGAAAACACAGAGACAGACCTGCACCGACTCAGACCTGCTGTTGCAGATGGAATTTTCCACGGCTGACTGCTTTTGGCAGCTTTAGTGATGAATTTGCTGCTGTTTGTTAAAGTGTGCCGCATGAGAAGGAACCAGCTAAGTGTGAACACAAAAGAGACCTAGTAAACAACCAGAAACATAAAAAAGAAGGGTAAATTTGAGGAGAAAACAAACAACTTATTAGAGTGATCACAAATTTCATGAAGTGACAGTTAGATGGAAAGTTTTTTAGCAATATTGCCCAGCACTAATCTTACACCACTGTCTAAACAAACCTTATTAGAAAAGATCTGACTAGATTTAATTTAAAGCATTAATTTAGTAAGACTAATTATTCCAAAAATATAGTGTAAAAAAAAAAATTACACAATTAATTATGCCCCTGACCCATATGTAAATTCCATAATAAAAGTATATATTTTTCTACCATTGGAGTGACTGAAGTTTAAAAATGTAATTTCACCCAAAAATTATCTCATCATTTACTCACCCTCATGCCATCCCAGATGTGTGACTTTTTTTTCTTCAGCAGAACACAAACAAAGATTTTTAGAAGAATATCTCAGCTCTGTTGGTCCTCACAATGCAAGTGAATGGTGATCAAACCTTAGTAACTCCAAAAATCACATAAATAAAACAGAAGCAATCCATAAGACTCCAGTGTTTCAATCCATATCTTACATATAATAGGTATAATAGGTTTGGGTGAGAAAACAGATAAAAACTTAAGTCCTTTTTTTAACTCTAAATCTCCACTTTCACTTTTACATCTGAGAGTCACATGTGACTATGAGAAAGTTAAAGTGGAGATTTAGAGTACAAAAGGACTTAAATAATGTTCTCTTTCTCACCCACACCTATTATATCACTTCTAAAGATGTGGATTTAATCACTGGAGTTATATGGATTACTTGTATTTTTCCTTTATATGATTTTTAAAGCTACAAAGGTCTGATCACCATTCACTTGCATTGTGAGGGCCAACAGAGTTGAGATAATTTTCTAAAATCTTTGTTTGTGTTCTGCTGAAAAAATGAAAGTCATAAACATCTGGCATGGCATGAGGGTGAGTAAATGATGAGAGAATTTTCATGTTTGGGTGAACTAGCCCTTTAAAGCACATCTAACTTCATGTTTTTACAAGCCGTGTCAGCAGGTGGCAGTCAGTGCAATTCACAGGCAGTGACAGAATCCAGAAATCAATTTTTTTCCAACTACTACTTGATACAGCAAACAAATAATGCTGCATTTATGACAATGAAAACCAGTGAGACACTCCTAAGCATCCATCTGACACATGTACCTAGACTATCAATTAAAAATAGCACAGACGGACTGCAAGAACAGGACATATTAATGGACTCAATTCAAAATGGATTGCTGTGGACAGTAGTTCAATGTTAAGCTTGTATTCAATAACATGGGAACACTTTGAACAATATAGGCTACTTATTTCTTAAGCCACATTTTGTATTGTCTAATCAATGCCTTACTCATCTGACAGAATATTACATATAGCCTATTTCAATCACATACTGTATATTTAAATCTGAATATCAAAATAATTATATTATGTGTATAATATTTATAATTATTTGAATTATTATGTATTTTTTATATTGGATTCTCTTTATTTGTGGGTCCTTTCTCAGCAAATATTGGTGCAACTAATTCAATGAATTAATTGTAATATAATGTAATTAATTTAATTAAAACTTTTGATTAAAAGACTGACAGTGTGTGTGTCCCACTCAAAAAAAAATCTTCTGACTTTTCTAGAGAATTGCATGACTCTCATCTGAAAACCCTTTTAACAAAGAGCAACATAGCATGACTAAGATTCCATGACGGAAGTCTGCGAAAGGGCAATAAAGGGTCAACAGTCTCCAGACGACCTTCTTACTCCTGCTGACCCCTGACAGGGATCGCCTGTAGGTTTAACCCATGGACTATACCATGAAGGAATACAGCAAGAGCACATACACTGTAAAAAATGTCTGTAATTTTAACAGTAAAATACTGTAAAAATGCTACAGAAATAAAATGGTAATTGATTAATGAATATTAACTGGAAAATATATAGTAACATTTTTTTATATATTTGAAAAGACAATACAGTAGTTTTTACAATAAAATGTTGTAAAAATAAAACATTTGAGATTTTCCTGAAAAATTAATGGTAAAAATTTCCATTATGTTTAACAAGAGAGTACATGTACTTTTTACAGTAAATATTTGTTACAATTACTGTAAAAAAACGTAATCGGCATTCCCAGAATTCCCTGCGTGACCCATCACATTTCATTATATTTTATGGGAAGAATTATGTTTCATCTTATTTTTATTGTAAGTTACTTACACTGGGGTGTTCTGTTTTATATTTGATGTAATTAAGTTAATGTTTACTGCATTATTTAAATCTCACACATGTTACCCTTATGGTGTTTAGTGTTTGTATGAGTGACACTGAGCACTGTCTCTACATGTTTATTGGTCATGTGCCCTTCTGTAGTTACTACAGTGATTAACAAATACCTTATAAAGTAATAAGCAGATTTTTACAGCTAATATCAAGTTTATGAAATTTCTTTACTATATTTTTTACATAATGTTTTTATTTTACAACCAACTTAATCTGTAAAATGTACAGGTTATTCTATAGAGTTGTTTATATTTTTACTGTATTTTTACATAAATATTCTGGCAACCACAGCTGCCAGTTTTTTTGTTTTGTTGTAAAAACAACAGGATTCTTTTTATAGTGTAGACGATGCGGACAAGGCAGTCACGAACACTACAAAATCATTATTTTTTCTACTTGTTTGAGTTGAGTAAATTTATGGTCTTGATCTTGCAAGAGCATATAAATCACACCTAGATAAACCTTACCTGTTGCTACCGGTAAGTGTTTTTATTAGGGGATAAAAATGGGATTGTGTGATTCATTAAGGGATTTTATAACAATTTATTTTATTAGGGTATCTGTGTGCACAATTTAGGTGTGTTTGTGTATGTGAACTCTGTTTGTACATAAGCCAAACTAAAAACTTCTACTCAAGTCTACATAATGGTTCACCAGAAAATCTTTCTGCAAAGAGAGTGCATGGGAACAGAGGCAAAAAAAGCACTATTAAAGTAGTCCGTTTGACTCATGCGCTATATTCCAAGTCTCCTGAGGCCATATGATAGCTTTGTGTGAGGAGTAGACTGAAATTTCAAACTTAACTCACTGATAATCTTCTTCAGACAAAGCTACTGTACGATATCAGAACACTTTGAATATAGTGCAAAAGTTACATGGACAACTTGTCATGTTTGAAGCTCAGCATCCCCCGCCTACATTAACTTTCGTTATATAACAAAAGAGCGCTCTGGACATACTGCAAAATCTTTTTGCAAAGCTCTTTTTGTGTTCAACAGAAGAAAGAAAGTCATAAGTGTTTGGAACAAAATGTGGGTGAGTAACTGATGACAGAATTGTCATTTTTGTGTGAACTATCCCTTTAAAAAAGCAGTAGGGGAGAGCAGCAGTGACTGCGTAGACCCTTAAATGTTCACACTGTGATATGTGAACCATGATAAAACTTGGCATTGCATCCCTAAACATGATTGACAGCACCCGTGTCCAGCTCAAGTTGGCGGCCTGCCATTGATATCAGCCACATGCACATAATGTAGAGCTGTGCTGTCATCACAATCCATTAAAGACCACCACAGTCTGCCACGGACCATAACTCTAATTTCAATCAGCCAGAGAGTGACAGAATGAAATGGTGAGAGAAAAGGGCAGAGAGAAGCAAAAAGGCCACTGGTGCCTCCTAAACCATTATCATGACTTCACTTAATGCCTTCAGCTGGCATTGTTTTCATGAACAAAATACAAGATTATTCCAAAACATTTTCTTGCTTAAATCACACTATTAACAACTGCATGAAATCACTGGGTGGGGCAGGAATGAGGAAATGATCACCGTGTTGGGGTGATGCTGTATAGTTCAGTATGTTGCTAATATTGTGGGAATTTTGGCGCTAATGTCTGATTTGCATAATTCCTTTAGTGAATTATGTGTTAAAACAATGCATTTAGGATAAATTGCATTTAACTCAGTATATTTGCTCTTTAAAATTATATTTGCTCTTTAAAATTATATTAGCCATGTTCCTTCATGAGGAACCATTTGCACTTGCGCCATGGTAGAAAGAGGCATTTATAGGTATAAAAGTGCTTTTGAAAGAACAAACAAATATTCCAATTCAAGAAACCAGTAAAAAAAACCCTCAAGGCTCTAACGGTACAGACTCAGAGAAACCATGTTGAAGTCACAAGAGACTCCAGAGACAAAAGCGCTTCTCTACTGAGCGTTCTTCAAAAATGCATACGCCATCTGTGTGAATCAAACCTCTTCTCTTCTCCTTTATCCCAAAACAATCTCTATGTGCCACACTGTTGAAGTGGTCTCAGAGCTAGGAAAGATAACCATTTACTTCCTCTACTTTAGCTAAAGAATGTCTGTGTCGCCACAGTCGTGGACCTGAGGGGACCATCTGGAAGTCTGATACATTCCAGAATGCAAACCTGAATTCCAATCTGAGGGAGGGAGCCATGCAGCATTGGAAGTGGACTGAGCCAAGTTCGCCATGGAACTTCTAAAAGATTCGGAAAGATTTGCTTATCCATGAAAAGCTGGCTTTGTTCAAGTGAGCGTGTGTCTGCATTCGTGAAAATTAATAACTTCTAGCTCTTGGCACATTGACCCTATTTACTTTCTTAATACAGGTTCCTCATCTTAGTGCGTCTCATCAGTGCACATTGTTCCAAAGATCAAAATGTTTGTCTTCATTATCTTTCATCACAATGTCAAACTTGCTACTCCTTTGAAACTACTTTCCTTTTCAGCTGATGTTACCAAGGCTGCTGAAGTTTCAACAAATGGGTGTAGTGTTCAACACTTGCATTTAGGTCTGGCTCTATTCTGGCACAAAATGCCCACTTTTCAGGCTACTATCAATTTCCATCCTACTTGTTATTGTTGAATATCCAGTGTTATCTTAACCTCCTTGTGGTCGCAATAAGTGATTCTCGCTCAATGGGGCGCATGGTAAGTTGTGCGTGGATCACGGAAAGTAGCTTGAGGCTCCACATGCAGTGAGTCTCCATGGTGTCATGCGCAATGAGCCACGTGATAAGATGCGCGGAAGGAGCGTAGGCAACTAAGACTTGTCCTCTGCCACCCAGATTAAGGTAAGTAACCGCGCCACCATGAGGACCTACTAAGTAGTGGGATTTGGGCATTCCAAATTGGGAGCAAAGGGGATTAAAAAAAATCCTCTCTCATGATTCACTGGCTTTCTCAATAATGTGAGCCGGTTTCAAGATTTATGCCTCAAAGCTAAAATATTAAACTGGATTTGAAGGTTGAATTTAACCCAGTCAAAATGAATGATTCATGAATGAAAGCTCCCCATTCCAGCATGTGCCCGTCCGACTCCAGCTTATCTGGCCACACACCCACACACCCACACTTTCAGTCAAAACAATGGAACACAAACTTCTTTATATTCGACACACCATACCATATTCATTCCATGTCTTTTTATCCCAACCAAACACTCTAGTACATATGCCATGCTATCAGTATTTTATTAAATATTTCATATCATGCATACTTCACAAGTCCTGTTTTACTAACTGTGCAGGCCTGAAAACTGTCACCCTAAAATCCTTCTTTGCATTTTTTATCCATCTAAAAATCGTTCCCGCCTACTGCAAAGCAAAGGCAAAGATACTGCCAAGCTTAAAAAGAAGTCAAGCAGTACAGCGCTTTTCTTTCAAGAATGTAAACACATACGAACACCAGTGGAGGCCGTGACCTATATATCTTTACAGCTGTGTTGTGTAAATTCTCGTCAAAGGAGCCAAAGTTGAAGCAAGCTGGAACTTCGGTTTCTGAGTCATTTTTTAAGAAGCCGCGGTGGAATAATTTCTTGTAAACCACGAGGTTTCTTTTTTAAACATTAGATTAGCTAACTGATGGTGCCCAGCTGCTTGCACATTGTTTTCGGAGGAAAATGAAATCCCTGGATCTTTGCAAACAGTTTGCCGCAATGATTCTTTCGGCCCCAAATATGCCCTAAATCATGTGTGTTTGCAAACAGGATAGAACAGAGAAAGGCAAGTCTCAACCATGGCTAATTGCTCATAAACAGAGAATCGTTAGTGATCAGCTCTAATACTGCCTCTTTTCGTAAGCATAATATATCATTCTCTGGCTGCATCTGAATTTGCATACTTCCACTAGACACTAAAAATAGGGGTGAGCGATATTAAAAAATACTTATATTGCGATAATCTTCATATCACAATATTGTATATCACAGTATACATATTTTTATGGGAAGTGATTAAAAAAACTGATAAAATAATGAAAGTTCCTTTTTGACTTCAAACTACGTCCAAAGTAATGTTGGACCTGTCATGTCCATTGCAATAAAAACAACTTTATCAATAAATACAATTTTATCTACTCAAAATCGTTTTTAAATCCAAGCAAAAATTTGCCTTCTCACTTTGTGGTTGAGCATTTACTTTGATTCTTCTCCATCACTTATTTTTTTTAGAATTTAGCCTTCCATTGGATTCTGGAATCCTTTTTGGTGACTATATACTAGATAAAAATGCACAGTTGATAAATATGTTATTTAATAATAATCCCTGATGTAATTTATTAAATGCACTCTGCATTTCCTTCAGCTACAAATTTGAAATAATTATTTTTCACATAAAAAATATTGTCCAACACTATTTGGAGAATCACCATTAAAAGAAAAATGGAATCGTAAAAGAGACATGATCACCAAACAAATTACAGTAGTGAGAATTGCCACAGAAATGAGCTTATCAGTTCTGAAAATAATGTCACATGCAAAAATATGTAAATGACTTTTTCTCATCACTTCTGGAGCTTACTATTTCTGCAAACATATAAAAAAAAAGATTAGTAAGCAAACTGGAATGTATGAAATCTATATCTGTTGTCCTAATGTTCAAAACCAATTGGTGTTGAACCCATCAGTGAGTGTGTTGACATGCACATTCTTACACTGATTATGCGTAATTATGTGTGGTCATCTAAATGCATTAAACAGGGTTCTTTTTTTTTATCGGGGAGTACAAAGAAACTGATCGACAAGGGTTGATTTTTGCTCATGTAAACACCTTAACCGGCATTTTTACTGGCTTATCCAATGTACGCAAGTGTTTTGCGCATGCCTCTTCACGGTTAGACGATTGACGATTATTGGGATAATTTCAAATATCATGAAAATCATGGATTTCTCGCTTTGTCTAAATTTGAATTAAACTGGTTTTTGGGAGTAATCAGCATTTTGGTATGTAAATGGGCACAGGGTGAGTTTACAAGATACCATCTGATTCCACTTCCAAAGACATTCTCATTGATTTTTGTGAGGGACTGGAAAAGGTTTTCCTCACCTTCTGTTCACTATCTGTCACTCTCTCTGTCTCTTTTTCTCCTATTTTCTGGCAGCATTCCAATACATTCCAAACATTCCAAAGAGACAACGGAGACTTCTGACAGATAGACAGACCCACAGAATGCTGTATACAGAAAAGAAACTGACAGTGTGAAATAGTGAGAGATGCTTAGCAGTCTTCTCCTCATATTGGAGTCAGTAAGTCTCTGCCTGCTGCTGCAGCTGTCTTTCTTATTCACAGCACTCTACCTCCTCTCCATCTCTCTAGCCATCTCTTTCCAAGCACCCAGGGGTCGGAATGGGTCAACTAAAACCAGCGCAAACCCTCAGCCAGGGCTTTTCCCACACAACCATAAATACACATGGCATGTTGCTCAAACACACACACACTTCCATCCACCCACACAAATGTACACAACAACACATGCACACACACATGACATCATTAACATCTGAGCTAAAAGAGGGGAAGCAAACCTTATTTTGTATACCTTCATATAAGTTCATTGTGACCAGACTCAAAGTCAAGGACATCTTTAGAAAAGAGTTCAGGATTATTGGCATTCTTTGACTGCCTAATGACTCAAAAGATAAGAGGAAAAAAAGGTGTATTGCTACACATGGTCCTTAACTCGAACATAGACAGGCAAAGTTCATAATTTTTACAAGCCATTTAGGCTCACTGACCCTACTTCTTTGGCATTTGTTTGTGGTTTAGAGTTTGAGAAGTGAAAGCTTGCAGTGAGACAACTGCCACAGGGTAGATCACTGAATCGTCACGTTCCAAAGCTCACTCATTCTTACACAGTTGTTGTCACCTGGCTTAGTTCGTGCTTTCTTCAGGGTAAGGTTGTATTTTGTTTTAACACATTTGACAATTTTTCAGATTTCCCACACCATATGACCAATGAATTTCCATTACTTTTTCAGTCATTTGTGATTAAAAATTTTGACTTGTGAAGTATGCATGGGCATGATCTGAAATATTTAATAAAATACTGATAGCATGGCATATGTACTGGAGTGTTTGGTTGGGATAAAAAGACATGGAATGAATATGGTATGGTGTCGAATATAAAGAAGTTTGTGTTCCATTGTTTTGACTGAAAGTGTGGGTGTGTGGGTGTGTGGCCAGATAAGCTGGAGTCGGACGGGCACATGCTGGAATGGGGAGCTTTCATTCATGAATCATTCATTTTGACTGGGTTAAATTATAAAAAATTATAATTTTTTTAATAATTTTACAGAGATTGTACTCACAAGCAGAACTTTCTAGCAATTAATTATTGTAGAGCTGAGCATAACTACAAAATACATCTATTTTTTAATAAGTTATTTATTTTCATTAAAACATAAAGTATGACTTTTCCAGGCAGGAAAATCACAAAGGTAAAATTCCCCAATATTTCCAGGTTTTCAATGTACGGAGCCCTTTAGAGTACAGGGAGGGAATTTATTTTCTTAAATAGCTTTTTCCCCCCTCACAACAGTTTTGCATCCCCTCAAAATAGGTTTTACATTCCCTTGCAATAAGTTGTTCATTCCTCCGCAATTGTTCTGCATACTCTTGCAAAACGTTAATTCATCCCTTACAAAATGTAATCATGATTTTACTAAAATAACCATCTTATTATCCATGATATTTATTTTGCCTACAGAAAAACCATAGTAATGATACTGGAAAACCAATACTATTCAAATAAAATCTAAATCATTCAGTTTACTACATGTTTACTACAGTAACACCCAGGTTAATTTGTGGTACAATATGGTTTTTAAAACCATGGTTTTAACACACATCCTTACTAAAATTAATCATGGTTTTAAAAACCATGGTACATGTACCACAAATTAACCATGTTGTTACTATATAAACAAATCATGCTAATGTGAAACTTTAGGGTCAATATGACTTAATGAATGCATTCTTTTTCATCTCCACTTACTGCACAGGGACTGAAAGAAAGAGCTGATGCAACAGTATAAAGTAAAGGAAATAGAGAGATAAGGAAAGAGTATCAGAGAACAGGTTAAGAACAGGTTCATTTTGAAAGTAAAATAAAAGGCCGTGAGAGGGAGAAAAAAGCATGTGAGAATTCTGAACAGTTACATTTTGCATTCCGAAAATGTAACAAACTCATCAGGCAATGTCATTATAACAAAGTGAGAAGCGTCTCCCAGGAGCTGAGGTTGTTCTGAAAGGATATGTCCTCAGTATTGTAATAATGTGATAAGAAGACATTAAAGAGTAATTGAGAAAATACACTTCACACCCAATTCCACCAAGTCATATCGGCAGGCCTTTTCAAGCGAACAAGACTAATTTCAAGGTCTTGCATTCGCATTGGCTGAGATCCTGACAGTGGCGAGACAAACCTAATAAATCCCACTGTATATTCAAGCGTGCATGAGGTCCGCAAACATGCTTTGAAGGAAAATGCTGGGTGTGAGAGTTAAATCTAATCAAGCCAAAGAAGGATGCAGTATCCATAGCATTCATTCATCCAAGATTAGAATAAAAACTGATATGGAAACCTGAATGAAGTACAATAGAGTGCTTTACTTCACATGCCTTACCCTGACCTATCAAAAAGCAATGTTTCCACTCAAAAAGGGCAACTTGAACACATGATATACCAATATGGCATCTGGCACTTGCCCCAGAATTTAGTCAGTGCATAAGAGAGAGAGTCTCTGTTACTTTACTGTATTAAGTGATAAAAGCAAAGAGGCTGCTTTCCAGGACAAGGAAAAAGTGCATGCAGGAAATATTTTTTTGCCCTTGAATAATACATCACAAAACGCAAAGCAAAGCAGGTGTATCAATCCGTGTATGTGAGATAAAAATAAAGGTAAAGCAAAAAGAGAAGGGTGAAGGGACATGAAAGAGAGGAGCCTAGGGTCCTTCACAGGGAGGTCACATATAATCAACCCTTGTTATAGCTTTTCTCACTGGGATGGAGCAAAGTCATTGCACAGAGGCAGGACAGAGAGAGAGACGATGATGTAAGTCATTAGGGCTTGTAAGAGGCCCTCCCTTTACACACAGCTCATTAGAAAGGGCCGATAGCTTCATAAGCAGCTATGATACTGCCTCGCAAACATAAAGACAACATGAAATCACTTGACAAGATGCAGCTTTCTGTCCTGTGTTGACATATTTATTTACACGTGGCAAGGTAGATTTTGTAAGCCTAAATCTGAAAATATCTTGAGCATGTGTTGGTGCTGGTGGTGGTGTTACGGACGTGTCCGCGTGGTGCTTGGCCAAGTGACACGGACTGAACATGAACTTTCAACTCAAGTGAAAACTGGGGCTACTACACACAAACTCCTACATAAAACCAGACTCATATAAACCAATAAATATGGCTGTTTGGGAGCATTTAAATGACTGACTGAAGACGACGGACGTAAAACATGCAGTCATAGAAAGATGCACATCCCAAATATGGGACAGGATGTTCCACTAGTCGTCCAACAACAAACAAGTAAGTTTAATGGTGATTTAAAGAGCTTATAGACATGGAGTGCAAGGCACAAAACTTACATTTTGCTTTCATGAGGTCTTTTAAGGTCTTAAAAAAGCACAGTAATAGGGGGCAATTTGTCATGCAATTTATTCTGTATCTCCTACTCTGTTTTTCTGTGTGTGTGTGTGTGTGTGTGTGTGTGTGTGTGTGTTGTGCATGTATGTGTGTATGTGTGTGTGCATGTGCTATGCACATGTCTTCTCTCTTGGCATTTAAAGACATGAAAGGAAATGCTTGTTTTCCTTTCACTGTTGTTCTGGTTCCAAACAAACTCAAGCTGATTTTCACCAGGATGTCAGTTTCATGTCTTGGCCCAAATCAACAAGAGGTCAGAGTTTCTGCTCCTCACAGAATGAGTCGTAGCAACAGAATGCCAAAACAAGGTCATCATTATTCGTTCCCACTCTGAAGATGGATGGTACTTACATCAAGGGAAGATGACAACCAGAAGTGTGTGTTTGTGAAGTTCACTGCAGTGTTTCACCTGGCTATCCATTTTCAGGTACCCATCTACATATCCAAAAGCCTCAATAGATACACTTACACTAGTAGTCAACCAATATGGAATTTTCAATGGCCAATGCCAATAACGATATCTAGAGAGTGGACAGGACAATGCTCAAAACATAGCTGATAAAGGCTCAAATAATATAGGCTAAGGACTGCCAGGGGAAAGTATGCATGTACACTACAATGTAAAACATTTAGCCTGTACAGCTAAAAAAAACTTGCACCACAACTTGCCTTGTTGGCACCACTCAGTGGATTTTCCATCTGGAAAATGGAGCTCACAAATGTCCATACACCCAGCAACACTTACCGCTTTGGCCACTGGGGGCAGTGTTTAGTATTTCGGAAAGCACAGACCAATTTTAGTTAAATAATTATAACCAACAAGGACAATTGCATCTATGTGAACTTCTGCATTAATTCTAGGATGGACTTCAATAACATTAATAAAATCTTTAGTTTAAACACTGACCTTTAACACTTACTAAGTTTAATCATTTTAAACCATGACTTGCACTATACATAAGTAATATTGGCATTATATTCATGATGTTAGTCAGAGGGGAACTGGCCCCCACAGTGAGTCTGGTTTCTCCCAAGGTTATTTTTCTCCATTAATCAACATCTTATGGAGTTTTGTGTTCCTTACCACAGTCGCATTTGGCTTGCTCATTGGGGTTATAAATACAATTATTAATTAATGACTTATTTTTAAACACAATTCGCAATCGTATTTTATCAAACCACCCAATGATGACTGTGGAGCGGAGGGGGGCAGGGCCGGGGCGGAATATCGCGCGCCCGGTCCCCAATCGGCCTGATGAGGTGTGCGAGGGATAAAGGCGGCCGGTGACGATGGTTCGAGAGAGAGAGAGAGAGAATTACGGGCATGTCCGTCATGTGTGTCGACAAGCCGGTTCTCGCCTCCTCCTTGCCCATCCTTTAACTGTTTTACATTGGTGCTGAAACCCGGGAAGGAGGAGGGATGCCCGTCGCACAGTGCTCGACACGCCGTCCACCCAGGGGAACGCCGCTGCCATCTGCCGGAGTAGCCCGACCGCCCGGATGCGGGGTACGGCCGTTGTCCGCGGGGCAAGTGGGGACTGGATACCCCGACCGCCTGGAGCGAAGGAGCCACTGCCGTCCCCAGAGACGCGGAGGGGTCGAGGGAAGACCGCCGTCCACGAGGGGAGGAGGGAAGAAACTCTCCGACCGCCCGGAGCGGTAGAGCCGCTGCCAGGGGCGGAGGAGTGTCCCCATTTGCCGCCAGAAAAGTGGAGGCGCATTCTGCCCACTGGGGGTCGACGGTTTCACTCCGGTTCGCCCGGGGTTGGAGCGGCTGTTGTCCGCCTGAGTGTGGAGGAGTGTTCGAGGACCACGCAACGGTACATCAGAGAACCGGTGAGTGAGCTTTTTCTCTCTCTCCTCTCTCTCTCTCCCTTTCGCACCGTGTTGGCCTTTTCCCTCGCCTATTTTGTTGGTTTTTTCCCCTCCTGTCTCCTCCCAGGGCAAGGAAGGCGGGGATGACCACGTGGGACGCAAGATACACCCCGCCCCAGGGATAGGGGGGGTGTACGTCATGCCGGTGGCACCCTGGCCTGAGATAACGCCGGGAGGAGTGTGGAGCGGAGGGGGGCGGGGCCGGGTCGGAATATCGCGTGCCCGGTCCCCAATCGGCCTGATGAGGCGCGCGAGGGATAAAGGCGGCCGGTGACGATGGTTCGAGAGAGAGAGAATTACGGGCATGTCCGTCATGTGTGTTTATGTTTGTGCTTTTGGTTTAAGTTTACATTAAAATATTATTTATGTCGACAAGCCGGTTCTCGCCTCCTCTTTGCCCATCCTTTAACTGTTTTACAGTGACTTTATATGATGACATCATAGATATAAAATTTGTATCTTCTGTTAATGCCTGATCTTTTGTAAAGCTGCTTTGAAACAATGTGTGTTGTGAAAGGCGCTATACAAATAAAAATTACTTGACTTGACTTGAAATACAATACAATTCTCAATACAAGTTCAGCTCAATCGACTTTATTTGTGGCATAATGTTTCAAAACCCTTGTTTTGAAAAAAAAAAGCAACATAAAAGCAATATAAAAGCGCTTACATTAATTAAAACTTGTAGATTTTACAGGGTCTACGGTGTTATGTTATCAGAGCAACAAAGTTGTACAATTTTAGATAACTTTACACAGAAAAGGTTCATAAACATTTTATCACTAAAATCATGTTAACGTGCATATTGTTTACGACTTGAGCTAAACTTTTGAAACAGTGAGTATTTTCACGTTAACGGATTGGACCCATTAGCTTCCATTGTAAGTGCCTACTGTAACCTCCATTTTTTTACGAAAAGAAGTAAAAATTAATTTTTTGTGGTAATGGACATTATGCCATAAAAGCTGTCGACAGACCTTAACTTGTTATTAAAATTAGAATACTCCTTTAACGCTTCTGTTACCTGGCCAAGTGGGCACGTTTCAAAATATTTCAAAGTAGACAAAAATCCTCTGAGTTATCGGTCTGAGCAATATATCAGACTATCACTACTTAAAACTGTGACAGTTGCCCATTCAATCATTCATTTATCAACACTAGGTGTCCATCAATCTACTCATCCCTCAAACATCTATAAATCTACCTGTTCACTCATTCATCCATCCAACCAACCATTTGTGCATCCTTCCATTCCATACAATCTCTCCAAATCTCCAAATTGGACTTACCTCCCACAAACTGTATTCCTCCAGCCACCCGTCCAATGGTCCGAGAGATGAGATCTGTAACACAGCAGCCCATCAGTGCTGTGAGAGCCACCAGGAGCAGCAGCCCGCAGCCTGTCCCTGTCGCCACCGTGCAGATCCTCCACTCCAGACTCGGGATGCCCTGGAAGGAGGCATAACGTCCACATTGCTCTAACATCACCGTCCCACCACGCACTTCATCCCTTACTGGGTATGAACAGCGCCGGAATGTTCCAAACGACACTGGCTTTCCCATCTGTGATCCAAGCAGCCAGTATGGCATGAAGAAGCCGACGCAGGACGTGGCCGCACAAAGGAAGGACAACAGTGCCCACACCACACCAGGAAAGGTAAGACTGGATGCCATGTTAGAGCTGCCGAGTTGCACAACAGCTCAAGTTTGTTTATAGATGCAACAGACACTGATTTCAGGTTAATTGCTCTGCATTGCCATAAAAAATTCCTAAGCCCACCAACCAAGATCCTCTCAGTGTCTTCCTGACAGGTTACACCTGAGGAAATAGTAAAAAGTGTGGGAACGTCAGTAAAACGTTGGGACATCTGTCTCCAGCCATAAATCTGAGGTGACAAGCTCCTCTGGTTGCTTTTATATAATTTACAGCTGAAATAAATATTAGAGTTCTCTTACTCATGTAAGGAAGACCATGGTTGACAAATTTCATTCTTTGTTGAATATCTCTAGTGGAACAAACCTGAAGAAAATCCAACAAGGTGCAAATGAAAGCTTGGGGATAATTCACCCAAAAATGAAACTCTCCCTCATGTTGTTGCAAACCAGAATTACTTTCTTTCATGGAACACAAAAGGAGACGTTAGGCAGAATGTTAGCGTCAGTCACCATTCACTTTCATTGTATGCTAATAAAGATGCAATGGTGACTGACGCTAACATCTGCTTTTGTGTTCTACAGCATATGCATAATCAAACGGAGATAATCCAGCCCACAACTAAAGCCTTTGGTTGAGTAACATTGTTGGGGTGGATCTAAGCGGGTCTCTCAAAACAAACAAATTTCAAAGTGCCACAGAAACACAGTGCTTACAGTTTCAGAGAAAATTAATCTATGAATGGCTTACTTATAATTGTCTGCCTAATAAGATGGGATAGAAAAAAGTATTTAAACACAGAAAAAGTTACATTCTTTGGCTTTAAATATTGATCTGTTTCTCATCCACACCTATCATATCACTTCTGAAGACATGGATTTAACCAGTGTAGTCATATTCATTTTATGCTGCCTTTATGTGCTTTTCTGAGCTTCAAAGTTTTGGACCCTGTTGAATTACATCTGCAGATGAAAGAAAGTCGTACTTAAATCTGTGATGGCATGGGAGTGAGTAAATTATGAGAGAGTATCATTTTGGGTGAACTATTCCTTTAAGTTTCTCTTGTAAGTTTCAAACATTCACAGCGGTTGTCACCTGTGTGTCACTTGGCTTGAGTATATTTTTGGGATAAAGTTAAGAGTTTGTGTTGGCATTTAAACGCCATAAACGTGCATATTTAAATACATATGGTATATAAACATAAAGGAAAACAGACTGTCATGTAAAAAACCAGAGTCAAAAGTTAGATAGAAAACTGTCACGTAAAGCTCGCGAGAGATATCTTACATGTCTGTCGCTCACGGTCTCCAATTCCACTTGATTTCGGTTAAAGAGTAAATACAATAAAAATAAGAAAACGTAGCGTATAATATCCGGATTTTTCTGTCCGTTCATGTGTCGAGCTTCTCTGAAGTAACTCTGTGCGCTCGTTCCCTTATGCGCTACGTCTAAAGTCCACCTTACTCAGCGAACACCTCCGTTACTCCCTCTCTCTGTCCGAGACCATCCCGAGTGTGTGTGAAGAAGTGAGAGAGCGCAACTAGAGTCATCAATCTTGGGATTCTCCGCCCAGGGGTTGGTCTGGTTTGCTTGCAAGTCTTTGCGTTTCCCAAGACTGCGCAGCACTCAAGACGAGGACGTTTAAAGGGATAGTTCACCCAAATATGAAAATTCTTTCATCATTTACTCACCCTCATGCCATCTCAGATGTGTGACTTTCTTTCTACCCAAGAACACAAACAAAGATTTTTCGAAGAATATACCAGCTCTGTAGGTCTGTAGAATGCAAGCAGATGGTGGACAGAACTTTGAAGCTCCATGAAACACATAAAGGCAGCATAAAAGTAATCCATAAAACACTAGTGGTTAAATCCATGTCTTCTGAAGCTATATATGATAGGTTTAGGTGAGAAACAGATCAATATTTGAGTCTTTTTTTTTTTTTTTAATAAAAAATAATGAGAGAATTTTAATTTGAGTTTGAACTGTCCCTTTAAAACCAAATTCCAAATCAAATGTCAAAGTTGTTTATTGTCATTTCTGTACGGTGTGGGAAGAACATGTTGAAAAAAAGCAACACAATAATTTTTAAAAGTTGAAACTAAAAGATTTTACATCACAAATATAGTTGTGGTTTACTTTACTGTAAAACCAACAGCATCGGAATTGAATGTCCAGATATTTCCAACAGAAGTTGTCCCGCCTTAAAACGTCTGGCATTGGCAGAGAGATGCCTTCAAGCTTTCTGATTGGCTAACACGGGAGGGCTGTGACCTTGTTGTTGATGTTTACAGATTTTAGCACTGAGCCTGTCATATAGACAAGTGATGTCTCATGACATTTGACCGGTCGAAGGGAAATTGTATGTGTGGTTTTAAAAAGAATCATTGATAGAAGCTTAAAAGCAATGATTAATCAAAGATAAATGATTGCAGCCACCAATAATCACCTTGACAAGTAGTAGGGTTGACAGTTTATTGGGAAATAGCCCACTGCATCAGAACAGTATATCCCAGCAATGGGTTGTTCACATTTAGGAAGTTCTAATCTAATTTTATCAAGTTTAATCTTTCCCTTCCCCCAGGTATTTTGCTTTCTATTAAAACGAATGCAACACCGCCATAGCTAGCAGTTTTTAGAAGCTTTCAAGTCTTTATTCAGTCCTT
Source organism: Xyrauchen texanus (assembly GCF_025860055.1). Taxonomy (NCBI): domain Eukaryota; kingdom Metazoa; phylum Chordata; class Actinopteri; order Cypriniformes; family Catostomidae; genus Xyrauchen; species Xyrauchen texanus. Next base: position 22,963,237 of record NC_068318.1, on the reverse strand, counting down.
TTGAATGTCCTATGTTCACATTAGGCCCCTTCCTCTTTATCATAGTCCTTGATTATGCGCTCAAGAAGGCAATCAGTGGGCGAGAGCAGGAACTTGGCTTTACGCTGACACCAAGGAAGTCAAGTCGGCACCTGGCAGTAGTCTTGACAGTCCTTGACTATGCGGATGACATTAGTTTGCTCTCCAATAACATGGAACAAGCTCAGGAACTACTACGCAGGGTGGAGCTAGAGTGCACTAAGGTAGGCCTTAGGGTAAATGCAAAGAAAACAGAGGTCATGACCTACAACGTACCACCGGAACATCAACCTCTCATAACAGTAGGAGGCACTGTGCTGAAAGAAGTTGAGGACTTTAAGTACCTGGGCGCATGGGCCAACTCAACTGAGCAAGACCTAAAAGTGAGGAAGGCACTTGCATGGAGGGCCCTGAACGGCATGAACAGTGTATGGAACTCCAACCTCTCCCGCCAAATCAAACTCAGCTTCTTCTACGCAATGGTAGAGTCCGTTCTCCTCTATAGCAGTGAATGCTGGACCCTGAATCCAACCCTAGAGAAGTCCCTGGACGGGTGCTACACCAGGATGCTGCGTGCAGTGTTTAATACCAGTAAGAGTGTGCATGTAACCAACAAAATCCTGTATGAGGGAGCATCAAGAGTGAGCAACAAGATTGCTGTGAGGAGAATGAGACTTGCAGGACACTGCCGAAGGCATCGCAAGCTGCCAGCCAGCAAGCTGGTGCTATGGGAACCAACACATGGCCATCGGTCAAGAGGATGTCCCACGCTAACATACGTGGACATACTCAAGAGGGATACAGGTGCCCAGAGCACCAACGAACTGGCCGGATGCATGGAGAATCGGGATGCCTGGAGGCAACGATGGAAGGCTCGTCTGAGGACGACTTAGAGATGTACTGCAAAAGAAAACTGTTTAATCCTTGTAACATTTATACAAACTACCAATGTTAAAGGTTCAGTACATCAATCACATATATGCTGTCACATTGCCTAAACGGCACATAAAAACTGATGTTGCATATCAGTGTGGCTTTGAGGGCAGCAACGACCTTCAGGATGGGACAGAGTAGAGGGTTCCCTGTCAACACCTCCTGTTTGTCAGTCTCCTTGTAGAACCATTAATATAGTACCCACCCTGCGATGTTATTTCCAGTCAGCAACATCTCTCTGGTGGCGTTGGTGGCTAATGTAGCTGTAATGATGTTTTAGTATTCAATCTCATCACTGCTGTTTCATGCATTGTATTATAAACCTTAAACCAACATCAGAGATTCACTGCATGCAAAAGCTGTTCTGACCCTGATGAGAAATGCAAATTGGGAGAGCCCATCTCTCCTTCATTCCCTTGTGTAAAGTGATGCAGCCATAAGCAGTCATGCAGAATTCATGGACAGGGCTTCTTGCACACGAAATATCACAACTTAAAAGACTTATTATTTGAAATGGACTCTGTGGTACAGCGATTCTGTTAAACGAGTCCATATTTGCTTAGCTACTGATATATTTGGCTATACGCTAATCCAAATTCACTCTTAAGGAGAAGTGTGGGTATTCCTCTTTTCAAAGATCACAAAGTTGACACAGAACATTTTGAGTGTGGGCTTACATCTTTGAGTCAAGCCATGGAGAGAACACAATCTAGTCTAAGCAGACATGCATTATTATCTCACTATCTGTCCAACCAAGATCTTTTTGAAACAGAGTATAAAGCCTTTAAGATAAAGGACCATTTAGCTTCTAAATGGACCATGGTCCATAATCATAAAGCTCAGTACAACACTGCTGAATCTTGCACTGTCTTCTATTTATTGAAGTATGTGCTTGTTGGGCCTATATATGCTTGTGTATCAGTGTGATGTCTCTTTCCCATGTCACTACATTAATGTTATTCTCACTCACACGATCCTGCTCCCGGTGGTGGTCTTGGCACCAACACAAAGAAAAGATTGTGCAATATTTCACTTATCACACTCATTAGCAAGATTATGAGCTGTCAGGTTTAGCATATCAAAGAACTTTGATGTTGTCGCGTTTTAAATTTGTATGCAAGCCAATGGAACTGTAGTGAATGCTTGCAGCCATTTCTCATCTTTGTAAAATCGTTTATTTCAGTATTAGTTGCTAACCCACTGTTAATATTTAAAACAAGTGTGAAAGTGACCTTTTACCAGCATGACTGATGTGAACTGCTATGAACATCTACAGCATAGACTAATCAAATGTGACATTTATTTATAAAGAGTCAAATTTATTTTTGCAATCTACTGTATATCTGAAATGAACTGCAAAATAAATACATGTGTGTAACACACACACACACACACACACACACACACACACACACACACACACACACACACGTTGTGTTTCCATGTTTTATGGGGACTTTCCATAGACATAATGGTTTTTATATTGTACAAACTTTATATTCTATCCCCTAAACCTAACCCTACCCCTAAACCTAACCCTCACAGAAAACTTTCTGCATTTTTACATTTTCATAAAACATAATTTAGTATGATTTATAAGCTGTTTTCCTCATGGGGACCGACAAAATGTCCCCACAAGGTCAAAAATTTCGGGTTTTACTATCCTTATGGGGACATTTGGTCCCCACAAAGGATAAATACGCACTCACACACACACACACACACACACACACACACACACACACACACACACACACACACACACACACACACACACACACACACACACACACACACTCACACACACCCTCACACATGTTGGTAAGGCTATCCTTATGAGGACTCTCCATAGACATAATGATTTCTATACTTTACGAACTATAGATTCTATTCCTAACCCTACCCCTAAAACTAACCTTCACAAAAAACTTTCTAAACTTTTAAATTTTCAAAAAACATTGTTTAGTACGCTTTTTAAAGCGATTTGATTTATGGGGACTCTAGAAAAGTCATCATAAACCACATTTATAGCGTAATACCCTTGTAATTACCAGTTTGTAACCTAAAAAGTCATCCTCGTAAACCACCCAAACCACACACACACTGACTACCAGGGGCCCTTGACTGCCCACACTAAAGCCCTAGGCTTCAATGTTGCACAATCCAGTTTGGCCACCCCTCCGCTCCAAAACCCATCAACAATGAAAACACCCACGCCCCCACCCAACAACTTTTGGCCATGAAAATGACTTTTGGAGGGCTGCCCTTGGAGATAATTGGCCCTATGACTTTGCAAGTCATAATCCGTCCCTGATGTGTGTGTGTGTGTGTGTGTGTGTACACAAAACTAAAACAATAAATGTTTAATAAATAATGTCTGACTATACAAACACATCTATATTTGCATAATTATTCTAAGTTACAGTATGTTCAAATATATCATATTGTTACATACAAATAAATTGTACATTTATGATTACATTTACTACAAAACATCTATTTGTTGATATATATTTATTATAAAATTGCATAATATATACACACAAACACAAATACATTTGGCCATAACTCAAGATATAAGAATCTTTACCTAATTCATATAAACAATTCAATCGATGATATTTGTGTCTTGGTGGAGATATGGTTCCATTAGCTCTATGAGTAATTAAGCACAAAATCAATTAACAGGGGCCATATTGCTTTTTTCACTGGAGTGATCTGATTGATTTGAGTTCAATATTCAGTGAACCCTGTAAAGATTTGTACATGTCTTGTGTGTGTGGTTCAAGTGTTGGGAAGGACATGTAGGCAATAGGCATCACACACGTGTAATCACATGTGCATTCATGTGCATATGAGTGTGCATTCAGCTCCTTAGAATTCCCCTTTACATCATAAATGTACTAGATGATTCCGTGGCAGGCTGACACATTTACCATCCTCATAAATGACATCATGTGGATGTTGTAGGTGTGAGCTTTTGTTTAGTCACCTGTCTTGTCACCACTACACCTGGCTTTGATGGCAGTTTGTGACCAGAGGGAAAAAAACCCCTGTTACACTCAACTGTTATAATTATACATGCTGTCTCTCTCCCAAAACATACACAAGATGGTTATAATTTGTTGCAACCTATCAAAACTTCATAAAAATCATGTTAAATGGTCTCGCTTCACAAGGTTTAGCTGCATCACGTTGCTTAAATTGACAAGATAGGTGCATAGAGATGCCAGGCCTGTTACCTGCTACTGACAAAGACTCTCACGTGAGGAGCTAATGAGATCTCAGTCACACACAGCTTTATCTCATTACAGTGAATACTTGAATAACGATCTCTCCCTGTGAGAAATCCATCACTGAGACTGACAACCATAGTCATTAAACAACCACTGGTTATCATTGGGTCTTCCACTCTTCACTGATTTCAGCCATAATTCAGAAGAAGGCAATTTATTGATAAGAAAGGATGACACCTTGTTTGAACATGATGTGGGAGATCAAGATACAGATAAATTTAGTGAGTAAGTGTCAGACAGAGAAATATGGAGACAACTGGCTCTCTGTTATTCACCCCCCAGTAATCACAGTCCTGACCATGAACCTCAGAACACAAGGCTCAAATCATAAAATGCTAACACAGCACTCTGTAGAGGAGAAAGGGACGAAACAGCCCTTCACACAGCATACTCAGATATATTTTTACCCTTTCCTCTGTCAAACAATAACTCTCTTGTTCTCCCGGTTGTCTTTTTGTAGCTCAGACAACTTTTGCTCGCTTTCCAATTAAACACCAGTGGTAAGCAATGTTGGGGGTAACACAATATTTTAATTTTAGAACATAATATTACTTTTTAGTTACTTTTTAAATAAAGTAATGCATTGCTTTTGTACACTTCTACTGTCCCTGTATGGCGAGAAATCATTAGTAAATGTGTGCAAACTTCGTGGAGGAGATATAGCACATGATTGGCATTGTAGTTCTACAGAGTGTGAGGCCAGAGACTATTTAGCAGTGATGACTCACTACTGTTTAAATAAATGGGAGAAATTGGAACACCCAACCAAGAAGCTCTAGTACCCAATATTCAATGGATGTAGAAAGGAAGCCCCGCCTTGCAGGTAATAGAGCCAATCATTTTTTTGATACAGACATCGCCTGTCAATCAACTTGCTAATGCGCATGCACATTTCGTGTTTTAGAGTAATATGAGGTCAACGTTAGTTTGAGTAAAACACGGTTGATTCATGTGTTAATACACACTGTATTAATAAATTAGTAATTGCGTTTAAGCAGAGGGATTATAAGTCTTCCACTGGCCACGACATAATACACAGGGTGAAATACTCACTCAATTCACTAACTTATGCATCCGAACTGCTCTGTTTTACAGCTCAACTTAACTGGGAGAATAGGATGAGAAAAGACTCTGAATCTGTGGCTCTGAGCAACGTTCTACATTGATTGTGTATGCAGAGAAAATGTCTTAGTTTCTAAAATTATTCTAATTTTTTTTTTTATAATAAACAAGTAGTTTGATTTATGAAGCAAACAGTTTTTATGACATTTTGCTAGCATTAAAAACAATTCCATTCAAGCTGTATCAAATTGCGCCTTTGAAGTTGTGGCATCTGTATGCACCGTGGATCATCTCAAAACAAGCATGCACTGAGATGACTTAAGTGAAAAATATTCATTTATTATCAGACACATTCCTTAAACATGTTAGACTGGCATTCCCTACTGAATTTTAGCCTGACTTTTAAAAAACTTTATAAATTGACTCTGACATTGTCGATGGGCACAGCACACGATGACAGATATGATGCAGGTTCAAGTGTTGGACTTTGCTGCTTTAGGTAAGACAGCGGTTATTCTTCATTATTCATACTGGCTGCCAAGTTGATGGAAAAACATATCATGCATATGCATGTTATTGATTATTATAAATATGACATGAAGACCTACTTTCTAAATATCTGTATATGTTGTTTTGACATGAGGGTTGTACAGCAGCATGACCTGTAATGTCTCTTGTTTGGAATGCATGGGTTATCTGTATGGAATGCATAGCATAGCAGAAGAGAAAGTGGCTGTGAGAATGCAAATGTAAAGTAACACTTTACTTTTCATTAAAAAAAAATTAAAAAATTAATTAATTAAATAAATTAAATAAAAAAAGTTACTTTTTAAGGAGTAACGCAATATTTTAACGTGTTACTTTTAAAAGTAACGTTACCCAACACTGGTGGTAAGTGTAATGAATAAATATTACAGTTGTGACATCACCATATGTCAATTGTCTCACCTTATTCATGTAAGTTAATGTGTCAGAACTGTGAGCTGATTCTAAAGACAACTTTGCAGAGATTGCAGAGTGGGGTAAATCTACACAGAACCTGTAATTGTTGCCTTATGGATCTATTTCTACTCGATCTTAACCATAAAAATGTTGGTGTAGCCTAATTAGTCAGATTACTGTAAATTTTACATTTAATTTTGATTACGAATTTTCACAAAGCACAATTTTTTAGGTTACCTGACAAATTTCTTTTTTGCAGTGTAGCTTATCTGATATATGGCTATACACTGTACAAACAGATATATAAAATGGGTAACTGATAATATTTTGGGGCATACACACTTGCCGAGCACTTAGTAGAAACACCTCTACACCTACATATTCATGCAATTATCTATTCAGCCAATCGTGGGTCAGCAGTGCTATGCATAATATCATACAGATCAGGAGCTTCAGTTAATGTTCACATCAACCATCAGAATGGGGAGAAAATATGAACTCATAGATTTAGACCATGTTATGATTGTTGGTGCCAGATGGGTTGGTTTGAGTATTTCTGTAACTGCTGATCTCCTGGGATTTTCACGAACAACAGCCTCTAGAGTTTACTCAGAACGGGGCCAAAAACAAAAAACATCTAGTGAGCGACAGTTGTGTGGACGGAAATGTCTTGATAATGAGAGAGGTCAACGAAAAATGGCCAGACTGGTTCGAGCAGACAGAAAGGCTATGGTAACTCAGATAACTGCTCTGCACAATTGTAGTGAGCAGAAAAGCATCTCAGAATGCACAACACGTCCAACCTTGAGGAGAGGTGGGGACAACAACAAAAACGTAATTCCACCATATGACCATAAACAGTGCTATTTAGGTCAAGTGTTAAATAAGAAAACAATCTTGAACTTATGCAAATTTAGTTTTAGAATTGCTTGCATTTTAAAGTCCATATTCAGTACTTGTCTGCCTGTATGCAGAACAAAGCACATAAAAACAAAGCACATAATTACAAGCTGCTGTACTTGTTTAGCTTGGCCATGGGCAACCTATACAGTTAGAAGGTACCTTGTCATTTTGCAATCCTGTTCATTAAAATATCTTACAATACGCTCTTGTTTTGAGGTCTGTGACTTTAGGTCTAGTTAAGCAGCACAGACAGCAATGTCAATGTCAGATTTAAGCAGGTTTTGACAAATATATCTCTTTCAGCAAGAAAAGTAACAGTCTAATCATAATTAATCTAATAATAAACAAAAAAAATGTGTTAGCCTGTTTTTAAGATTATGCATTTTAATTTAATATCAAAATTCATTCAAATTAAATAGTGTAATTTAGCGGTTGTTTAGATTATATTTCATTCAAGATTACTCAATTTAAGTTGTTGGAATTTTGTTCTGAAACTTAAATACACAAATCTCAAAATTATTATTATAATTATAATTTGTTTTGGAGTGCTGTCTCTGTGAATAAGCTGATCTGAGGTATCTCTCTAAATAATGGGAGCCATCTAGTGGTCTAAAGTATTATTTATAGTGTAGTACTAGAACAGTTCAGCATAAAGATTATAAACATTACAACTCTTTACATAGTGTGAGTTGAATTCACAGGTTTTTATGAAAATCTCTCTAAATCCCCCTCCCTTGGGGATTTTTATTATTATAATTTTTTTTCACAGAAGCCATTGCACAACAAGAGCCTCCTAACTTAAATTCACCACAGGTATAAAATGAAAACATTAATTTGAAAACATCAAGCCTTTAAAGAAAGGTATGGTTTTTATTGCTTCAAGTAAGTCTGTTCAGTTTCAGGAAATAGCCATCTTTTAGAATTCTTGCATTTTGATGCACATCCAGGGCCATCTTTCCTTCACCCTTTAATTCATGGGTGTTTCCCCAAACATTATTACATACTCGGGTCTTTAGCAACCCACCACGTATCTATCCAAAATGGATGTCCAAAAATGCCCAGATACATTTTCAAAACATTTTCAAGACAAATAAAAAATAATAAAAATAATATATCTGATATATAGTTTTATTTTTCATATACAGTATCAAATAGATGATGCAACAAATATAGAACAAGATTCATTACTTCCACACTGAAATGTCATGATATGCATCTGGCCGGCAGAATTGAGCTACACATAATGCATAAGTTACACAGAAGATACACAGAAGCTACGACATACTGTAGATACACAAATTGCAGTAAACCCAAATGACAAAAGCCAAATTATACTGTTCTTGTATTACACTTGTTAGTTTAATTCAATGTTGTCATCAAATAGCAATGTCAAATGTAAATCAAGTAAGAATTAGCATGTATAATACACCGATCAGCCACAACATTAAAACCACCTGCCTAATAATGTGTAGGTCCCCTTCGTGCCGCCAAATCAGCTCCAACCAGCATCTCAGAATTACATTCTGAGATTATATTCTTCTCACCACAATTGTACAGAGCAGTTGTCTGATTTACCACAGACTTTGTCAGTTCAAACCAGTCTGGCCATTCTCTGTTGACCTCTCTCATCAACAATGCATTTGCATCCATAGAACTGCCTCTCATTGGATGTTTTTTTTGTTTTTGGCACCATTCGGAGTAAATTCAAGAGACTATTGTGTGTGAAAACCTCAGGAGATCAGCAGTTACAGAAATACTCAAACCAGCCCATCTAGCACCCATCTGGTTTAGAGCAAGATCGAACTATAAGAAGAAGAGTTATTGTGTGTTTGATCAAGACACAAAAAACAGCTAGTTCTAAAAGGATTGTCCATGTAGTAGCCTATTGCTTTGTCTGAAAACCATCAGCACAGACACTCACCATGTGGCTGATATTAGTTCTGACTCAAGCCACTAGATAGAGCTCTTTAGCAATATTTTAACATGGAGTCCCCTCCATGAGTGAGTGAGTTTCCTTCTACAAACCCAATGGGTGGCAGTGTGGGATTGACTATATTATGTAGCGTGCTACCAAAGTACTGCATCACCCCCCAGCACACATATATAGTAGGTATACTGTGCATAGTATACACACTTTTGCTGGATTTGTCTTTCCATTTTCTGTGTAATGAATGATCCAGAAGTGATATTAGACTCCTTAACTCCTTGAAAACAACACAGTCATCAAAAAATTATATAATCACATATTCAAATGGATTCAGACTTCTAACGGATGGTGTGCACTCAACGTGATTTTTACACAATTCTTTAGCATTTGGTCTCAACTTAATTTCATTAATTCCATCATGTTTACTAAATTCAATTGTGTTGAGACTACGTGAGTAATATGTGTTGCATCAATGTATTGCTGAATCCGGACAGTGGATTTGCATTGCCCAGCATGCTTTGCATAGGCCTGATTTGAGGTAGTACATTTTTAAATTAAGTGTTATTTAATGTATTTCTATGCTAAATGAAACAAGTGTTGTTACTTGTTAGTGTTAAATGTTATGTTGGGATTTTTGAGGAGTTACTGTCGTGTTGGATTTGTTTTAGGAGGTTACCATTGTGGAGAAGAGTTGAACTAATGGATAGGTTGAGGATAAGATAAACTATGTATTTTATAGGCATGTAACAAAGAGTCATGCTTTTTAAACTTGCACCATATTCAAATCAATTACATTGTTCTACACAACATATTAGAATGGAGACTATATTTTAATTTCATATTAGGGAAACTAATTTTCATAGGGAAACTAAAGTCCATATTTTAATACATTTTTTTTTTCTTCCAGTGTAAAGTATATACTGTGCATTATTTAGTAAGCTAGTATTCTATACTTTTACAAACAGTCATGATATGTGGACTCTGAAACCAAATGGAGCTACGCTTCTCTTGCAACACAAATTGTCAGCACGACACTTCTGAACTCATCTTGCACAATTTATTACATCAACTGAGTCATCATTATTCCACCACTTTTCAACAGCAAGTTTTGTCATCTTTTTGCAAATTAAATTACCGGTAAACGTAACCCTTGTAAAGGTTGATATTTTTGAGAGCAAATCTCAGATGAAGACATAATTGATGATTTGGTTATAGAGTGAAATGTAGAGGGACATAAGCATGTAAAAATATAAGGGTGATTCTATAATTTGGTCTACATCTGATGTCCACTGATAATATTTATGATTTCTATTCCCCTCACATTATAATCATCTAATTTTAAGATAAGATATATGTCATTTTTGGTCATAATTTAAGCTTACAGTATATGCATCATTCATTAAGTTTTTCTTAACTTTTACAAAATGTAACTTATGTTTGATATGTTACAAAGCAAACAATGAAGATTGTCAATAACATGTCTGGTCAACTATGCTATTCTGTCAATCATTTCGGTACCACTTTATTTACAGTACTGTTCTACATTTACGTATTATATAATTACAATAACTACAGAAATTATTAGGTACCAACCCTAAACCTATCCCCAACCCTAACCTTAACCCATATTAATTACATATAATATAATACAGTACTTTCTTGGGAAAGTACACTGTAAGTATACGTAAAGTGCTCGTACTGAAAAAAGTACAACCACAATTTCTGTTAACTGTTACACTCTTTAATATTTAAATGACTGAAAAGATGCTTCTGTGCTATGAAATGTATTGTATATCTCAACAGGAAGAATTTTTCCATAACATATCTTAAAGATAATACAATTATCCATAATGAAGATTTATTATAAATCTGTTACTATCCACAAAGACCATCTTGTAAATTTCACACTTAAACCTGCTAATATATTGTATGTAAACAAGGATTATTAGGAACACCATACTAATACTGTGTTTGACCCCCTTTCGCCTTCAGAACTGCCTTAATTCTACGTGGCATTGATTCAACAAGGTGCTGAAAGCATTCTTTAGAAATGTTGGCCCATATTGATAGGATAGCATCTTGCAGTTGATGGAGATTTGTGGGATGCACATCCAGGGCACGAAGCTCCCGTTCCACCACATCACAAAGATGCTCTATTGGGTTGAGATCTGGTGACTGTGGGGGCCATTTTAGTACAGTGAACTCATTGTCATGTTCAAGAAACCAATTTGAAATGATTCGAGCTTTGTGACATGGTGCATTATCCTGCTGGAAGTAGCCATCAGAGGATGGGTACATGGTGGCCATAAAGGGATGGACATGGTCAGAAACAATGCTCAGGTAGGCCGTGGCATTTAAACGATGCCCAATTGGCACTAAGGTGCCTAAAGTGTGCCAAGAAAACATCCCCCACACCACTACACCACCACCACCAGCCTGCACAGTGGTAACAAGGCATGATGGATCCATGTTCTCATTCTGTTTACGCCAAATTCTGACTCTACCATCTGAATGTCTCAACAGAAATCGAGACTCATCAGACCAGGCAACATTTTTCCAGTCTTCAACTGTCCAATTTTGGTGAGCTCTTGCAAATTGTAGCCTCTTTTTCCTATTTGTAGTGGAGATGAATGGTACCCGGTGGGGTCTTCTGCTGTTGTAGCCCATCCGCCTCAAGGTTGTGCATGTTGTGGCTTCACAAATGCTTTGCTGCATACCTCGGTTGTAACGAGTGGTTATTTCAGGCAAAGTTGCTCTTCTATCATCTTGAATCAGTCGGTCCATTCTCCTCTGACCTTTAGCATCAACAAGGCATTTTCGCCCACAGGACTGCCGCATACTGGATGTTTTTCCCTTTTCACACCATTCTTTGTAAACCCTAGAAATGGTTGTCCGTGAAAATCCCAGTAACTGAGCAGATTGTGAAATACTCAGACCGGCCCGTCTGGCACCAACAACCATGCCACGCTCAAAATTGCTTAAATCACCTTTCTTTCCCATTCTGACATTCAGTTTGGAGTTCAGGAGATTGTCTTGACCAGGACCACACCCCTAAATGCATTGAAGCAACTGCCATGTGATTGGTTGATTAGATAATTGCATTAATGAGAAATCGAACAGGCGTTCCTAATAATCCTTTAGGTGAGTGTATATATATATATATATATATATATATATATATATATATATATATATATATATATATATATAAAGGTGAAGTGAATAACATTTATAATCTCGTTACAATAGCATCTGTTAAGAATATATTAGGCAGTTAGTGAACAGTCAGTTCTTGAATTTCATGTGTTGGAAGCAGGAAAATTTGACATGTGTAAGGATCTGAGCAACTTTGACAAAAGCCAAATTGTGATAGCTAGACAACTGGGTGAGAGCATCTCCAAAATGGCAGGTCTTGTGGGGTATTCCCGGTATGCAGTGGTTAGTACCTACCAAAAGTGGTCCAAAAGAAGGACATCCGGTGAACTGATGACAGCGTCATGGGCACCCAAGGCTCATTGATGCGCGGAGAGCATAGGCTAGCCCATCTGGTCCGATCACACAAAAGAGCTACTGTAGCACAAATTGCAAATCTTAATGCTATATATAGGCCATGATAGAAAGGTGTCAGAAAACACAGTGCATCACAGCTTGCTGCGTATGCTGACCCCTGTCCACCGCCGAAAGCACCTACAATGGGCACATGATCGCCAGAACTGGACTATAGAGAAATGGAAGAAGGTGGCCTGGTCTGATGAATCATGTTTTCTTTTAGCTCATATGAACGGTTGGGTGCATGTGCATTGTGTTCCTGGGGAAGAAATGGCAGCAGGATGCACTATGGGAAGAAGGCAGGACGGCAGAGGCAGTGTGATGCTCTGGGCAATATTCTGCTGGGAAACATTGGGTCCTGGCATTCATGTGGGTGTTACTTTGACACATTCCATCTACCTAAAGATTGATGCAGACCACGTACATCCCTTCATGGCAACGGTATTCCCTGGTGGCCTCTTTCAGCAGAATAATGCACCCTGCCACACTGCAAAAATTGTTCAGGAATGGTTTGAGAAACATTACAAAGTGTTCAAGGTGTTGACTTGGTCTCCAAATTCCCAAGATCTCAATCTGATTGAGCATCTATGGGATGTGCTGGACCAACAGGCCCAACTCACAACTTACACAACTTAAAGGATCTGCTGCTAACATCTTGGTGCAAGATACCACGGGACACCTTCAGAGGTCTTGTGGAGTCCATGCTTTGATGGGTCAGAGTTGTTTTGGCAGCACGAGGGAGACCTACACGATATTAGGCAGGCGGTTTTAATGTTGAGGCTGATGATATATATATACAGTATATATATATATATATATATATATATATATATATATATATATATATATATATATATATATATATATATACACACTGGTTGCCAGAAGTTTGGAATAATGTACAGATTTTGCTCTTATGGAAAGAATTTGGTACTTTTATTCACCAGTGGCTTACAACTGATCACAATGTATTGTCATGACATTAATAACATGAAAAATAACTATTACAATTTTTTTTTTTTTCAGAACTTCTTAAACTACTTTAAAGAGTTCTCATCAAAACATCCTCCATGTGCAGCAATCATAGCTTTGCAGATCCTTGGCATTCTAGCTGTCAGTTTGTCCAAATAATCAGATGACATTTCACCCCACGCTTCCTGTAGCACTTACCAAAGATGTGGCTGTCTTATTGGGCACTTCTCACACACCTCATATTCTAGCTGATCCCACAAAAGCTCAATAGGGTTAAGATCCACAACACTCTTTTCCAAATATCTGTTGTCCAATGTCTGAGTTTACTTTTTGTTTTTCTGTTTCAAAAGTGTACTTTTCTTTGCAATTATTCACATAAGGCCTAAACTCCTGAGTCTTCTCTTTACTGTTGTACATGAAACTGGTGTTGAGCGGGTAGAATTCAATGAAGCTGTCTGCTGAGGAAATGTGAGGCTTCTATTTATCAAACTATAGACTCTGATGTACTTATCCTCTTGTTTAGTTGTACAGCTGGCCTTCCACATCTCTTTCTGTCCTTGTTAGAGCCAGTTGTCCTTTGTCTTTGAAGACTGTAGTGTACACCTTTGTATGAAATCTTCTGTTTTCTTTGGCAATTTCAAGCAATGTATAGCCTTCATTCTTCAAACCAATGACTGACTGACAAGTTTCTATAGAAAGCTGTTTTTTTTTTGCCATTTTTGTCCTAATATTAAACTGAAGACATGTCAGTCTATTGCATACTGTGGCAACTCAAAACAAATACAAAGTCAATGTTAAGCTTCATTTAACAAACCAAATAGCTTTCAACTGTGTTTGATATAATGGCAAGTGATTTTCTAGTAAATTAGCAATTTAGCATGATTACTCAAGGATAATTGTTGGAGTTTTTTACATCAGTAATGTCTTGACTATACTTTGTGATCAGCTGAATGCCACTTTGGTGAATTCAATTAAAACTTTTGGCCGCCAGCTTTGCAATTCGAAAATATAGCAGTACAGTGTGTAAGTTTAATTGTTTTATTAAGAAAAAACTTTTTGACATTTGGTTGTTGTCAAATATACCCCTATATATAAAATCATCCTTACACCTTGACCTTCTCTAAAAGGTCTTGTTTTAAACATGTTTTTCCATGTTCGGCAATGGACAGTGCTGTAAAAGACTGAAAGTAGATGCTTTCATCTTTGTGAGCTCAATCTCCAGTCACGCTACACTCTTTAATTAGCCGGAAAAGCCAGACCCCATTTGCCTGCTATTTTATGCAAGAGCTACACAAAAAAGTACAGACAGGTTTCATTTATGTCTACATTAGCTTCAAAACTACTGCTTCATTGTACCCGGAGTATTTGGTTAAAGATTTTGATTAATAATAGACCTCACACTGAAATAGTGATTCTTTGCATTTGTGGTGCATATGAAAAGGAGAGCCTCGTGAATGTTCATATGAAACTGCCATGCTTTGTGCAAAGTCTGTTTTGACAAGGCGGCAGCAAATTTCTTGAGTTAGCAAATTTTGTTACCTTGGGTTGTTCAATTAGCCATAAAATGTACCTCAAAGTGGCCATACTTATGACTCACCAAAAGCCAAATCTAAGATCAGACAAAACCACCATAAAACTTTGCCCTTCAGAAGGCTCACAATCTGTCAACCAAGCTGCAGAATAATAAAGGGGAATTCACACACCCAAATGGAACCTCCCTTTGTTCCATCTCTTCTGAAACATGCTAAAAAGCTTAAATAATATGTCAGACATATGCCTGTTCACCACATTGGACTTTTTAACAGCTATGTAAATCACACAATTTGTGCTGTTATGGAGAGAGTTGAAGCCACTTCACAGCCACAAACCCAGACACTCCAACCAACATAACCAATTTTAACTTTTTTCTTCTTTTTTGATGTAACGTTCTTACAATAAAGTGTCTGTGAATATTATATGTAGGCTGAATTTCCTAAAAAAACAGGACACTTATGTTTGAATTTTCTAACAAACTGTTTCTTGAGTAAGTGATGAAACATCTACAGAAAATAATTACTAGCTTGACACAAGGCCTGTAAGATGTTTAGGTATTACATTAGTATTTTTTTTTTTTTGAAGAAGAAGGAAGCAAAGCTAAGATCGAAGCGTTAACAAAATAATGAGTAATTTCAGTCATTAGTAAATTTGGTTTTGGTGTTTAATGTTATAATGGTAAGATGTACTGTCCTGCTCCCAGGTTGTGGCCCTATAATTATTATAATTTATTAACA
Source organism: Xyrauchen texanus (assembly GCF_025860055.1). Lineage (NCBI taxonomy): Eukaryota > Metazoa > Chordata > Actinopteri > Cypriniformes > Catostomidae > Xyrauchen > Xyrauchen texanus. The sequence goes on along the minus strand of NC_068318.1, from coordinate 22,947,365 downwards.
TTTTCCCCAGTTTTATGTCCCTGTAACATTGCGTTAAATTCAAAGGATCTAGTTACTCCACACTAATCTTGCAGTGAAATCAGAAACAGTGGGCTGAGATTTCTTTAGCTGAAATCGTTCTTTGCTTAACAAAATGTGAAACACTGCACCCAGTGGCTGTAAGTGTTGTATGGCATATAGGCACAGCACTTGTCAGTGAGTTGGTAGAGTGTGGCTGATCCTAGAGTACTAGAACTCTTGGAAACAACATGCCGACTTTCTGTGTGATCATGTTGATTACTTCCCAATAAAATGACAGATTTAGAGAGATTGGATCTTTGCTTTGGCCAGTTCTACTTGCCACCTTCTTAACTTTGTATAAAGATTTTGATGCTTATAATGTGTCTCAGGTATTCTCTTTTACACATCAAGAAAAATAGACAGAAATTGCAAAGAAAGCTGGATTTTTACTCTTTGAATAATATATTCATTTAGGCTGGTTCAACAGGTCAGTTTAGTTGAACACAAACCTTCCAAAGCCTCATAGGAGCTGCCTGATATTCTGCATGAGAAAATAGTTCATTTTAAAATCCTTTCCAGTGGTTTCAACTGCTGCATTATGTTAATTACAGCTGAAATCTGATTATAGGTCAGTTTATTTTCACTAGCTGAAAGAAACACTCTTCAGTGGCGAGACCTCCATCTGCAATCATATTTTTATTGGCAGTAATCGCATTTAAGGTGCGGCGCTTTGGCTAAAAGTGCCGTCTTTATTGTTGGCGTACAGTAAGTTTATGATAGAACTTTCTGTTTTACCCACCACTATCTTGACTCATTTTCAGCAGAAGAAAGCACACATACTCTATTTCCAGTCACGTGCTATTTTTAGACAAATAAATTGAGTCAACGGTTTCTCTAATATTGTGGACAATTATAAGGCTGGTGGATATCACGTAACGGTAGGGTGTGCGCAACTGCAGGCTACTATCACTCTTAAAAATAAATGTTCCAAATTAGAGCCAAAACCTATTCTGCAAGGCACTTATTTCCATACAATGAAAGTGAATGGTTACTGAGGCTGTCAGTCACTAACATTCTGCATAACATCTCCTTTTGTGTTTCTATGGAAGAAAGTCAACATGACTAAAATGACGATAAATGACGACAGAAGTTTAATTTTTGCGTGCATTATTGCTAAGTTCACATATGATTAAATACCGTTGAAGGACCACTTGTATTAAAATAAATGGGAGAAATGTGAGCACCCAATATGGCAGTTGAAGAAAAGGAAGTCTCCCCTTACAGATAAAAAAGCAAATCACCTTTTAGATACAGAGATTGCCTGTCGGTCAACTCGAAAACGCACATACACATTGGAAAAATGCAGTTTTTTTGTGTGTGGTCTAAGCACAATTTACAATACCATTGTTGTCATTGTTGAAATATGTTCTTTGATCATAATCTTAACCAATCATTTTTGAGATTTTGTACTTTCCCCATTCAAGTAGAAAGGAGTTAGAAATTTATGCTGCTTGGATATATAAACAAATAGTGGCCCGGGAATGTCGCACAGATGGCCGCTGAGTGGACTGACTTGCCTTGAAAGAGACTTTGATATAATAACATTCTTTTACAAGATGATAGCCATACAAATGACCACACATGTCTTGAGCACAATGAAAAATGTAATTAAGTTTAATTGGAGTCAGAGGTCAACATTCAAACAGGTTTACTTAGCCTTACTCCATTGCTCCTCAAGTTAATATCATTAAAAACATAACATCAGCATAGAGGACTTCTACCGTATTTCACATTGACCATTATGATACACACAAGTTAATGTACTATTACCTGAATGGTAATCTTATATTATATACACAAATCTTATAAATAAGAGGTCTCATTTCATCCTTATGGCTTAATGAGTCTGGATTGGTGCTTTAAACTCTTTTCTTGGGGATCTTGAAGGCACGTAGCACTTGGTTTTACAGCCCGTAGCAGCAGTGAGGAGTCAAGGAGCATCTTTGATAGCCAAGATTAAATTGAAAAAAGCATTAAAGCCTAAATTCGATTAGGTGAGCCATAATCAAATCAAACTGAGCTTGTGAGAGTTTGCCTTACATCACAGAATCAACACAATTTCCTGGAGAGTGAATGGATAGACAACAGTCAACGGAATATGATCAGACCAAAAAACACCACAACAGTCAAACTGGAGAGACAGAGCAGAGAGCAGGTAGAAGAAAACTGGATCCTTTCATGTCCTCGTGAGAAAACAGGGTCAAAAAGTTTAAAGGGATTATATTTATAATAAGTGGCCATTTGCACCAGAGACATATTGAAAAAAAAAAGGCTTGGTGTAGTTCCACTGATCTGAGAACGCTGGTGTTTCGAGATGCATTTTTAATTTGGCATGGCAGCGTACTCTTGCTTAAATAACCGTGAGACGTGGCACAATGGTCAAAGACATCTGTCTGTCTATGGAAAAACAGCATGAATAGATGTGCAAATGTTGTTGGTGAACGGCCCCTAACTCCTTTGTGTTCCCGAATTTTTGCCTAAAATAGTCACCATTCACTTTTATTGCACCTTTTTCTATACAATAAAAGTGAATGGTGACTAAGGCTAACATCTAACCTCTTTTGTGATCCACGGAAAAAAGAAAGTTATTCAGTTTGGAAAAAAGAATGAGGGTGAGTAAATGATGACAGAATTTTCACTTTCGGGTGAGCTATCCTTTTAAAGTTTCAAGTTCTAGTTCTGTGTTCAACTTTATGAGTTATAACTTTTATAAAAATACTTTCAGAGCGAGAGAACAAGGCATCTGAAAATAACCTTCATAACATCTATCTTCCTAAGAGCCCGAGCACCACATCAAAGCCATTTTGGTAATTTCTCTGAGTAACATTAACCATTACGATACCACATGATGGCATTATCTGAGCCATCCACAAAGGAATATTAACTATTGTGTAACAGCTTTATTACATTGGCTGCACGCTTTTTTTTTAGATGGCCTTTGATTCAAATAATATCTCTTGCTCATAAAGACTAAATTACAATTTGAAGAGAGGGACCGGGCCCTCGGTCTGCATGAGCTAAAACTAGCACATTAATGAAGATTGACCTTTAACTAGCACACCATTTTAGGGCTGTGAAAACCCCCCTTGTGATTAGTCCCTTTATTCCTGTTCACACTTTCAATGGCACACCCTTACCCCATGTTTCCCACTTTGTATCTTTTAACAGACAGAGCAATTATTGGCCTTTCCATTAGGCACTGGAGAGCAGGCTTGGCTTAATTCACTCTCCTTCCAGCAGTGCTTTTATATAGATACGTTTTTGTTCTCGGGAAAGAAGTGGAGTGCCGGAGACAGACAGACATGAGAAATCATCATATCACAGCATTTGAAGTGCTACATCCACCCACCTACTTTCCAAGTGAGAGCAACAAAAAGCACTTTTTTAGCAACGAATGTACTTCTACAGGCAGATTCTGCAGTCTTATAATACTGCATAAGTTCTACAGGGTTGGAAGCATTGGCTAGTGCACTGTAAAATTACTGAGAGGTCACTTAAAAAAAAAAAGTTTAGTTAATGCATCTAAAATTCCTAGTCTAATTTCTAGGAATAATAAAAGTAATGTAAATTAATGAATTTGAGTTGTGAGCTCAAATAGAAACACATATTTGTATATTTGTGTCTGATTTTAGAGGTGGAACAGCAGTATAATAATGTGTACATTTATATGGCAAGCACATTTAGCCTAAAATCAGTTCAATCAATTCAAGATATCTGCAACTCACTTTTGACTGTAGAAAAAAGATTAAAGATATCTCAGAAAAGTCAAAATAATTTTTTCTAGTAGGAATTGCATTTTTACTAGTCAAAATTGAGTTACAGATCTCTTCAATGTGAGTTCTTACTAGTCGAAATTTCATTACAAATATCTAAAATGTTAATTTTGACTATAGTAAAAATGAAGTTACGATGAGGAATGCTGAAACCTTGCGATACATTTACACATTTTGCAGACACTTTTATCGAAAGCCACATTCAAGGCATACATTTTATCAGTTTGTTTGTTCACAGTTAACATGCCAAGGATATCAAGATTTTGAGTGAATAAAAGTCTTATCTAATAATTTTATGGTCCTCTTTGTTTGTCATTTTGGAGTCCTCATTCGCTTTCTTTTTATAGAAAAATGTGGCCAAGATATTTGTATGTTTTCCATGGAAAAAAAAAAGGAGTTTGGAACAACATGAGGTCGAGTAAATAATGATATAATTTTCATTTTTGAGTGAACTATAATTAATTATAACAAGTGCCAGCCCTATTTTGGGCTCATGCAGATTTCCATGTGCAGTAATGACAGCTTTGCAGATCCTTTGCATTCTAGCTGTCAGTTTGTCCAGATACCCAAGTGACATTTCACCCCACACATCCTGTAACACTTGCCATAGATGTGTCTGTCTTGTCGGGCACGTCTCATGCACCTTATGCTGCGTTCACACCGGACGCGAATAGCGCGTCAGGCGCGAGTGATTTCAATGTTAAGTCAATGCAAAGACGCGTTACGCGCGTAAAAAATTCCTGCGGCGCGAATGAGGCGTAGAGCGCGGCGCGGTAGACGCGAATACGCCTCATTCGCGCGAATACGCCTCATGAGCGTCTGGCGCGTTACGCGCGTTACGCGCGAATGGTGCATTTTGTGCATTCACAATGAATTCGCGTCTGCCGCCCGAGTTGAAAAATCTGAACTTTGGCGTCAATTCGCGCCGCGTTAACCAATCAGGAGCCTAGCTGCCTGCTGTCACTCAGGAGGTAAAGTGACGTAAACTTTCATTATTATTGTAATGTAAAGACAACCAACATTAGTGTCTGGACAGTGTTGAATAAGGAAAAAAACACAGGACAGGTTAATTACTTTTGGAGGCTGGCTCCATTTATCATCAAAACAAAAATAAATAATTTATCCTGATATACTACCATGGAAAACCTGACATTTTTAAAAAGTCTCAACTTAATAAATTTGCATGTTGTGGACCTCACATCCTGGAACTGGGGCTGACAACCTGGGAAAAAAAATACAAAATATAATAATAATGGACTATTTTTAGATAGTTTAGCTCTTTATAGGTTTGTGGGTGGCTCTTAAAAGAGCCGTTGTGGGGAAGTCATGAGGAGGACTTCAAACGCTACTCCGTCGGCTGCCATGGCACTGCTCCCTCCGCCGAGAAGTGTGCCATGAAGACATCCCTCACCCGGAGTGCCTCTCTGGAGGAGTTGTTGGCCGCAACCCGACCCAGACCTCCAGCATGTCCCGCGCCCCTTGCTGGTGGACCCAAGTACGGCGACGACGACCCATACGCCGCTGTTCTGCTCTCCAGAGCAAATAAAGAGCGGTGACTCTCTCCACGAATGCTCGATCAACATCAGCCATCTTGTAAAAAGATGGCCGTCATCGGATTTCGCCTCCGACGGGCGTCACGCGCGTAAATTCCGCTTCAAACTTTTGTTTTTTACGCGTGTCAATTTCGCTCTTGACGCGCGAATGGATTCAAAGTGGTCAAGCGTATAACTAGACGCGGTAGGCGCGAATTTGACGCGCTATTCGCGTCCGGTGTGAACGTAGCATTACAGTCTAGCTGATCCAACAAAATCTCAATGGGGTTAAGATCCATAACACTCTTTTCCAATTATCTGTTGTCCAAAGCAGTGCTAAAGTCAAGACCAACTAAACCGAGACCAAGTCAAGACCGAGTGTATTGAGACAGAGACAAGACCAAGAATTTGAGGGGTTGAGACCAAGTCGAGACCAAGACAAAGGTAGGGCGAGACCAAGTCAAGATGAAGACCATACCAGTGCGAGTCCCACACTGCATGACACACTTACGTTAAAATGTGGAACATGCAAACCATAAGCACTTCTCAAATTGATCTGAAAGATCCAAATTCCCATAAAAACACCAACAGAAAACAATTCAACTCTTATATTGCCATATATATATATATATATTTGTGTGTGTGTGTGTGTGTGTGTGTGTGTGTGTCAGTGCACCATGAGAAATGTCTTCATAAAATAGTCAAAAGGCATTGCAGAGGTGAATTTTATGTGTGTGAATTTCCCTTTGTTTTCTATGAGCAAACAAATACAAACAAACATTAAGGAGCTGAAATAAACTTAACAATCTTTACTCAGCACTCCTTTCACAAGTTTTACCATCCACCTAAAACATAGCATTTTTGTGCAAGCATTGCATCAGGTTTTCTGGATGACTCTTCCCCTAGAATCAGAATATATCAAATTATTAAACAATTATTCAATACACAAGTCTTCACTTTTCTTAAACAATATAGGAACTTTCCGAGTTGAATGGAATGCAGCAAGAGGCAGATTACTAATGTTAGCTAGCTAGCTTTGCTAGCATCACTTACACTTTATGTTTCCTTTTTATGTGCCAATGAATGTTTGACGTGGTCCCAGCCATCTTGTATTGCAGAATTTACATACTGCTATGTGTTTTCTTTTGGACACTTTTTTCTACCATGGCACACTTTTTACGATTAAAGAAATCCCATGGCACACCGCTATCCCACATAACCATCATCGACAGATTTCCTTTTCAAGAACTTGTCCATGTTTTCTGTCTGTTTTAGTAGCGTCAACTCAAAAAATGCAAAAAATGCAAGTAACATAGACACGCTGCATAATGAGGTCACGGGTGACAAGAGCGCTAATTGGATAAATGAAAAATTTGTGTCTTTTCCAATTTGTAGATTTGCTCTTGCAAATGAATACTTGCAATGGTACAGCAAATACATTTTATATTTATTTACTGTATTTTCTGGAAATAAAGTCACACCTGACTATAAGTCACACCGGGTCAGAATCGTGTTGTTGATAGAGAGAGAGAGAGTTAAAAAAAACATAAGTCACACTGACAGAGGTTCACCAGCCTCCATTCACAAGTTCAGATGTCAAACACGGTCCGTGAAGATTACAGTACCTCAGAATCTACACTGTGTTTTTGCTTTTAGTAATCGTATGTAACAGTTTCTTATATTCTATTCATGTTTCATGAGAGAAACACAACAAGTAAGCCACATAACATCTGTAAATCTATGCTGCGTACAAATAAACAGCTTTTAGTCTTGGAATAAAACAATACACCTGTTGTATTCTATTCATTCATTTGGTTCATTACTTTTACTACAAGTGTGATGATGCATCATTTTGTGGGCATGTGAGGAGTTGCGTTTGACAGCGGTCTAGAGTTTGTTAGAACAATAATGTTATGATGGACAAAATATTTAAACTGGTTGTATAAAATACTTTGTAATGGCAAATATACTGAATTGGCAACTTTAAAACTCTTCTACCATCTCTATGCCTTAATAAATATACCAGAAAAAATAGTATTTATTTATTTTGAGGAACTTGATAAATTTACATGGCACACCTGGCAATCTTTCACGGCACACAAGTGGGCACAGTGATTGGGAAAAACTGGTTTATGTAGCCAAATTGTATTACAGAAGATTTGGTTGACATCTCGCAGACAGCCAGTTTCTTCTCCTGTCTCCCGCATTCACTTTATTGAAGTGTGTGAAGGGGCGGGAGGGGTGACAGCTGTTAGCAGTAACAAAAATTTTAATTTAGAAATGAGTCAAGTTATTGCTTGCATTTGAAGCAGGAAGTATTACATCCAATAACAGTAATGATGTTAACAAATAAATCAGACAATGCACAGGCAATTTAGTGATACCCCCACAGTTGTGGTCTTGAAATAAAATCCTGAGTCCTCTTTGTCTGAGACCGAGACAAGATCAAGTAAAAATGTAGTCGATTCTGAGACGAGACCGAGACCTTAAAAAAGTGGTCTCGAGACCAAGACAGATCTAGAGTACTACAACACTGGTCCAATGTCTGTATTTCTTTGCCCACTCTAACCTTTTTATTTTGTTTTTCTGTTTCAAAAGTGTCTTTTTCTTTGCAATCTTTACTTTTGTACATGAAACTGGTGTTGAGCGGGTAGAATTCAATGAAGCTGTCTGCTGAGGACATGTGAGGCTTCTATTTCTCAAACTATAGACTCTGATGTAATTATATTTGTTTAGTTGTACTTTAGTTAAATACTTTTTTTCAAATAGTGAAGGTGCTGTTTTTTACACCAGTAATGTCTATATATAAGGATTGGGCATTTTGGTCTTTTTGTCTACTTGATTACTCTGACTAATTACTCGAGTACTAATCGAGTACTCAAGGGGCAATTCCATGTTCATAACTGTATGTATAATAACATGTCTGACAAACGTCTATGGCTGCTGAATTGAGTCTTGTTGTTCCAGTGTATCGTCTATTTATTATTATAGGCTGTTTTAAAATAGTATGTTACAAAATGTACAAAAGATTGCATAATCAAAATATAATGCATCGTATTTTGTCATTATGTGAAGATTCGCTGCCCAACTCTAAAAGGATGTGCACAACACGCATCTGTCTGTTCTTCCTTCAGGTTACCGTAGTAATCTTAGTAAGTGCACACCAGCTTTTTTTGCGACTGTCTGAACAGTATATTTTCAAATAACAGGAGATGCCATAATCATTGTGTGTCAAGTTGAAGTTCAGTTTTGAAGATGCTGCATTGTATTCCATTTAGCTGCGCTCTGTCTAGCTGTTTGAAACACTCGCCTGCTGTACATGCACTGCTTCAACACGCTGAGTCCACTGCCACACGAGCCTGGTGTGTGTGTGTGTGTTCAAATGTTCACTCTTGTGAGGAAAGCCACTGTTGTATCTTAGATACAAAGGAAAACTCAGAGAGAACTGTTGCATCTTGATGGTCTCTTTAATTCAGGACTCATCTCAGTAACCAAGGATACACACACAAGCATGCCCCACACTGCACTTTCTTCTCTGCTTTTAACAGTGCTACAGCCCACCAACACAATGTGCCACCACCCCCTACTGGACAAACCCAATACCAACACTAACACAACAGCCACGATGCTCTGTATTGTTGTTGCTGTGATTTATTCAACTCGGAGAGTCTGAATTTCCACCTTTCAGCTGAGGAAAGTGCAATGGAATGACACTTTATATCGGATATCTAACTTAATTGAAACTCGAGCGGAAATCTTAATTCATTTCGTCGAGATGTAGGTGTGTGTTACGTCACGTGGGGGAGGGAGATTCAGTCAGTGACAATCATTCACTTAAATAATATCCATTAATGATTCAAAGTTCTTACATTAAATTATAATAAAGCGTGTTTAGCCAACGTTTTACAGTGACAGGTTTTCAAAACACGGTTAATTACACTCTCTTTGTTTTGATTATTGTAACGATAGCATTGCAGCATCGTATCAGTTTGTTTGCCATGGGAAGTTTCTGATAATCATAGTACCCCTCAAAGTCAAAATTAAAAATAAGCGCCCTCTTTGACACATTTGTGTTTTAGTTGTCAGGTAATTGTCAAAGGATTTCAAATTAAGTGAAAAGTCACATCATGCGAGACATTTGGAGTTTTAAAAATAAACTTTCTTAAAAGAACCACTACACATCTTCAAGGACCATTAACACTCCCTTTACTGTGATTGTCAACACCAAACACCTCACAACTCTCTAGAGACGGAGGTATGACAATCTTTACTTTGTCCCAGGTCTGCGTCAGGCCTGTACAGGCCTGCCTAAATAGAGGTGAGATCTCTTGCCACTGGTGGGACCTTCTCATCTGGGTGTAATCCACAGCTCAAGTAAGGTAATTAGGTGATGTCTCACAGCTGGTGCCTAATCCCTCTGAAGATCAGGCGATACAATGCAAATGTTACATAGAATCTGTGCATGCGAGCTGCATCTAGTTCAGCATTACAGCAAGGTGGCCCACACCCCTCATTAAAACTTGTTGTTCTTATTGAATAAGTCTTACATCCCTGAAGGTAACTCATTCTATGTGTGCTCAGAGCATTTGGAATGGTTTTCCTGATTTCCTGGTTGAATGAAAAACTATGCATGGTTCAGCAAGTGTTGCATATCACTTGCCTGTGTGTGTTCATAATGAGTTATTAATAATTCACTCAATTCACTCAAAAATAAAATAGGTTGAACACTGCTGCAAGTTGTTCCTCATAATGAGGAGTGAATTGCATTGATAAATTGAGTATATATCATATACTGTATATATGAATACATACAATTCCAGATTTATACAGTGGCAGTGCATACAGAACTGCTTGCATATTGTAACCAGATTTTTTTTTTCTGAAGAAAGAATTGAGTGGCGATTTCTAGTGGAACTCAGTGCCACAACACAATGCTAGGGTTTTTGCCTGGTTGTTGCTACTTGGTTAATAGTGTTTTTAGCATGTTGCTATGCAGATGCCAGGATGTTCTGGGTGGTTGTTAGGGGGTTGCTTACTGGCCCAAGTCAAAACAGCCCACTCCCAAGTCTTTGATACTTTTTTCCTCTTGATGTGATTAGTCCATCTTTCAACGCAAGTCTATGGGACTTTTTCATCTTTTTGATTGTCCACTAAGTCAAAAGTTTGAGTATGATTGCTTAGAAAAGTAATAGCTAGGGCTGATGATTTAACACGTTAATTCAGTGCGATTCATTTTATAAAAAAATAACGCGTTAAAAAATGTACGCAATTAATCGCAATGCCCCCAGACCGTAATAAGGAAGATTCCTGATAAATGCATGCTTATAGTACCACCTGTTTACTCCAGAGGGCGGTAAGTAAAATTTTAGCTGTATGGGCAATGTGCAGTTTCTACAGTGAACAAAACAACCCTTCAGCAGGCAGCACAACACAAACATACGTTACGTTCTTGCGTTCAAAACACTTGATGGAGCGCAAATTCGAACTAAGAGATCTCAAGATGTGTTCTAAGTATTAAACTATATTTAACTATATTTAATGTGACACAGTGACCTAAACATTTTATGTTTATGACACAACGCACCCGAGACGCTACACAAGCAGGTCTGACGCAGGTGTACATTGACGGGACCTTAAACAAGCCATCATAATAATTCTCCAACTGATTGACAAATTGACTTGCGCAATGGATTGCTGTGAACTGTATGCCAATGATTGACATACGATCAATAATATGGTAGTAAACTAAACATTGTATTTTAAAGCCAATTTTTGTATTGTCTTATCAGTGATTAACTCTTCTGCGACAAGAATGTAATGCATTTTAATGATCTGAATATTTTTTATTATATATAAAAATATTCGTATTTGCGATTAATTAATCGGGACACCATGTAATTAATTAGATTAAAAACAATTATCGATTGGCAGCTCTAGTAATAGCATAACCTTTTTCAGCAAGCCACATGATCTGAGGTATCATTCATGTCCATGGCACAAACAGTGCAAGACGAGTAATGTGCCAAAGTTAAATATGCTGGATTAGAGTTTTTTCAAATCCCTAACACTAATTATGAGCAACAGTTATAGTGATTCTTGTCTTTTTAATTATCATTATATCACAACAGAAAAATGTTCTTTCCTAACCCTGTATCAGAACAAGCAAAAAATAAAGTTCTATGATGCATTCAGTTGCTGAACTAAACTCAATATAGATTGTATTATAGTCTATCATTATAGTCTATCTTTGTTTTAAGTACACGTGATAAATAATGGATATATTTTTTCATATAGGATCTTATTTTTTTAATTATTCCACCCACTAGGATTTCATGTTCTGAAACCTAGCTAAAGTTGCAGAGTGTGGGAGTGCTTGTGTGTTGTTACCATGGTAAAATATGATAATAAAAAGTTATATATTGTGAGCTCCTATGGGATAGACAGCAGAAGCCCATCAGCCCATTAAGAGTGAGAAGCAATCAGAAAAGGCTTCGGCATATTTGTTCAATCTGTCAGCATAGTTTACACTAGACAGTGCGGGAAACTGAACTCTTTCACCTTTATCTGTGAAACTTTCACTCCAAGAGGTAAAACTAAAGGCAACTGGAAATTTAGAAAAATAAAATAATTGGATTAATAAATGAATGTTGGTTATATAAAAAAATGGATCTAAACAAGTTGTTTGACACATAAATGCACATAAAATAATTTTTCACTCAAAACGCAAATTCTGTGATAATTGTGTTCCAAACCCGTATTTCTTTTTTCTGTGAAACACAGAAGGCAGAATGTTCTCCATTCACAATGTTTGCATGGAGAGAAAAAAGGTGCAATAAAAGTGAATGGTGTCTATGTTTGGCCAACATTCAGCACAATATATAATTTTGTGTTCCATGGAAGGAGACAGTTCTTGCAAATTGAGTAATATACTGTATATATTTGTAAACTATCCCTTTAAGAGCAAACAAACAAACTTGGCTGCTTGGCTTGGTGATATGTCTGCCAGCTCATCATATTGTATCATAAAACATACAGCAGGCCAGTGTGAGGATAAAATGTAGAACTCTGCTATAAAATGGATCACAAAGGAGCCAGAAAAAAAATTATAATTCAGATTCAAAAGTGGCTGAGTGACAGAGTGAATGAGAAAAAGAGAGAACATGTGAGCAAAAGACAGACAGACAGAGAGAGAGAGAGAGAGAGAGAGAGAGAGAGAGAGAGAGAGAGAGAGAGAGAGAGAGAGAGAGAGAAAAGAAAAGAAAACGAAAAACCTCTTAATGATCAAGCCATAGTTAAGTCTGTGAAAAGGGTTAGATGGACAAGACAGTGAGAATAATGGACAATGCACAATAAAGGTAATGCATGCCTGTATTACAATTAAGGGGCTGCCGCTGCATGTGCTGTAAATGGATACACATCTTCAAAAACACATTTAAGTGTCATACACCAAATAAAAACAAAGATGATCCTGATCTGTGACATGACATTAGCTTGCCATGGCAAACACCACGCCATATGAAGGCAGTCTGTGATATTCCATATACTGCATATTATGGTTATTTATATTAATATTTTATTTAATATTTTTTATACCATTCAGATATATATTCAGTATTGGCTTTATAAGGAGGTTAAATGAAAAAAGAGAAAACCATAACACTTCATACATGTTCTTATTAACATATCACAATCATTGTGCACATATTTTAATTACAGATTTAATTTGAGAAAAATATTTCCAATCAAATAATATTAACTGCTGTCTTTTTTTATCATACAAAACAACACTGAAGGCTTTAATTTCCTGCACAACAATCCTGTCAGATCATCTTGCCAGATTTCCCTGTTGAGCTCGTTCTAAATCATCTTCCTTTTCTGATTGCTGGACCGCAGTGACAACAGCGCAGACATTCCGATGGAGAGTCACTCTGCCCTCTGTGTGATCACTGCTGAAAAATTCCTTTGGCACAGCTCTGGAATGAGGATCTCTGGACTCATTCACTTGTGTATTTTGGCTAAACTGCGGTGTGAGGTAACACACATGGATAACTTTCTATTCACAAATCAGTGCTGGGTAGATTACTTCTGAACAGTAATCTGGTACTGATTACAAATTACATGAATAAAATTGTATTTAGTTACAATCTCTTGGATTACATTATTAAAGTAATCTAATAGGATTGTTTTTGGATTACTTCTCACCTAAATTATTATTTATTTGAATAAAATAAGCTTGTAGCATTTTCACAATGTTTCCTTTTCACATGTGATTTTCTGCTCTACTAACGGATCCCCAGCGTGAGTTCTATAATGTGCACTCTGTTAAAATAAATCTCACCTTACTCTTCACAGCAGATGCACTGGAGGACGGATTATATCACAGCGGGTGCACTGAAGGTCAAATTATATATTAATCAAACATATAATGTGGTTTTTAGATGTTTGTAATGATTGATTATGATAGATATGATACGATCGCGAATGCACTTGCCGGCTATGCATGATGCCATATTTTCGTTGCAATGCAAGATGGGATTCTGAGTGTGTATTGTCATAGAAGCATACAAAATGAGGAACATAGAATATTCTAAAAACCTTGACCTTCCACTCTCCCAGCCCCAGAAGTGTTTGTGATGAATGGAATGGGAGAAGGCTAGAGTGACTAGTTTGTTTATTCTTTGACCTCAGATATGTGGCAGCACTGCTGCATCTAAATGCGCTTGTCATGAATCGGGACGAGATGGATTTAAATGCAGAAGTGGTTTTAATAACAGACTTTCACATATACAGAGGGCAAATCCAGAGAAGCTTCGTAAAGCAGAATACGGGTCAAAAGCCAGGAGATCAGGTTAATAAACAAACAGGCGGAACAGGGCAGGGAAAACAAAACACGAGAGTAAAAAGACCGATAAACTGTAAGAGTATATGGGAGCTGGTATGGAAAGCTAACGAGCAAACAATAACCAACAAACTCAAGGTGAACTGGGCAGGTATAAATAGAGTCCAAAAACAGCGCAGGTGAAACTAATATTCTGGGGATTGTGAGCGAGTGTGGGAACTGGAAGACGTGGGGTGGATTGTGGAACTGGATTCTATGACAGCGCTCTGATGGTAATGGCTTTATACTTTCATTTAATGATTATTTTAAAGATTATAACATCTAAAAATAAAGATATTGTGATGTTGAAAAGGCTATTTAAGCAGTTGGTTCATCATAGCGGGGTCATATTTAAGATGGTGCCGCAGATGGCTGCTTCGGTATGGAGCTCTCTAGCATTTTTGTTACTTTTGTTTGTTTGTCACTCTTTCCTGATCAGTTTCACCATGGATGAACTGCTGAATATTTGACTGAGCATAACTGTTAATTTTATGCCGGTGTTTGATTATTTAGACGTTTTATTTGACATCTTAATTAAAGGTGCAGCGGTGCTCTACAAGCGAACCAAAAGACAGCTTTGGGACTCCGCTGCCAAGTATTTATCTGCAGAATGTCCACTCCCTCGCCAACAAAACGGACTAACTGCTTCTGTTCACTCAAACAAATAAGGACTTTTGTAACACAGCTGTTCTGTTTTTCACGGAAACCTGGCTGAGTGAAGCACCACGGACAGCGCATTACATCTGCTGGGCTTTCAGCTGTTCAGAGCGGATCGCATTGTGGAGTTATCGCGGAAAATGAGAGGAAGTGAAACATGCTTTTACATCAACAAATGTTGGTGTACATATGTAGCAGTGTTGAAGAAGATGTGCTGTCCTAATTTAGAGGTGCTCTTGATCAAATGTAAGCCTTTCTACTTGCCGTGGAGTTTTCCTTGTTTCCTCGTGAATGTTTATATCCTGCCACAAGCATGCGTGATCACAGTGTTGCAACAGTTGGCTGATGACATCACAGACACAGAGAAACAACACCTGGAGTCATGTATTATTATTCTGGGAGATTTTAATAAAGCTAACCTCACCTGTAAACTGCCAAATACAAACAACACATCACATGCCCCACCGGAGAAAGAAACTTATTGACACTGCTACACCACTGTTAAAGATGCATATCGCTCTGTCCCACATGCAGCTTTAGGACTTGCTGATCATTTTCTGATTCATCTTGTCCCAACCCACAAACAGAAACTAAAATCAGCTAAGCCTGTAGTAAGGACTGTAAAGAGATGGAACAGACAGAGCTAAAGCAGAGCTGGAACTATAAGCCTGCGTTGACTGCACTGATTGGAATGTTTTTGAGGCTGCAGCCACAGACCTGGACAAGCTCACACTGTGACATCATATACCAGTTTCTGTGAGGATATGTGCATCCCTACTAGGACATTTATATCATTCAATAATGATAAACCTTGGTTTACAGGAAAACTCAGACAGCTTT
Source organism: Xyrauchen texanus (assembly GCF_025860055.1). Classification (NCBI taxonomy): domain Eukaryota; kingdom Metazoa; phylum Chordata; class Actinopteri; order Cypriniformes; family Catostomidae; genus Xyrauchen; species Xyrauchen texanus. Next base: position 22,931,625 of record NC_068318.1, on the reverse strand, counting down.
GTCATGCCAAAGAGGATGCTTATAGAACTGGGGATAAAACATTGTACAACCAGGCCAGGAACACACATACAAATGAAATTAGAGTGGCTAAAGGGATCTACTTTGAAAATCTGAAAAAACGGTTTGCAGCCAATGATCCTGGATCTGTGTGGAAAGGCCTAAAAAGCATCACCAAGTACAAGACACCTCCTCCTCACTCTGTAGAGAGTCAATTAATGGCTGATGAACTTAATGTGTTTTCTTACAAGTTTGAAAAGCCCAGTCTCACAAACCTCCCCTGCTCTGATCTTCACTTCACACACACCCAAATCCTCCTGGAACCCCCCTTCTGCTACTCAATCTGCAATTATGATCTGTGAGGAGGATGTGTGTCAGGTCTTTTGGAAACAAAATACTTGGAAAGCTTCAGGCCCAGACTATGTTTCACCTGCCTGTATGAAAGTCTGCACTGACCAACTGGCCCCAATCTTCACAAAGATCTTCAATAAATCACTGGAGCAGTGTGAAATTCCCTGCTGCTTCAAATGCTCCACCATCATTCTAGTTCCCCCTAAAAACTAAATCACAGAACTTAATGACTACAGACCAGTCGCTCTCACACCTTTGGTCATGAAGTCATTTAAGAGACTGGTTTTGGCCTACCTGAAAGACATCACTGGACCCCTGCTGGACCCCCTTCCATTTGCTTTCCAAGCAAACAGATCTGTGGATAATGCTGTCAATATAGGACTGCATTATATCCTGCAACAACTCTACAAACCTGCGATTTATACAAGGATCCTAATTGTGGAGTTCAGCCTTCAATACCATCATGCCTGATCAATGGATCACCAGCTTTCTGACAGATAGGCAGCAGCTAGTGAAACTGGGGAAACTCACATCCGGGACCCACACTATTAGCACTGGTGCTCCTCAGGGATGCGTTCTCTCTCGACTTCTCTGCTCCCTGTACATGAATGACTGCACTGCAAAAGACCCCACTATCAAGATCCTGAAGTTTGCAGATGACACTATGGTCATCTGCCTCATCAGCTATGGTGACGAGTCTGTATACATAGGGGAGGTTTATCAGCTGGCTGTCTGGTGCAGTCACAACAACCTTGAGATGAACATGCTCAAAACAGTGGAGATGATATTGTACTTTGTGGAGAAATCCCACAGCACAGAGTGAGGAAACGTGCAGGTAGAATCACTCTGGACCCACACACTCCCTCTTTGAACTGTTGCCCTCTGGCTGGTGCTACAGAGCTCCAGGACATCCAGGCACAAGAACAGTTTTAAATTCCCATATTTACTTCAATAACTATACATACCCCTACCTTGCACTTACATTACCACTTGCAAATGTACATATACCATTCTGTTATTTGTCCTATCATTTGTATGTCTATTTATACTCTTACCTTGTTTTATATTCTGTATCTTACTGTAATGTTCTGTGTGCACTTGTTTCTCCTATCACAAAAAAAAAAATAAAATTGTGAATGTGAGAACAGTTGGTAATAATGCTCATTCTGATTCTGACAACTGCTTCAGTCATTATATGCAGATCACACCAGTTTGATCATACGCATCTATCTATCTATCTATCTATCTATCTATCTATCTATCTATCTATCTATCTATCTATCTATCTATCCATCCATCTATCTATCTATCTATCTATCTATCTATCTATCTATCTATCTATCTATCTATCTATCTATCTATCTATCTATCTATCTATCTATCTATCTATCTATCTATCTATCTATCATTATAGCCATTGTCTTCTCCTCTCAAAACATCATCATTTGTTTCTTCCGTCAGCAGACTCAGTGTCTGAAAGTGTAAGTTCATGTCTGTACACACTGCTTACCTCATTAGAATGGGACCAACAAGAAAACCTGATTAATTCCCATAAGCTGTGCCACAGCCAGGCTCCAACAATTCTCCTGGGCCCCTCTCTCACCATGTTGCCCAGTTAGCCCCGTGCGACAACAGGGAGAGACAGCGGGAGTTCGTGAGATGCAGGGTGGAGGCCTGGCTGTCACCTGGGGTGATTGACATCAACACTGTGCCATGTGGGACACACATGCATACACATCCACACACAAATACAGATATGCACACAAACTCGTTGCCTGATACCAATCCAGGAGGCGTCATCATCCCTTATCATGTTATTAAAGAGCAGGAAGAGATGAGAGGGTGGTGACAAAAAGCTATACTAATGCACAAGAGGTGGCCAATATTAGTAATGCTCTCACTCCCTAACCTACTAAGGAAATAATACGAGATCATCAAGCAAAACAATGCTGTCTCATCCCAGGTGGAGTCCATGTTTATTACATGTACTATGTTATATATTTCCCCAAACTTAAAGGAATAGTTGGCCCACTGTTGGCCCTATCCCTTTAATAATATCTTGTCTAATGAGTAAGAAATATCAGAAATGTGAAATTATTCCCAGACCACCTACTATAAAGAAGGCACATATTATTATTAGGTGTATTTAACCAATAAGGGACTTCACTTTCCTCAGTGCTCCAATAACAATGACAGCTAATGAACCGAATATTGCTAAGCAATTTTCTTTGGATTTATGTTGTGGAATAGCACGATAGGGTGCTTATGCTGTTTGCACTCTTATAGTGCAGTATGGGGTCCTGTAATTCTTGGCCCATTCCATGTTTTTTCAGCTGGGAGTTGCTCTGCCTGTCACCAAATGCCAACGTTTGATGTAAAGACACAGATTTCTGCCTCACAGGACAACAGGACAACCCCCTCCCAGCAAAAATTTAAATGACGTATCCTTACCTATGCGCAGATCAATGCGAAGCAGAGGGTGCAGCTGCATCTGTAACTGTTGTCGCCATGTTTTCACTGACAGCAGTTTTTCTCAGTGTGTGTTTGTCTTTCAAGAGTTTATCATAAAATGCAGAGCAGTCCAGTCCAAAATGAAGGTGTACAAAAAGCAATACCTTCATGACTATTACACTGAGTCAAGATTTATTCATGCTGTGTTCATTAATGAGAACACACACTCCACAGATGCAGATGTCTCAGGCAGGCATAAAACAAACTCCACAACCTTGGCTAAGACTCTGAAGTTGATGGTCTTGCTCTCCAGCACTTGAAAATGTCTGTCCATGACATTTTCACATCTCGTTTATGTTCCACTAAGTGATGCGACAATTGACAATGTTTTTCACGCAAGCCCACTCATCAAAGAGCGTGGTTTTGTCGATCAAACTGAGAGTGGGGATTCTGAGTGGAAGTGTTCGAGGCTGCTCTGAATGTCTTTCCACTATGGGATGTCTCTCAGTAGGGCCCACTCAAGTGTTTCTGAGTTCTCCAATGAGCAGTTCCAATTTTGGAGGTCAGTCCATGCCGATTTAAACTTTTAGACTGCATAAAAGAAATCATCCGCTCGCATGTCACCCTCTTCAACCAGGGCATCCAACTGCTTTTTAATTTCAGAGGTATGAATGATTCCTCCAGCCTGGCCTGCAAGACTTTTCTCAGGTCATGAATGTGCAAAGCCACTTCTGTGGCTGATATGTGGTCTTGCTCTACTATCTCCAGTGCACTGTCTTTTTGCTTGAGTGTGAAGCCAATGCAAAATTTAGTGCAAGGATCACTGAAAATGTCTCTTAGAAACTTTTGGCATTTTTCTTGAGAAAGAAAGTATGCACGTAGACCATTAAAAATGTGTAGTATTCTTTCAAGTGTTGGACCAAGAGAGAGGAAGCGTGTGTTGTCATGCTGCAGTAGTTTCTGATAGTCCAGCTGCACAAAAGCAAGTATGCTGCATATGACAGCTTCAGATTTGGTGTGGGCAGAAGAAAAGTTTGGATCATAGCACAGTTTTGCTTTCCCGTGTTGACGTATTTCCAATTGAAACAGGAAATTTGAGCTAAGAGTTCAACCATTTTTTTTATAAAATGCATATATCTGTTCCAAAATAAATTTTGTCAATATTTAGGACTGTACCGGTAAAATCGTGATGTCTGTCACCCTAGGTTTGATGCACTTGTCAGCTGGTTGATGATCTGAACTAGCTTAGCCAGGCTGGGTGACCAGGTAAACCAGCTAAGACCAGAAATCAACCATAGTCTAGTTTAAGCAGTTTTTTTCCACCAGCAGAGTTGGACTGTAAAGTGTTTTCATTGCAAGATCAAATTATCAAGGAGAGACATTTTTGTAGGAAAATATTTATTTGTGAACTTTTGATAATAGGTAGTAAGCCTTTTTAACAAGAAAACGAATGCAGAAAAACAAATGACATTTAGAAAATCACAGGTTCAGTCAGACTTTCCCAGCACTAAAATTGGTTGATTAAATGACATTTGATAAGTGTTTCATCAAAGACAATGTATGACGAAGATAAATCCACTGTGGATAAAAACTATTGAACTGTGCACATCACCACTCTGAATTTCCATCTATGTGGGACTTTCCATGTGTTTATGACCTCAAGAAGTGTTCACAAATCGTCAAAGCCAAGCAGTGTTTTAGGTTCGGAGATTGGTGACAGTCAGACACCAAGTAACATAGCACAACCTTACACAGTACTGTGAAAACGTTTTAGGCACTTGTGAAAAATGTTGCATAGTGACGATATCTTCAAAAATAATAACATAAATAATTTACATTTATCACTTAGTCCTATAAAATCCAGCAAACATAAAAAAAAGCTAAATTAATATTCGGTGTGACCACCTTTGCCTTTAAAACAGCACCAATTCTCCTAGGTAAACCTGGACACAGTTTTTCTTGGTTGTTGGCAGATGGGATTTTCCAAGTTTCTTGCAGAATTCGCCACAGTTCTTTTATATATTTAGGCTGTCTCGATTGCTTCTGTCTCTTTATGTAATCTGAAACTGACACGACGGGCAAATGTAATGTTTGGGAGTCTAACCTATTGTCATGCTAAAGCTGAAGATATAATTAACCATCTTAAGACAAATGCTTTTGTGAAACATCTTATGTGCCTAAGATTTATGCACAGTACTGTGCTATCTTCTTTATCCTCAATCCTAAACTATCCTATTTTTGCATGGCTAACATGCACAGCATGAGACAAAGATCACGCTGCACCTCTTGCAATGACTCATGCAATGCACCATTTAAATGTATAGCATTGATGTACGCATTCAAGTGCACTGACTCCAGCTCTTCGCAAGTACCCTTCCTTCCAACACACACACAAACACACTGAACTCTTATTCATCAGGCCACCAAACGATATATTGCAAATACTCCTCTGTGTGCTGCAACCTTTGGGAACAGTAACCAATTAAGTTAATTTACTGTGTAACACCCCACTGTCTGCTGTGTTAAATTACCCCCTTGTTCGTGTGGGCGACTAGTCAGAACATGAAATAATTAATAATATACTGTATACAAGAGGACATGGGAATGTGCACCCCCCATCTTTTTTAATCAATGTTGAAAATAATTTAGTATGAGAGGCTGGTAAATTAAGCATTGAGGACTCACGAGTCATGCAGGTGATGTTGAACTTGTGAAATCACAAGACAAGCACAATTTTTCTTTCCAGTGTTGACGTATTTCCAATTGAAACAGGACATTTGAGCGGGACATATCGAAGGGTTCAACCGTTTTTTTAAAAATGCGTATATCTGCTCCAAAATAAATGTGGTTAATGTTTAGGAGCACACTAGCGTATAGATAAACTCAAACATAAAACACTTGGACTAAAAGCCAAAAAACTGCTATTTTTGTTTACTTGTTTTTTACAATAAACAAATTACGATATTGTGTTGAGTCGCCACTTGATGTTCAACATCAAATTTGGATCCTAAAGCAAACCAGCTGAAAACCACAGATCCAAGCAGAGTTTTTCAATTCAAAATTTGTAAGTATTTGCTCAAAATGACAGGATGTCTGCTGGTCTCTTCATGTTACCTTCTGCTCTCATCCTCTATGCTGTCTCTAATCACCATGGCTACTCCTCACATTTAAGAGCAGACTTTAGCCTTTAGTCAATGCACCCTTACTTTCCATGACATCATCACCAAAGGCCAAATGTCTGCAAAACAAACCAAGTTAGCAAGTGGAGCTCTGTGCTGTGGCCACAGCAAAGGTAAACATATTTAAACTCAAAATAACTTGACTTTGTGAATTCAGAGCCAAATGAAAATAACCATCTCAGAACTCTGAACTTAATTTTATTTATTTTTTGCATTATGCATCAGGCTTATATATATATATATATATATATATATATATATATATATATATATATGTATATATATTGCTAAAAGCCAATTTAATTTTTAGCGTACAATTCCAAGGATCTGCAAAGCTGTCATTGCTGTACAAGAAGGATTGTTTTGATGAGAACTCTTTGGAGTAGTTTAAAAAAAAAAATTCAAATTGTAATAGTAATTTTTCATGTTATTAATGTCGTGACTATACATTATGATCAGTTGAATGCCACTTTGGTGACTAAAAGTAACAATTTCTTTCCATAAGAGCAAAATCTGTACATTATTCCAAACTTTTGGCAGCTAGTGTATATATAATGTATGTATATATGCTGCTGATTACACAAATTGACTAGCCTCTCTTAACGAGGTAATCCACAGGGCATCAAGGGCAACCACAATCAAAATATTAACATCAAATCCACTACACAGCCAAGGCACCATAATGAACTCACAGCAGTGATGGATCTTAGATACAGAGTAATAATCTTATTTGCACCTCTCACAACTAAACTGCTCTCAACTCTCTTTCGATTTTCCATGAATCAACGCTGTCATAACTTGATGAGAGACATTACAAGCGTTCCTCTTCTCTCACAACTTAACAATCTACTTTCATACAGAGCCAGACAAAAAGAGTGGATTTCAAATAGTTGCTTTGAGGAGAACCAGATCCAAAAACTGATTGGATCGCTCATTGGAGTGAAAGTGAAACGTCTGAGAAAGACAGTGTGAGAAGGAGTATGTATGAGAAAAGTGAAAGACAAAAGAGAGAGACTGGTTTGGGCACTAATGGAATCCAGAGCTTTTGTGTTATTTAATGTTTCTGATGCATATTTCAACGTTTTGTTTGCATTTCAGCTCTCAACATCAATGAAGCAACAGACGTCGAGAAATTTATGTGACACATGGTAACAATAAACAGATCTGAATGATGGGAGATGACTGAATGGTGAGACATATACAAGCTTGCTGACAAAGATGTTTACTAATAAGCAAGAATAGTAGAAATGGTAAGAGCACTATCTGACCTTCCCTTTCGCAGTGCAAAATCATGACAATTGTCCATGACAATAACTCTTCCCTTTATACCTGTATGTCGAGGGAAGTGGCATGCAAATTCAACTTGCCAATTCTCATTGGCCTTTTCTCAAAGATCTGAAGGTGAATCGGGCTCCCAAGAGCAACCCCTAGTGTCACTTCATCGACACAACATCGAGTGAGTGACAGAAGGGGAACATCCAGTGAGCTAGAGTTCTTGCTGATGAGTGAGGTCAACAGAGAATGGCCAGACTGGTTCGAACTGACAAAGGCTACGTCTACATTAATCCGGATACATTTGAAAACAGCGTTATTGTTTCAAAACGCTCTCCGTCCACACTAGCGTTTTCAAGCATTTTTCAAAAGTTGCTTGTCCACACTGAAACGTATGAAAAAGCTTAAATCAAGTTACTGCATATGCGGAAAATCCCTGTTGCATCTACGGTCTAAAACGCAATTGTCCTCGTGTTCCATCGCCGGACACCAATTCCGAGTAAACTTCCCTTCGCCTTTGAAGGAACGCAATGTGATGGTTGTACAAAGTAACATTTATTTTATAACAACTATATCAAAGTGAGTATCAAGTACAAAAGTGCCACTATCTTGAATGTTTTTTGTGTGATAGATCACATGACTACGTCAAATGACAACAAATACATCATCATTTTCAGATATATCCTGTGACAGGGCAGAGGGCGGGCCGGGTCATGATGCTACACACCCAGACCCTAATCAGGCTAATCAAGCCTTAGAGAGGGATAAATGCCGACTGGAGACTGCAGTGGGACAGAGTTAGAGAGATTTACTGGCAGCTGTCCGACACCTTTGTGTGTTTGTCTTTTTGTTTAAGTTTCTAATTAAAATATTATTTATATTGTCAAGCCGGTTCTTGCCTCCTCCTTTCCATTAATCCCTTTACATATCCATTTTCACAGTCCACACTACAAAGCAAAAACGGCATTTTCAAATGTATCCACTTTGGAGTGCGTTTTCAAAAAGCTGTTTTTGCTGAGAACAGAGTCTCAATGTGGACGGAACGCCAAAACGGAGAGAAAAAATAGCGTTTTCAAAGGAAAACTTATTAGTGTGGACAAGGCCAAAGTCTACAGTAACTCTGTACAATTGTGGTGAGAAGAATATAATCTCAGAATGCTATTCTGAGATGCGGAATGGTGCTGTTTTTGCTGCACGAGGGGGACCTACACAATGTTACACATATGGTTTTAATGGGAACAAACAAGGGAACGAGGAACACCTGGGGAAACAATCAGGGAATGAGAAATAATCAGGGAGAACCAGTCAAGGAATAAAACTGCAAAGGACTACAAAACTAACAGGAAACAGGAACTAAACAAGAATTTCAACACTTCACTTTTTCCACATTTTGTTACGTTACAGCCTTATCCCAAAATGGATTAAATTCATTATTTTCCTCAGAATTCTACAAACAATACCCCATAATGACAACGTGAAAGAAGTTTGTTTGAAATCTTTGCAAATTTATTAAAATCCTGTTTCCACTGATCATCCTTGAGATGTTTCTAAAACTTGATTGGAGTCCACCTGTGGTATATTCAGTTGATTGGACATGATTTGGAAAGGCACACACCTGTCTATATAAAGTCCCACAGTTAACAGTACATGTCCGAGCACAAACCAAGCCATGAAGTCCAAGGAATTGTCTGTAGACCTCCGAGACAGGATTGTATCGAGGCACAGATCTGGGGAAGTGTACAGAAAAAATTCTGCAGCATTGAAGGTTCCAATGAGCACAGTGGCAACCATCATCCGTAAATGGAAGATGTTTGGAACCACCAGGACTCTTCCTAGAGCTGGCCACCCGGCCAAACTGAGCAATCGTGGGAGAAGGGCCTTAGTCAGGGAGGTGACCAAGAACCTGATGGTCACTCTGACAGAGCTCCAGCGTTTCTCTGTGGAGAGGAGAACCTTACAGAAGAACAACCACCTCTGCAGCACTCCACCAATCAGGCCTGTATGGTAGAGTGGCCAGACAGAAGCCACTCCTCACTCCTCCTTTTTTTAAAAGACTGGGAAACTAGTCAGGAACGAGGGAAAGATGAATGCAGCAATGTACAGAGACATACTTAATGAAAACTGCTCCAGAGCGCTCTGGACCTCAGACTGGGGCAAAGGTTCATCTTCCAACAGGACAACGACCCTAAGCACACAGCCAAGATAACAAAGGAGTGGCTACATGACAACTCTGTGAATGTCCTTGAGTGGCCCAGCCAGAGCCCAGATTTAACTTGATTGAACATCTCTGGAGAGATCTGAAAATGGCTGTGCACCGATGCTCCCCATCCAACCTGATGGAGCTTGAGAGGTCTTGCAAAGAAAAATGGAAGAAACTGCCCAAAAATGGGTGTGCCAAACTTGTAGCATCATACACAAAAAGACTTGAGGCTGTAAAGCAAAGGCTGTGAATACATGTGATTTTTTTTATTTTATTTTTTTTATAAATTTGCAAAAATTTCAAACAAACTTCTTTCATGTTGACATTATGGGGTATTGGTTTTAGAATTTTGAGGAAAATAATGAATTTAATCCATTTTGGAATAAGGCTGTAACATAACAAAATGTAGAAAATGTGAAGCGCTGCGAATATTTTCCGGATGCACTGTATATACAGTGGGTACAGAAAGTATTCAGACCCCCTTAAATTTTTCACTCTTTGTTATATTGCAGCCATTTGCTAAAATCATTTAAGTTCATTTTTTTCCTCATTATTGTACACACAGCACCACATATTGACAGAAAAACACAGAATTGTTGACATTTTTGCACATTTATTAAAAAAGAAAAACTGAAATATCACATGGTCCTAAGTATTCATACCCTTTGTTCAGTATTTAGTAGAAGCACCCTTTTGATCTATTACAGCCATGAGTCTTTTTGGGAAAGATGCAACAAGTTTTTCACATCTGGATTTGGGTATCCTCTGCCATTCCTCCTTGCAGATCCTCTCCAGTTCTGTCAGGTTGGATGGTAAACGTTGGTGGACAGCCATTTTCAGGTCTCTCCAGAGATGCTCAATTGGGTTTAAGTCAGGGCTCTGGCTGGGCCATTCAAGAACAGTCACGGAGTTGTTGTGAAGCCACTCCTTCGTTATTTTAGTGGTGTGTTTAGGGTCATTGTCTTGTTGGAAGGTGACCCTTCGGCCCAGTCTGAGGTCCAGAGCACTCTGGAGAAGGTTTTCGTCCAGGATATCCCTGTACTTGGCCGCGTTCATCTTTCCCTCGATTGCAACCAGTCGTCCTGTCCCTGCAGCTGAAAAACACCCCCACAGCATGATGCTGCCACCACCATGCTTCACTGTTGAGACTGTATTGGACAGGTGATGAGCAGTGCCTGGTTTTCTCCACATATACCGCTTAGAATTAAGGCCAAAAAGTTGTAAGTTCTATCTATCGGCCAGCTCTAGGAAGGGTTCTGGTCGTCCCAAACGTCTTCCATTTAAGGATTATGGAGGCCACTGTGCTCTTATGAACCTTAAGGGCAGCAGATATTTTTTTTGTAACCTTGGCCAGATCTGTGCCTTGCCACAATTCTGTCTTTGAGCTCTTCAGGCAGTTCCTTTGACCTCATGATTCTCATTTGCTCTGACATGCACTGTGAGCTGTAAGGTCTTATATAGACAGGTGTGTGGCTTTCCTAATCAAGTCCAATCAGTATAATCAAACACAGCTGGACTCAATTGAAGGTGTAGAACCATCTCAAGGATGATCAGAAGAAATGGACAGCACCTGAGTTAAATATATGAGTGTCACAGCAAAGGGTCTGAATACTTGGGACTTCAGTTTTTCTTTTTTAATAAATGTGCAAAAATGTCAACAATTCTGTGTTTTTCTGTCAATATGGGGTGCTGTGTGTACAATAATGAGGAAAAAAATGAACTTAAATGATTTTAGCAAATGGCTGCAATATAACAAAGAGTGAAAAATGTAAGGGGTCTGAATACTTTCCGTACCCACTGTATATACACATACTGTCATGTTCCCTGTTGTCTTTTGTTTTTGTACTTTTATGTTGAAATTCTTGTTTAGTTCCTGTTTCCTTTTAGTTTTGCAGTCCTTTGCAGTTTTATTCCTTGATTGGTTCTCCCTGATTATTTCTCATTCCCTGTGTTCCTCGTTCCCTTGTTTGTTCCCTTGTGTATTTAAGCCCTTTGTTTCCCTGTTTCCTGTGTCAGTTCTTGCATGTATACTAGCGGTGACTCCTACAGCAGCTCCACCTCCTGACCCTTTCCCTGTCCTGTGGCCCCCACCCAGGCCCCCTGACCCAGTCCCCGTCCTGTGGCCACCTCCTAGGCCCCCTGACCCAGTCCCCGTTCTGTGGCCGCCTCCCAGGCCTCCTGATCCAGTCCCCGTCCTGTGGCCACCACCCAGGCCTCCTGACCCAGTCCCCGTCCTGTTGCCGCCTCCCAGGCCCCTGGCCTTCCGCCTGATCTGCTCTGGTCTCCTGGCCGCCCGTCTGGTCTTCTCTGGTCCCCCTGGTCTCCTGGCCATCCCCCGGGTCTTCCCAGGTCTCCTGACTGTCTCCCGGTTCTGCTCTGGTCCCCTTTGTCTCCTGGCCGCATGCCTGATCTTTTGTGGTCCCCTTGGTCTCCTGGCAGCCTGCCTGATCTGCTCCCTGACCTTACCATGTTCCTCTGCTCTCCTTGCCCCTTGTGCCCCCTTGGACTGCCTGTTTGCTCCTTGTTCCCCCCTGAGCCTCTTGTTTTCCCCTTCACTCCATGGACGATTTATTTTTTTGGAGCGTTTGGAATCTGCTCCTTAAAGCGTACTTTTATGTTGAAATTCCTGTTAGTTTTGTAGTCCTTTGTAGTTTAATTCCTTGATTGGTTCTCCCTGATTATTTCTCATTCCCTAATTGTTTCCTCAGGTGTTCCTCGTTCCCTTGTTTGTTCCCTTGTGTATTTAAGCCCTTGGTTTCCCTGTTTCCTGTAACTTGTTTGTTTTTCAGTTTAATAAAGCTGCGTTTAGGTCCTTATACCTTGCCTGCCTCGTCACACATACTCTACGTTGCATTAAAATATGTACATAAATACAACGATACAATATCTTTTATTATTTTAAATATTATTTTATTATATATTGTTTTATATGATTTTAACCACATTTTAGATATGATAAAAAGCTGTAAATATTTAAGAATTGATTTGTTTTTTTAATTTATGTTGTTGTCTTTAGTTATTGCATGTGTAATAATGATGTGATTTGTTAGTGCTTGAAATTTCTTGCCAGCTACACAAAAGTTGCAACTTTGGAACTTAAAAAGCTAAAATCCAATTCCACATATAAGTGCTTGTACTATTAAAAACAACAACAACAACAACAACAAAAAAAAAAACAGTTGTATGAATATTACCTGCAATCACTTATTTAACACTGTGGCCATGGGAAAGTGAACATTTACAGTAACAGCAAAACATTTCAATTCCATTTTCACGTGTTGTGCAAAGAAATAGATCAGCTTCTTTCAGCTTGTTGAACATGCATTTTCATTTGGGCATTTCTAAGCGCCAAGCGCGTGAGTCTTTGTCATATTAACAGATAGATTCTGACCGGATTGCTGCAAAACTAAAATAAAAATTTGGTCAAATCATCGTGCAATGCAAAAATATCTTCACTTCTCTGCTATCGATACCAGACACGATACCAAGAAGGAAGTTGATGATATTTAATTTCAAAGAAAACTAAAATCAGTGAGCCTAACAGCTGAAACCGGGACATTATTATTATAATTTTTTTAGCGAATTGACGGGACAACAACAGGACACACCTCGTAAAACCGGAACCGACTTCTGGTCACCCTAGTTTTCTACCTGCTTTGCTTCTCATGATGTACTGTAGTGATCCCCTCCAGCTGTCTTTGCTAATGTAATGAGGGCAAAAGACATCTGCTAGTGCTATCGCCGCCTAGTGGCATCTTTATGTTAAGGTGATAGCGGGTTTAAAGGTTAAAAACCTATCTCAACAAAAACAATAACTAAATATTTTTAAAAGATTATTTTTATTTTATATTTGTTTATTCAAAACCACGGAAATGTATTTGAGTTTATCTGCAGTTTTTTCAATTATGCTTATTTATATTTCAGTTTACAAATATATTTTTTTTACATTTATTTTTCGTTTTAGTTTAGGATAATAACCTTGTTCTACACCAAGCAAAGTTTCTGCGCAACTGATTGCTGAGGGGTCGCCGTGCTTTGTTAAAACTGTGTATATTTGCTGTTACAATACTGTTACAACGGTTGCCTATGATGCTTACATAAAATACAGCCTACTGCAACAATACTTGCTTGGAAAAGAAATTATTAAAAATAGTGAGCAATTTCAGGTTCAGCCTTAAAATCTGAGTATGATTGGGGTTTCATTTTAAGGCACGTGCAGACCTCTAGTGTGTGCTTACCAAATTCAAAACACTGCCCCCAGTGGCCAAAGCCATAAGTGTTGTTTGGTTAAATGTCCACATGTCACAAGCGAGTTTTTTCAAATTTACAAGATGTTATACAGTGAAGAAGAAAGCATATTTTGTAATGTGTACCCCCAACTCAAAACCCCAAACCTAAACCTAACCATCAGTTGAGTAAGAACTGTAATGTTAGAGGAAAAATGCAATGTCATAATTGCACTTCCATGTGATCAAGTTGTTAAATCAGGGATATAATCTTTTCATTCATCTTTTTGAATGGCAATTAAATAAAGCTTTACTACAGGCCTACTTGCCCCAGCTGTACTGCATGTTGACACACTTAAACTAAACTTGATGAACTTCATCTGAATTCTCAGTGGGGTTCTATTTTGGCAGCTGAGAGAGTTTGCCAGGCAGTTTCTGGCTGAGGAGAGACATGCAGTCTCACTTGCTCCCTGAACAAACCGTGGCCTGAGCCTCTCCTGGATGCTTTAAAATGGGGAGGGGAGAATAAAAATGTTTACACAAACCAAGTCTCTGTCTTAATAAATTGGCCATTTATGATCTGATGCAGGTGTGTGTGTGGGTAGATGCCTACTGTATTAACTAAATAGAGCCTGTGCTACAAATAGATATTAGAACTTCTGACAAAAAATGTGAACTTAATCAAATAGTTTTAAAATGCACTTTAACAAATTATTTATATAACTATAATTATTTGAAAGCAGTATACCGGACACAAAGTTGAAAACTTTGCATCTTCTTATGGATTTATTTTTTCTCTACAGCAAATCAAATGATTTTGATTGCATCTTTAAAGCACTAAAAAGGTCAATGTGGTTTCTGTCCAAAATAAGTGAAGGAACCCGATTGTTGGTGCAAAAAAAATAAAAATAAAACAACACTACAGTAGTGCCTTTGAGGACAAAACTCTCTCGAAGGCAGAAGAGCACACAAATTGACAAAAAGAAGATGACAAAAATTGCATTTCACAAACATTAAACCCCTTACAGCTTAGAAAAAGTCACACAGATGCCCTTTGGAAAGTCAGAGAGATGTAAGTTCATTTCTTGGTGTGTCCCATAACATGAACTCATGTCCTAGAGTACTGTGTCCTAACATGGCTTCTCTTTTTTCTCGTTTTTTTTCTAATCCCTGACAGTGACCCATCATGAGGAACATATGGGGCACATATGTTCCTCCCAGCTCCATTCTTCAGCAGACCCGACCAAGCACAGAGACCAACCAAACTGACCCAGCCATCAGGGACAGTGTGTTGCCCTTTCACTTAACCAGAGCTGTCAGTCAATGATTCAGCTCTGCACCTATAATATGTCTTCATTGTCTTAGCCTCTTCACCTTGAATTCATATGGTAAATGTATTTTGTATATGAGCTGGGACAGGGCCATAAGGGTGGCACAGGGTGGCAGATGCCACCCTAAAAATAACACCCCACTTGCCACCCCAACTCGGACCCCGCTCTTGCCTGGAGATGGTGTGCAATGGCTTAACCCATCAATGTTGCAAATGGTCCATAACAACGTTCTAACTGAGTGTGTTTACACATGCACACAAGTATGCTAATAACTACCAAACATCAGCTTAATAAAAAAAATCAGAGGATGCAAGAAAACAGTGTTTACATGACACATGAAAACATCAGGTTTAAGGATGTCCAGTTCACAAACAAATCGTTATTTTGAACCGATTCACCAAATTGGACTGAATCGGGAACAGTTCGCATCTCAAGCAGAGAACTGGGAATAATATTCAAGGATCGTAGCCAGGAAATTCCTTTGGGTGGGCTTCAATAAAAATGGAAGGGCCATGTTTTTGTCCAGATTTTTTTTTTATCTACAATTTCCTTAACAACAGAGAAGTGGCACATTCAAAGAGTTTTTTTACACTTTCAGAAATCAAAATTTATGATTTTTTTTAACTATTTCATAAATGTATATTTGAAGTCAAAGAATAATCTCTAATATTCTGGGTGGGTTTGGGTCTAATTTGACTGGCCCCAGGCCCATCCCGGCCTTGGTAACATTATCCTATAAATATTATGATGAATGCTTTTGCTAATGCTTCTTTGCAACAAAATACAATCGGACTGAATGATCGAGTCGCAACAGTTCTTGAGCCTTCATTTCTTATTTATCAATTCATTTAAAACAGACAAACAAACTCTGCTCTGATGTCAAAACATACACAGGCATGCAAACAATACTTGCGCACATTAGATAAGTCAGTGAGAATGCCGGTAAAGGTGTTTACATGCAGAGCAAAATCGGGATAATGGACAGAAATCTGTTGATCGGTGTGTTGATGTGGGCATGGCCAAGCGACATATCTGAGGAGAGCAAGGCTGGGAGAGGAAGAACAGTAAGTTTTGACACCTGTGGGAAATTATATCTAACAACTGATCTTTTACAGTGACAGCTGGAGGGGGATAAAAGGACAGTCCAGACCGCTGGAGGGGAGAGAGAGACACATGCAGCTGGGTGTTCTGTGTGTTTGTGTTGTGCTGAAAAGGAAACCTGGTTGTGTTAGATGGAAAAGTATGTGCAATAAAGATATGTGGCTCCTTCTTCCTCCTTCAAAAGAAATCTAGAGGCCTGTCACAGATGTGCCGAAATGAAGAAACGCCGTCATGGAGTCCTCGCCACTGGCTGAAGTAATCAAGACCCACCCAGAAGTGGTCTTTAGCTGCGACCCCGGACCCACCCATGGCCGTGCCGCATGTCACGCTGTCCAAGATGGGTCCTCAGTACAAACCAGAAGCTTTCATCAAGCTCTTCAAGTGAACGGCTGAAGCGTGGAAGTGGTTGAGCACCCAGTGGGCAGTCCGCCTACTGGTGCTGTTGTCTGGGGAAGCCCAACAACTTCCTATGGCCAACGACTGAAGCATGGAAGTGGCTGAGCACCCAGTGGGCAGTCCGCCTACTGTCGCTGGTGTCCAGGGAAGCACAACTCGCAGCCCAACTACTTCCGGTGGCCAACCTCCTGGTGTACAAGGACTTGAAGGCCATACAGTAACAGGTCGGCCACAGCTCAGAACAACATCGGCAACACTTCCCCTCACGCACGCTTGGCGAGCATGGCCTCCTGTTTGCATTCGCCCAAAAGCTCTGTGACACCTGACGAAGGTGGGTGCTGGCTGAAGAACACGACGCCGGTAAGTGCTTGATCTGGTGATACTGGAACAGTTCATCACCCGGCTACCGAAAAGAACGGCGGAGTGGGTCCAGTGCCACTGCCCGGTATCACTGTATGAGGCAATCCAGCTGGCTGAGGACCATTTGGCAGCATATCCAGGGGCCAGCGAGCCCTCTTTTTCTCTTTCTCTCTCTCTCTCCCCTCCCTCCTCCTCTCCTTCCCCCTGTCATGTTTTCTTCCCCAGAAATTATGACCCCAAAACTTTGACCTTTGAACCCATGGTTTTCCCTAACCCTCTATGCTCTCTCCCACAGGTTGGTGAATCTGCTGATGTGGGTGTGGGCATGAAGTCTGGGCCAGTCTTCTGGAGCTGCGGGGAACCTGGGAATTTCCAGGACTTGATGCATGGAGGTGGAGACATTAGTCCGGATCCCCAAAGTGCCACAGGCCACCCCTGATCGAGCAGGAGCGTACCAAATACCCGTGAGTATTAAGGGGGGTACATACCAAGCCTTAATGGACTCAGGTTGTAATCAAACCTCCATTCACCAAAGCTTGGTTCAATCCGAGGCTTTGGATACAGGCCGTGGGTGAAGGTAAGGTGTGTGCATGGGGATATTCAAAATTACCCTGTATTTAAGAACATTATTCAATTTCGAGGACAAACGCATAGTGTTGAGGCTGCGGTTAGTCCCCGCCTCTCCCATCCACTAATCTTGGTTAAGAATTGGCTGGAATGTATTACTTTGTGTGGATGTGTGGATGGGTCCTGCAACAAAACGTATCGGTAAGTGGTGTTTGAGATTTTCTGGCTTGCTGTTATTCCAGATGGCTCATTAAAATCCGATGACGGGTCACTTAGTGCAGGAAAAAACACTGAACCGTCTAATGGCCCATTTCTATTGGCCGGACATTCGCATGAATGTCAGCTGGTGAATCCCCGGCAGTGTTGGGAGTAATGCGTTACAAAAGTAACGCAATTACAATAATGTATTGCTATAATGCATTACTAACTGGTAATATTATACCCGTTACAATCTCAGTAATGTGTGTTACAACGTATTTTAACTTGATATTAAGTGGTGTTTTGTTTTTTTAAGAATTCAACAACACCACGAAACATTTCGGCACCAGAGAAAAAAAACAGTGAGTAAAAGAGTAACGTTATTTCCTGTTGCCGTAATTCGATGTTTGAGATGATGACTGCAGAGACTGATTCTACGTTTGCGAGATGGACATACTCCCATAATTTTCAGTTCATCAGAGACAAGGATAAGAACATTATAGTCAAGTCCAATCTATGTGCTACACAGAGGGAACTCTCTACATCGAGAAATAGCACTAGTAACTTAAAGAAACACCTGGACCGGTGCCATGCTAACACTAAGCTAACCGAGAGAGCTGCAAGTGCAGAGAAGAGAAAGAAAGCTGAGGATGAGAGCGCGGGCAAGAAAAAGCAACATAAATTACGTTTCTCTCGGTCTGCCATGCTACTTGTGAAGAGACTCGTGGCAGAGTATGTTGTTGAAGACATGCTGCTTCTATCAACAGTAGAATCAACGGCTTTTAGAAAGCTTGTCTGCAAAATCCCCATCAACACCAGCAATGTCAAGGTAAGCTTGTCATAACATTGTCATAAAGACTGATTCAGTATTAGGTCACTGGGCCATGCCGATGCTATCTATCATGTTATTAGCGACATAACGTTAATGTATATACCTGTATCCAAATATAATTTAACCCATTTAGCACAGCATGAATTTAATATTTAGCTATCTTCTTAAATTTACAGCATGTACTGCCAGACAGAAAGACATTTGCCAAAGAGTTGGATAAGGCATATGCTGTCATGGAAAATGAGCTGAAGAAAATAACCGAAGCCCAGCAGTATGTATCAACAACAGCAGACATATGGAGAAGATTCAGGGGTCAACATACATACGATGCAATTGCAACAGAGCTGGAGGAAATTTTTTCTCAATATGGACTGACCAACGATAAAGTCACTGCATGTGTGACGGACAACGGGAGTAACTTTGTGAAAGCGTTCAAGGAGCATCAGCATTTTGAGTCCAATTAGGAAGAGGAGGTGAAGGGCGATGGTGAAGTGGACTTCATAGACCTTTAGAGTTATCTCCGATGATGATGATGCCCAGCATGGGCTATGTGTACTGCCTCCCCACCATAGATGCGCAGCCCAGACACTTAATCTAATTGCGAACAATGAGGTTGATAAATGGCAAGCATCTAATCCAGAATCAAGGGCTTTTTATCGTAGTGCCACAGCCAAATGTTCAGTGCTATGGACAAAGGCCAGCCACTCCACAGTTGCATCAGAGTCCCTGGAAGAGGTCAATGATAGAAAGCTGATTGTCCTCACAGTAACACGGTGGAACTCATTCTATGATGCCTATGCTCGGATCACAGAAATGCCCCTCACTGACATTAATAACCTCTGCTCACAGCTTCAGATTAAATTTATGAACGACAGGGAATACCAGTTTCTCAAGGAATACTGTTCCATTATGAAGCCTTTCACAGTTGTGCTGGACATCCTACAGGGTGAGGACACTTGTTTTTATGGAACTCTTCAACCAACGCTAGATGTTCTTATGGCCAAAACCGTAGCAATGAAAAATGGTCTATCGCAAATTACCACTGGGTTGCCTGAGGTTATTGTGGGAGCAATTAAAACTAGATTTGCCGCAACAATTGACTCCAAGGATGCACTATTGGCCGCCATCTCACTGCCCAAGTTCAAGCTGTGCTGGGCAAAGGAAGAAGCCAGAAGAGACCACATCAAATTCCTCCTCACGATGGAGTGCCGCTCCCTAACAACAGAAGAGCCTGCGGCCCTGATGCCTGATGACCCTCAACCTGCTGCTGTCGCCTCCAGCGAGGATGACTTTTTTTGCTTTGACACACTGCCCAATGCCACAGCTGATGCGCCCATGTCAGTGGAAACAGAGGTAATGTCTTATTTCAGTTCTGCCCCTGTGATGGAAAGCCTGCACTAGTTTCCAAGAATAAAAAAAAATAAATAAATCGCACTCCGCTATAACGCACCGTCTTGGTGATGGATGCTTTCAGCGCCTTCTCCTGATGCGCTTCAACAGATATTTCTGTCAAGTGGGTAGTGGAATAGGCTAGCCCCACCACCATAGAACCATAAGTAGGCTATATAGGTCTAGGGCATAAGTGCCTTCATAGTTCTATTTATTTTACCTGCCTTGTTTGGCTGCATGCTACATCTGTTGTATATTTGGCAGTAACAGGTTTCCTGTTTAGACTTTATTTTTATTTTTTTAATTTCCTGTGTGTGTTTAGCCAATCTTAAATTTTTTGGTGAAGTTGGACTGAAATAACTGAGCTGTATTTCTAATGAGGTGTAATAGGCCCAAGCACTTTTACTTAATTTTTTTGTATTTTTGCAAAATGTGGCTAGCCTCACAGAGCCATTAGCTATAGGTCTAGCTCGAAGTGATTTAAATTTTACCAGCCTTTATTTGGTAGCCTATGTTTTAGTCATTTTTTGGCAAATAGCAGGGTTCCTCTGTTTGGCCTTAGCTGTTGTAGGCTATGTTTAGCTTTTAGTTTAGATTGTGTGTCTTGCCATGTCATTAGGTGATAGGTTACATAATAGTGGGCTCTGTTGTGTTTCATATGAATAGGCCTAGACTATAAAAATGTACAATTTCTCCATCATATTTTACCAGACTTTGATCCTTTGTCTGCTTTTGTGATTCTTACAGTGATTGTTACTTATTGAATTGCGCCATGAGTCTTCACTTCACATAATATTAAGTTGTTAGTAGCCTTGGGGGCCTACACAGTCATTATGCTATACCACATTGCCCTCCACTTGATTTATAATGAGCTTCAATAAACTCAATTTTGGCATTTTAGAATGCCAAGTCATACTTCCGTGGTTATTAGTATAAGTAACACATAAGTAGAGTAAAGCATTACAATTCAGATACAGTAATATTGTAATATAACTGATTACTCTCAAATGACAGTAACTAGTAATATATAATGTGTTACATTTTGGAAGTAACTTGCCCAACACTGATCCCTGGCCATCTCAAGAGCTGCACTGCTTCCATTAATCGAGGTCTCCTTCGAAAGAATTGGTATGGACCTCGTCAGGCCATTAGAGCGGATGGCACACAAGCATCACTCTTTAGAATAATCTCCCGAGTGGAGTTTCCAAAAGAAATCCTCACTGATCAGGAAACTATGTTTATGTCACGTACACTATACGAACTGTATGAATTATTGGGATTAAATCGATTCTGACCAGTGTTTACCATGCCCAAATAGATGGCTTGGTTAATATATTTAATCAGACCCTAAAGAATATAATTTGTAAGTTTGTGTACAAAGACACTTGAAATGGGAAAAAGTGGCTTGAGCCCCTATTATTTGCAGTGCTAGATGTCCCGCAAGCCTCCACGGGGTTCTCCCCATTTGAATAATTATACGGTCCTATGGTAAAATTCGGAGGAGGGACCTTCAAACAGCAAAAAAAAAAAATGTTCATACATTTTGGACTTGAGAGCAAAACTCTCAATTACCACATGAGAATTTGCTTCAGGCTCAAGAACTTCAAAGCCGTCTGTTTAATAGGGGTACTTGACTATGGGAATGTTCTTGTATTTATGGGGGCAGTACAAGGGTAGCACAGTGACTGGGCCAGTTCTGTGTGGATTATTGAAAAGTCAATGCGGTGTCTAAATTGAGTGCGTACCCGAAGCCTCAGATTTATGAGCTGTTTGATCGGTTAGGCGTGGCTCGCTTTTATTCGACACTGGATTCAATGAAGGGATTTGGCAGATCCCCTTAACTCCCATTGTTTGGGGCCCCGGCTACTTTTCAGCAGCTCATGGACCGAATCCTCAGACAACATGCTGCTTACGCCGCTGCCCGTCTAGACAACATCATTATTTACATAGACATTTTTCTGAGGGCTTTCCTGAGGTTATTGAGACGGGTGAGACTCACAGCAAACCCAAATAAGTGCGCAATTGGGCGGGTGGAAGTACGGTATCTGGGCTTCCACTTGGGTCATGGGCAGGTGTGGCCCCAAATTGATGAGACCAAAGTGATTGCAGCCTGCCTAAGACCGAAGACCAAAAAGGAGGTGATACATTTCCTGGGGATGGCTGGCTAATATCGCAGATTTGTGCCTAACTATTCAACCATCACCAGCCTGCTGACTGATCTTATTAAAAAGGGGGTACCAGATCCGGTCCAGTGGATGGAGCTGTGTCAGCAGGTGTTCATGAAGGTGAAAGCTGCACTTTGTGGCGGGCCGTTATTGAACACGCCTGACTTATCTCTCCATTTTATATTGCAGAAGGACACATTGGACAAGGGGTCGGTACTGTCCCAGATGGTGGAGGGGGAGTAGCACCCCGTGCTGTACATTAGTCGCAAACTTTCACTTTATGATAGAGGAGGAGCGTTTGGCCATCAAGTGGGCAGTCCTCACCCTCCAGTACAATCTGTTGGGGAATGCTTTCACCCTCTGTTTGGACCACGATCCGCTCCAGTGGATCCATCGCATGAAGGATACCAATGCACAAGTCACCAGTTGGTATCTAACTCTCTAGCCTTTTAAGTTTGAGGTGGTCCACAGGCTGGGGGCGCAGATGGCTGTGATGGAATTCCTCTCTAGAAATGGTAAGGAAATAATGACAGGCCGGAAGGTCCCCGGCCTGAGTCGGGCGATTAGGATACGTGGGCATGGTCGAGCAACATCTTTGGAGAACAAGGCCAGGAGAGGAAGAACGGTAAGGATTGACACCTGTTGGAAATGATCTATTATTACCAGTGAGAGCTGGAGGGGGGGATAAAAGAGCAGTGAGAGAGAGAGAGAGACACACACACACAGAGCAGTGTTCTGTGTGTTTGGTGTTGTGCTGAAAAGCAAACCTGGTTGTGTTAGACAAAAAAGTGTGTGCAATAAAGATTCACATTGAATTGTTTGTTCGGTTCCTGCATCCTCCTGCAGAAGAAATCTAGGGACCTGTCACAATCGTTTTTTGTTTTGACAGTTTTTGACTTTACTCCAATAAATGAAAGCCATTTTAGGCATCAACATGACCACGCATGTTGTCATCTTATTAAGCATAATCAGCGTAAGCTTGTGCCTGTGAATACGTACAATGTTAAGCATAACAATTTCAGAAAGAGACAATTACCAGCACCACAATATTTCATTTTCATATGATTTTTGTTTATCGTGATGTGGTAGATAAAAGAACGGACACAAACATACTTATACATTCTCACCAACCCAAATGCATGCCTCTACATACACTCGTACAAAATACAAAAACTTCAGATTCAGAAGCAGATTTCTCCCAACATTCAAACATTTTTAAATACAGCTACAATAATGACACTCTTAATTCTTATTTATATATTCATATCTTTATATACAATTATGGCTTCATATAATAGCTGCATTTTGTCTTTTGTTAACTTTCATCAACAGTTTGTCATCTGTGTTTAATTACATTACAGGATTATCATCCACTTCCTCCATGTAGAGCTAGTCTATAAAAGCATTGTGGTTCTGACAAGGACTGTACAACAAGTATAACTGGCTACAGTGCCATGGGAACACATCTCCCCATGTCAATCATGTCATATTACACAATATTAGCAAATACAAAAACCATCACTAATACATTTAGAGAATAATTCATCCATTAAGAAATTAGAGTCAAATCTATCCAATGACATTTGTAGTTATTATACAAGACGAAATCAACACTATTTACATGCCAAAAGATCAAAACAGACAAAGCAAAGACCATGTAAAAATAAAATCATTCAGCACAAAGTCAGTGATATATGTATAATTACATACAGAAGCATACAAAACCATACCTTTACTATTTATAGACAGTTTAAAATGACTATAAAATGCAGCTTTTTTTTATAGCTGTTAAAAATATATGCATATATTTAAAATATTATTAATAATTTACAAACCCTTCATGGTTCTCCTCACTGTTTGGCTAGAAAACTGTCCCACATGTTGAAAATCTCAAAGCATTAAATATTTTGCAGTTATGCATGTACTGTATAATGCATTCAACACATTAGTGTGTTACAGTGATATTTAAAAATCAGACAAGAACCCAGACAGAACCATTTTAAATGACACTAAATCATGATATAATATGTTTTAAATACAAAATGGAAAAGCATTTTGAGGAGCCTTTTAGCCCGACCCCCACAGACAGACTCAAATTAGGCTTGAAGTAAACTTTTTTTTTCTGGTGTCCTTCTCTGAGAATTCTAAAATACCAGCAAAACTAATTCTATATTTATTCAATCTTGCCATTACTCTTGTATTCATGTGAGTTTCATATTTTTTTGAAAACATAAATAAACTAATTACATGCATATTTACAGTATATAAACAGTATATATATATATATATAGACTCTAAAAATGTCAAGTGGCGTAACCATCAAGTAAAAACATATTTTGTTTACACTTTGAAAATAGTGTAGCTGTTATCAAATAGATATTTAAACTTTTTGTTTTTAGGTAAAATTATTTTTTAAACAAATATTGAATCGTTAATTGTATCATTCGACTACCTGAACTAACTACTGTAAATTAATAGCTCTGAAATATTTTTTCAGCAGTTTGAGAAAATCTCTTACTATACATACTGCAAAAAGGCCACAATACAAAATCTTTTAGGCTTAAAAAGTCTGGTGGGGTTCTTGGAGAAACTTCAGGGAGAACTTAAAATGATCATTAAGAATCTGCAATCCACACATACACTATAGTATAAATATTTCATTTACCAATCCAATTGGTGCAACAAAAAAATACATCTCTGTACAAAAGGCATTCAATTCAACACACTGAAATGTGAAAATTATCTGTAATGTACAATACAATATACATTTAAAAAAATCCAGTTTAATCAATATGACACAGTTCTGCCCTGAATTTTAGTGACGTACAGTGCCAATATGTGAGAAAAACGACATAAATATGAACACAAAAGCCATGATCTCTGACTCGCCGAATTATTTACAATTGGACTAACCAAAAGCAAATCCAGATTATGATGATTTCTGACAACCATGGAGTCTACTGGAACAATGCACTGTAAATTAGTACATAGTGAGCAATCACAGGCCTCTGCTGATTGGCTGCAGAGGTTCTGTCTGAAGTAAACAGCTGAGGAGGTGTATGTACACACTTCAAAGAGAGAGAATAAAGGAAACGGTGTAATAGAGTATTTGAACATTGTATTAGAACTAAAACTAAACATGTCATCGCTGCCCATAAGAGCTGAATGCTACTATGGTTTGAATATGAAACGCAAGTCTGCTTGATAACAGGCACAATGGATGATCCAAGACCAGTTTTACTGCTATCTGTTCAAGACAAGAACATAAATTGGGAAAAAGCAGTTAAAAGTTTTTTTACGATACGTTTTACAGTCCTTACAGATGAGGATAATGAAAGTCCTGCTTAAAGCAGGTTTGAGCTGACATAAGCTGGCCTCCCAGTCTGGATAAGATGGTGTTCATTTGGTTTAGCTGCTGGTTTTAGCTAGTCTCCCAGTCTGACTCACTGAAAAGTGCTACAACTCCCTCATAAATCCAGCAAACAGGCCAGCCTGGCCAGGATGGATGGCCAGCAAAACCAGCTTGGGCTGGTTTAAGCTGTTTTCTTTTTTTTTTTTTACAGGTTTAGCAGAGAAGAATGGAGTGCTTAAATGATTTGACCTTCATTCTACAATGGTCAACTGTTTATGAGATATTTACATACAGTATATATTCATATATCTGTTCTATACAATGGTGTGTCACATAACGCCATTCTCAATGACAAAAATACCTCTGAAACAGTCTACTAATGTGTATGAGTTTGAGCAGATATCGTTGTGTTTATCCAGATACCCAGTTTTGTGTATTGGTCTTTACCCCATGAGAGAAATTCTGTTGACTGTTCATGGGGTCAAAGTTGAAATCTAGCACATCGCCGTCCATAAGTGTATCATAAAGTACAGTTTCAACATCACATTCAAGCTGCTCAATGGACATATCATCCAAGTCACTGGGCAACCGCTCTGGATGTCCATGGTGGTGAGGACCATGTCCATGCCTGTGGATGCCATTGGTGCTGCTGTAACTTGGCAACCCTGCCTCACCACAACCTCTTCCCAGCTGTGCGTGATTATTATGAGGCAGGTGTGGTTGGGGCTTCATGTTACCAAGGCGACCAGGATGCCCATGGGGCAACATGGTACACCCATTCATGCCCATAATGGGCGAGGGCAACTGATGAAGCGATCGTGGCTGTGTATGCACGTTGTGATGGTGTGCGTGAGGGCCCATCATTTTGCCCCCTTGTCCCAACTGACCCTGACTAGCATAGGTAGGTAGCATCTGTCCCCCCTCCCCAGTCTGCGATCCCAAAGACTGCATTAGCTCGCCTCTTGGATTGGCATCTGCAGTCAACAGCTCTTTGAGCAACCCTGCAGCGCAGTTATACGGACCCATGAAAGGTCCGTAACCTCCGGGTTTACTGTCCGATAAAGTTGGTATGGAAATGGGACTCAGTCCCCCAACTCTTCTCTGTCCATACAGGCACTTCCGGTAGTCTTGTTGAACTTGGGATTGAGGGTGAGGGCCAATATTAGGGGAGTTGTAAGATGGGTATCTGGGACAACTCTGTATCATAGGCTGGGCGTTTTGGCTGCCCTGACCAGTATTTTTGGGTGAAATGAGGTTGAGGTTGTCAAGCAGATTATCCATCATGATGTTCTCAGAACCATGGTGAACCAAGGAACCTGCCACTTCGGACAAGCTGGGAAGGGGGCCACCCAGCTTGGTGCCTATGGCACCCGGGTACCCGATGTGGACCTCACCGGTCTCGTTCAGGTCCTCCTCAGGGAGAAAGGGTGAGCGGCGTCCGCTAAGGGTGCTGGCGTCGGAGCTGGCACGTGTACGAAAGGTGGTCCAGGGC
Organism: Xyrauchen texanus; assembly: GCF_025860055.1. Lineage (NCBI taxonomy): Eukaryota > Metazoa > Chordata > Actinopteri > Cypriniformes > Catostomidae > Xyrauchen > Xyrauchen texanus. The sequence continues at coordinate 22,904,766 of NC_068318.1, read as the reverse complement.
TCGAAATCATCATTGCTGTGAGAGTTGGGGCTGCCGAGCCATTTTGGGTACTGAGAACCAGGACTGTTGGAACCACCCTCCAGTCCAGCCTGTAAGGACATCTACAAGCACAAAAGAGAGAATCAGAACAGTAAACAATGAAAACCAGGTTTAACCCATTACTGTATTTGTTTTAATTCTTACTTTGTTAGAAAACGTACTGTAGCGGCACCATGGTACAGTGATGGTATAAGATGATACTATGATGCCATGGTAATTTTATATATACAATGGCCCTGAATTAAATGTGCCATTCATGTGCCATGGTATTTAAATGGAATTAAAAATTATTACATGGCTCTCCATAATGCTCGATTCTGATAGGTAACACCATCTAGCGGTCTGATATTTCTGAATCATGACCACACATCCAGGGATAAAGTGATATTTCACCAGTCATCTTTTCTACTCCTTGTATCACACTGCGATCTCTACAAATAAGCTTATAAACTAGTTTCAACTCAAATCAATATTTCATGACCATTTATTTATTTGGCAAGTAGTCTCGTAATAAGTGGGATAATGAGCAGCCAGACATTCATTTTCGCGATACTAACACCTTACAACGCCAATGTAAACCGGAGGAGGAATTCAGCTGTTTCTGGAGACTTAGCTGTCTCTTTCTTCTCACATAGTGTCGCCATTTTAACTTCAATTAATAGTTCAGGTCAATTCAGTTATTTCTTTGGTAACCGTGTAATATGTGGGATAATCTCCAATTAGCTGGTCTTTATCATCCTGTTCACCCTGTCAGGTTTATTTTTCGATAATGACTATATGACTATAGATTAGCCCTTAAGAATACCATGGGATTGTCCCATGGTACTTATTTGTTAGTGTTGTAACCTACATTCAAACAACATATTGCTATAAATTACTCTTAAAATATATAGATTTTTTATATCCTATGGTAATAAGATGAACGATTATGAATGATTCCCATATTCATTTACCACGGTATTTAAATGGTACAATGGTACTTTGATATATATATATATATATATATATATATATATATATATATATATATATATATATATATATATATACACATTGTTATTGAATTGCAATATTTATATGTATGTGATATATAAAAAAACTATAGTATTGCTACAGTACAGGTAAAAAAACAAAACAATGGTAGTTTTTAGAACTTTGTGGTTTGTTTCTCTTAAAATCAATGCAAGGTCTGTTGCAATTTTATTTGGGAGCAGTATGATAGGAAGTTTAATAGAAGTCATTTTATGGGCTAAACTTATCAAAACTTCTGACTATATAGGCTTCATGCTGAGTGAGGCATGCAAATACTCAAACCACCATATTTACATGCGCTCCCACACATTGCAATCTGCTTCAACAAAACTTTATACTGTGAAGTCACTCCCAGCAGGTGACCAGAGATCTGTTTCCCCTCAACTGACCTTTTTCTTGGAGGCTCGTCCACGGCTTTTTGTAAACTTGCTGTTGTTGTCCATGGAAGTGGCTCTCCTGCGTAAAGACTTGCCACTCTTGCCTCCTTCAGGGTTCAGCATCCACCACGAGCTCTTCCCAGTTCCTTCATTCTGCACCCGCACGAAACGACTGTGCAAGGACAGATTATGTCTGATTGAGTTCTGCAAGGGACAGAAAAAAATGGGATGAGACTTTACGACTTGAATACATTTACGTATAGATACTTACTGCAAAATGGAATGGAAATGCAATCTTGCAATCATTCAATCAAAAAACTGCAATAATTTAATCAATGTCATAATATAATGCTTCAGTGCTATGAGACAGTAATGGTAAGCAAATATGATTAAATAAATACCACAAAACCAATCAGTGATATTTTTCTAGACAAAACAATCTTTTGACTTACCAAGGACTTTTTGACTGGCAGACATTGAGGTTAGGGTGTTTTCACAGAGTGGCCCCAAAAGTATTAAAATACACAAATTCAAACTTATTGTATGAATTTCATTGAATTACATATAAAAACCTAAAAATCAAGTAGAATCCACAAACAAATATTTCTGGAGTTTGACAATCAGAATAACTTATGTCTTCATTTTAAAAAGAATATGTATTGTTTTATAATTTAAAACAAACAGAAGTCTTTTTGTGAAATGTTTTGTTGGAAATAATTTGCTAATAATGCAATGACATTCATACTTTTTTAAGTGTGGCTTAAGTTTCCAAATATGTTTTGAGGCCATGCATTTTTTAATAGTATATGTGTGTGTCTGTGTGGTCAGTTTGGTTCACCTTTTATATACTTGTCTAAGAATGAAAGCTATCCCTTATGTTACCTAATCACATACACACAATTGCATATAATTGCACACACTTAAATCTCCTTCAGCGTTTATATACAATATCAGCCTCAAAACCGAAAAACGTATTAGTCATGTCCTTTTTGAAGGCACACATACATGCTCAGGCATCAGTGTATACACACACATCCTGCACTAATGATATTTTGTCTGCTTCAGTTTTTCCATTCACACCCTGACCGTACCGTACCTACACTGAGAGAACAAGAGGGCAAGAGAGAGAGAGAACCACAGTATCATTTAAAAGCTCCAAATATTTGCTAGATTAACTTCCCTGTGACGGAAAAGAGGAAGAGGAGACGTCATTAAGACCTGATCTGTGAGCTGATTACTGAGGTCTGTTCATTGACCTATGAGAATGACCATCAATTCCCTGACAAACAACAGAAATACCAAGGTGATACTATGTTTTTCAACATTTACCATGGCAATACAATGGTATTCTCTGACGTACCTTGGAGTGCAATGTAAAAATCATGGTACATGAATATGGTATTCATTTAGTACAATAATCATTTTGATTTTGGTATTTGTGTAAATACCATTTCTCCTTAATAGAACCATGGTAGAAGAGGACCCATGCTACAAGAACATTTTATTTCACACACAGACACACAAAAAACTTATATATTTACATGTATAATATATAATAAATATTAACATACTAAATGTATAGTATAAGTGCCAAACATTGGTTAAATCAGCCAAAATAGAAAAATCAGCAAACCTCAGTTTCCCAGGAGATCAGATGCTGATTCTAGATCTACTTTAGATTTTTTGGCAAGTAGGTATTGTGACTGGTGTACACAAGAAACACATTCTCTTTATTCAAAATACAGTGCACTTTGTGAATATGATGCTTAGCTAAGTGTAATTCATGTAATGGGCACAGAGATCAAATCAATGAACCCAACACAACAACAGAAAAAAAGGAAAATAAGAGCACAAACAGACAATTTCCCTACACAAGCATGTGAATGTAACTCCCTCCATAAACGCAGACTATGCAGACAAAGACAAAAACCTCATTGGCAAGACTAGATCAGTACTGACCTCAGTGAACTTGTGAAAAAAGCAGGTCATTCAAATTGGTTTGGGTGAACCAAACACATTTTTTAAATTCCTGATGTATTAGAACATAAAGATTCTTTTAAAGGTGCAAGACCAAGTGACTAAGGCCACATCCACACTAATCCATTTTCATTTAAAAACGTCGTTTTAAGTTCCATAATGTCATTGTTTGCCAAAGTATGTGGTAATGGAGAGCGTTTTAGAAATGCTCTGTTTTTGGGGGAGGAAAACTGGTGTGGATTAGAGGTATAAATGTGGTGCAATTATTGTGTTCTCTTACAAGAGGTTCTCTCGTATTGCGTAAGCTAGCTTACGCTACGGGAAAGATTCATCTTTTCTGAGATATTGAAGCCAAAAAATTATCCTTAATTTTGTATCCATTGTCAACGCAGTGCAGCAACTGCATACCTTGAGCGGGCTAGCTAGCGAGCTCATAGGTTGCTCTGCGGCAACTGCTGCAGCCTATAGACGAACTTGAGTGAACTTGCGTCCAATGACAGGCACCCGCGCCGTCACTGTATCAAAGCCCGCCAAAATGGGCGTGGCTAGAGTGCATATAAGCATAAGTTCGTAGGCTGGAACCCTGATTTTCATCTATTCAGCGAAGTTCTTCGCATCTCTGAACTGCAGAAGCCGCGTCGCCGTTAGTGGGGCATCTAGCAAGCTTGGACAGCGCTCGAAGAAGCCGGCCGTCTTCGCCACCTTCAGCCGTCCTGCGAGCTACGCCATCCGGCGACGTATCCTTTTTAGAGCAAGCTAGTTCCTCAGCGAACTTCACAAAAAGAGCAACGAGCGTCTTTTTAAAGATGCCTCGCACCACCTGCGCCTCATGCCGCACCCCTCTCAGCGCCGGAGACCGCTACCTCATATGCGCTCTCTGCCTGGGACTGGAACATGCAGAGCTCGCCCTTGCTGACGGCGGATGCGACCTCTGCGAGGAGCTTCCGATGTCGACCCTGCGGGCTCGACTCGAAGCACTCAAAACCGAAGCCGCCGCACCGCCTTTCGTTTCGCCGCGCAGAAAGAAGCGCCGCTCCCAAAGGCTGCCGGAACTGGTGTTAGAAGCGACTACCTCGCCAGAGCCTCTCCCTCGAGCCTCGCTTTCACCCTCCCTGCCCCCCCCGGGACACGCAGTTGCCGCCGAGCGGCCGCACTGTTGCCATCTCGGATGACGAGGCGGAGGATAAGGGCTGCTGTTCCATCATGGCTTCGGACAGCGAGGAGTGGTCAGGCTCCCAAGCCTCCTCCTCGGCCCAGGAATCCAGCAGGACCCGCGCCGGAGTCGAGGAAGAACTAACGCGCCTCCTCACACAGGCCGTCGACCGCCTCGGGCTCGAGTGGTCACCGCCCTCTGAGCAGGCTCCCAACAGACTCGACGGCTGCTTTCTTCAGAGCCGTCGCCACGCGGCGCCATGCCCGGCCGCCCCTTCCTGCCGGAACTCCACGCCGAGCTCTCTAAATCGTGGAACGCGCCTCTCTCAGCCAGGAACCGATCCCATGTCTCCACCTCTCTTGCTTCGGTGGACGGCGCCACCGAGAGGGGCTATTCTTCCATCCCCACGGTCGAGGATTCGGTAGCAGCACACCTTTGCCCGCCCTCCGCGAGATGGCGGTCTAAGCCAGTGCTCCCGTCTAAGGCCTGCAGAACTACTTCCGCCTGTGTTGGCCGCGCCTATGCCGCCGCCGGCCAAGCTGCATCTGCTCTGAATTCCATGGCCGTTTTACAGATCCTCCAAGCGGACCTTCTCCGAGAATGGGATGAGAAATGCAGGCACCCAGAGGCTGTTTCAGATCTAAGGAGCGCGACGGATCTCGCCCTTCGCGCCACCAAAGCTGCAGCCCAAGCCCTAGGGAAGTGCATGGCCGTGCTGACTGTGACCGAGAGACACCTATGGCTAACGCTAGCCGATATGGGAGAAGCTGAGCGCTCCACGTTCCTCAACGCGCCGCTCTCTCCGTCCGGTCTCTTCGGTTCCGCGGTGAGTGGCATTGTTGACCGTTTCTCGGAAGTCCAGAAAGCCACTCAAGCCATGAATCTCTTCCTGCCTCGTCGCGCTAGCTCCTCTGCAGGCCGCCCACGTGACCAGCCTCCTGCACGAGCCTCTTCACAGCGCCCAGCTCAGCAAAGCCAGACTTCTCAGCGTCGACAGGGCGGCCGCCCTAGAACGCGCTCAGACAGCCGCCGCAGACCGCCGCCCCCCCGCGGGCCTCGGCCTAAGATTGCACTGAAACCTGAGCAACCGAAGTCCTCCTAGCTTTGTTAAGGAAACGACGGCTCAGTCCCGCCGCGGCCGGACCACCGTCAAAGCTTCGCCCCCTGTCAGTCCCCTTCTCTCAGGCTACTGCAGTGGTGGATTCAGCAGCCAACAAGCCGGTGATACTGCCTGCTTGCCTGCACTCAAATGCCGTTTTCACGGCGAACAAAAGAAATTTTGTGAAAAGCAAACATGCCTTATGTGTAGAAAATGTACTTCCCGTGTCCCTATCAGAGCCCACTCACATAAAGCAGGCACAGCCAGCTCGAGTGTTAGAGTCAATAAACGCGCCCACGAATCCGTGCAGGTTTATCAATACACCGTCCTTCCGTTCGGCCTGTCTTTAGCACCCCGTACTTTCACGAAGTGCATGGATGCGGCGCTCGCACCCCTGCGGAGTCAGGGCTTGCGAATTCTGAACTATTTGGACGATTGGCTGATTTTGGCACAGTCACATACGGAGCTTCTGTCTCACAGGACAGTTCTCCTCAGTCATCTGAACAGTTTGGGTCTTGCAGTCAATTGGACCAAGAGCTCACTACAGCCCAGTCAGGCAATTTCCTTCCTTGGAATAGAACTAGACTCCATGGCGATGACGGCTCACTTATCTACACAGCGCGCGCGCCGTGTTCAGCGACTAGCCGTGTCCTTTCAGATGAACAGCCACACGCCTCTGAAAAAATTTCAGAGAATGCTAGGTTACATGGCCTCAGCCGCAGCAGTACTTCAGCTGGGTTTACTGTGCATGCGCCCGCTTCAGCATTGGCTGAACACCCGCGCGTCTCGCCGGGCTTGGGCCACGGGCCGCCAGCCGATCAGAGTGACTCAGACCTGTATCTCAGCTCTGCAGCCCTGGGCAGTAGCCAAATGGTATCAGTGGGGAGTGACGATGGGAGCTGTATCTCGTCGAAAAGTCATCTCGACAGACAGGAAAAGCTCCTTCACATAAATTGTCTGGAAATGATAGCGGTCGAGTACGCGCTCGTGCGCTTCCTCCCGGTCATTCAGGGTCACCACGTCCTGGTCCGTTCGGACAACAGATCGGTTGTATCCTATCTAAACCGTCAGGGCGGTGTCAGATCCAGGAACCTCTTCCATCTGACAAAACGCATACTGAGTTGGTCCCAGTGCCACCTGCGCTCGCTGAGGCGACGCACGTGCCAGGCCACCTGAACGACGGCCCAGACAGACTGTCCAGAGACAATATTTCCCCAGGGGAATGGTCCCTGCACGGTCAAACAGTCCAGAAGTTATGGAGCATATTCGGCAGAGCAGAGATAGACCTCTTTGCGTCAGAAGAGAACTCTCACTGCCCAGTATTTTTCTCGAAAAGCGAGGACGTGCTGGCCCAGGACTGGCCCAACCGCTCGCTTCACGCCTTCCCTCCCGTCTCGCTATTGCCACAGGTAATGCAGAGGATCAGGGAAACGCGTCACTCGGTGCTCCTCATAGCCCTGCGCTGGGAGAATCAGACATGGCTCCCGGAGCTTACGCAGCTGTCACTGACAGCCCCGTGGCCCATTCCAGTGAGAGCAGATCTCCTCTCTCAAGCTCGCGGCACGATCTGGCATCCCCACCCAGAGCGCTGGGCGCTGCACGCGTGGGTGATCAACGACTACCCGTCGCTTTGCCAGGAGTAATAAACACTATCATACACGCTAGAGCCCCTTCCACGAGAAGACTCTATGCGTCCAAATGGTCTGTGTTTTCAAAATGGTGCACCGACAGAGACCTGGACCCAAGGACATGTGGGGTGTCGTCGCTGCTCGTGTTTTTACAAGAGCTGCTGGATAAGGGCAGATCCCCATCCACGCTCAAAGTGTACGTGGCGGCCATCGTGGCGTTCGCTGAACCCCTGCACAGCCAGTCACGGGGAAAAAACAAGCTGGTCATCCGCTTCCTCAGGGGAGCTAGAAGGATGAACCCCCCACGCCCCCCATTGGTTCCTATCTGGGATCTTTCCGTAGTTCTCGAAGCTATGAAAGCCCCCCCTTTCGAACCGCTTCAATCCGTGGATTTGAAATACCTTTCACTCAAAACCGTTTTTCTGACTGCCCTGTCATCAGTTAAACATGTGGGAGACCTTCACGCGCTGTCTGTCAGCGCTGCGTGTCTTGAGTTTGGACCAAGTGACTCCAAGGTCATTTTAAAGCCTAGACACGGCTATGTCCCCAAGGTGATCGGTACTCCTTTCAGAGCACAAATCATTTCCCTATCGGCGCTGCCAGCATCCGATAGCGAACGCGACGCCAATCTCCTTTGCCCAGTCAGAGCACTGAGATTGTATACTGCACGCTCCGCCTCTTTCAGACGCTCTGAGCAGCTTTTAGTTTCGTTTGGAGGGCGCACCAAGGGTTTCGCCGCCTCGAAACAGACACTGTCTAGGTGGATAGTGGATGCTATTGCTGCCGTGTACGCGTCAAAAGACCTACCATGCCCGTTAGGCATTAGGGCTCACTCCACTAGAGGCATGGCCTCCTCGTGGGCATGGTCCAGCGGGATTTCCATTCATGACATATGTGTGGCAGCGGGCTGGGCTTCCCCCTCCACCTTTGTCAGATTTTACAATCTGGAAGTGCCCGCCCTGCAGGCAAAACTACTAGCGGTTTAATACGCTACAGCTCCCCTGGTGAGCTGCACTGATGGGACACATTCCACACAGACCGGCACCGGCGCTCTGTCTTTTCCTTCCCACTATGTGCTTATGTATTACACACACACCTGCCCGCACTCTTGCCGGCCAAATATTATTTCCCCACTCACAAGGACTCCTCCGGGTCCCCCCACCCCCAGGGCTCATGCAGTGGATGCTTGGCGCGCACGGCGTTGACAATGGGTTCCCGTAGCGTAAGCTAGCTTACGCAATACGAGAGAACCTCTCGTAAGAGAACGAAACGGTTACCTTACGTAACCTCGGTTCTCTCTAGAAGAGGGAACGAGTATTGCGTAGCCGGCCGTGCTCGCGCCACGAGCGATTTTCGCTTCATTCAATGAAAACCAGGGTTCTAGCCTATGAACTTACGCTTATATGCACTCTAGCCACGCCCATTTTGGCGGGCTTTGATACAGTGACAGCGCGGGCGCCTGTCATTGGACGCAAGTTCACTCAAGTTCGTCTATAGGCTGCAGCAGTTGCCGCAGAGCAACCTATGAGCTCGCTAGCTAGCCCGCTCAAGGTATGCAGTTGCTGCACTGCGTTGACAATGGATACAAAATTAAGGATAATTTTTTGGCTTCAATATCTCAGAAAAGATTAATCTTTCCCGTAGCGTAAGCTAGCTTACGCAATACTCGTTCCCTCTTCTAGAGAGAACCGAGGTTACGTAAGGTAACCGATTCGTTTTCAAATGTATTAGTGTGGATGTGGACCAAATCTAACGCCACTACATTGGAGAAGGGTATGGTTTATTTCCTATGTAGCAGGAAGAAGATTGGTAGGAAGAGGAAAAGAGAGGCACCACAGTAAGGACCAAACCTCAGAGGAAGGTCATCGGGAGGCCACCTCCAACCTTTGATGAAGGTCATGACCTATAAGGTCAAGTCATGGGAAGTGGAGCTTCCACATCACAGAATCACTCTAAGGGGAGCTGACCACATGGGAGAGATATGAATTCCAAAAGGCTGAGTGCAAAATGTGATCCATCCGAAAAGAGAAAGTGTACAAGTGAAAAAGATGGACGTATTGTGAAGTACCATGGAAATACATGGTGTGGATGACAAATAAAATGAGACATTTTGGAGTGGTGGTGGTGTAGTGGGCTAAAGCACATAACTGTCAATCAGAAGGTCGCTGGTTCGTCTCCATGTTGGTTAAGGTTCGTAGGTGCTAGTTTGGTCAAAACACTATTTTGCAGGCTGGTTCAGCTAATGTGCATGCACGTCTTCGAGATGACCTGACAGGTGATGTTTGTATCTAAATGGAGTAAGGTGGGACTTCCTTTTCTACATACGCCATACTGGGTGTTCAAATTTCTCCCAATTATTTAAATACAAGTACTCCATCTCGGGCTAAATATTCTCTGGTTTGGAGTTTATCTAGCTGATGGACCAGAACAGCCAAGCTGTTCACCTGCAAAAAGGCTGGTTAAGCTACTTTAAAAGCATATGGGATGAAACCAGCACACCAGCATGCAATGCATGGAACCAGGATCCAAAATAACAACATATGATGGCGACCAGCAATGTTGGCCTTTATAGCAGGGTGAAGAAGAGAGAGAAGGTGTTTGAGAAAATATGTGTAAAAGAGAGAGAAGAAAAGGATGAAAAGTGAGAGGAAAAGGAAGAACTGGAGTAATAGAGATAAAAAAGAAAGCGAGGTAAAAACTAAGGAGAGTAAAGTGCTTAAGAGTGAGCTAGAGAGCTAGCAGGAATTGAGTCAGGGAATGGGAGGGTGTGTAGAGGTAGAAAAGGGAGCAGGGCGGTTGGGAATGTTTTCCTGGTGAGAGGGATGGGGTCGATGGGTTCACTGTGTTTGTCTGTGTGTGTGTGCGTAGAGAAAGCCAGCTTCTCCAGTAGTGCTGACAGACCCTTGCAAACAGAGAGAGTGAGAGAGAGAGAGAGAGAGAGATAGAAAAAGAGAGTAATAATGTATGGTGCTGTCTGGCGTCTGTCTCCACTGTAATAGAACCCCCACAGCACAACCTCACTCCACCCTGAAACCGACTCCATACCGTGTAGAGAATGAGACAAAGAAAGAAAGAATGATAGCAAGAAAGAACGAAAAAAATCAAGCAAGTAAGAAAGAAAGCAAGACACACAGTCACATTTAGAGCACATGTGCACACGCTTTGCACATGTACATAAGAGCCAGGCGACAGGATGTGAGTCAGTACAGGAATGTGTATCATTGCAACAGGGAAGGTGTCACACTTTTATAATCAAACCATAGATCACTTGTTTAAAAAGAATAAAATGAGGTAGAGGCCAGTATCCACTTTGTTCTCACTGAAAGTGAAAAGCGAGACTTGCACATGCATATTAGCTATTAATGTAAGACAATGCAGGCACTTGAGTCAATGGGTGGGACAGTACCTTCCTTGCGGTTTTTGCTCTTAGGGGCACCTCCGCTTAAAAGGGCACCTTTACATTTGTGATGGGCTCCTTTTGATTAGTGAACGAAAGGGGCCCCTGCAGCCCCCATTCTGTGCACATCAGTGTTTCAGAACTATTCTATATACTTTTCCAAAACATTTGAACAGTTTTGTTTTTCATGCTACTAAGAGGGCCAATGTGAAGTTGACTGTTTAGGCACTGTGTTGATTTACTTATGTATAAAACAGCAATAAAGTAATTCAAGGACACAGCTCACAGCATGCTTTGAATGTGTAGCCTGCATGACATGAAGACGCCCCAAACAAAATATACATTTATATATTTTAAAATAAATTATATTCATTGAAATTAATCGCAATTCCGCTATCAATGAAAATAATCAACAATTATGATTTTTGTCATAATCGTGCAACTCTACTAGCAATGGCGAGCCCATGGGACATCTGTGCGTGGTGTGGGGCCTTTACCTCTCTCTCTCTCTCTCTCTCTCTCTGACCCCTCTCTTATCACAGGTATGTGAGGTATTTCAAAGGTACGTTGTGACCTTTGGTCTCAGATCTGGGATATCCCCAACTGATCTGCGACAGTAAAAAAGTTAACATTAAAATCCCCTTTCCTGTAAGATGTGAGTTATTTGAAGTCTGAGATGAAAAGACTGTGGACTCATGCACCAGTTTATCTACAGATGGGTGGAAAGTGTGCTCAGGATTGCACAAATTGAAACTTCTTTTATTTTAGGTTGTTATAAGGTTGCACAGATAAAAGGGTGATAAATGAAATCAATACATCTGAAGAATTGCTCTGTAGACATCAAGAGGAAAAGAAGACTACACATGAACAGTGGCATCTCAGGGTCATTACTTAGTGTGGGGCACAATCACTTAATCAATTATTTGACCGTTCTTTGACACATTGACGAATAGTTCCAAATTCTGTCTGCCATGTTGACAGATAAACAAGAAACAAGAAAAACATTTTAACCAAGTGCATCAGTTTTGACTTCACTCTTTGTCCCTCAAATTCCCGCTGTGCATGTGCCCTGTTTATTCCCTGGTATTAATATACATATATGATGCTTATTAACTGGTGACATCATCATTTACACCTGGTATTGTGTGTCTCTTTTGTGTTTAGATTTTGAGTAGAGTGTATCTGATTTAATGACTACTCACATTAATAATTACTTCAGTGTGTTAATGCATGATAATAAAGTGCAAACTGAATAATACAAAAAGAAAGCACAAAAAAGTAGCAGATCATTTCAGCCAATTATGCATGCATTTAATATAAGCGCAAACATCATGTTTAGAGCATAATTGTCAAAGGCGAAGAAAAAAAAACTTGATTGACTTGACGTAGAAGTTTCACACTAGAACTCATTGGATTCACCAGACTCAAACAAGGGGACTCAAAAAATCTATCATTAAAGCCTATCTACTGTCATGTATGTGCCATTATATTGGATGCTACGTCCCTCAATGCCCTAATACTTACAAAATGAAAACAAGTATAGCTGATAAAAATAGACCATGACAGAATGAGTAACGAATAAATATTTTTTCGAGCACAACATCTGAACGTGATGCCAAACAAACATCCCTAATAATTTAATCTCATCACAAAACACCACTAAGACATGCACATCCACGTCAAATAGCTCAATTGGCCGTGGAAGTAAATCACAAATAGGCAAATTATAGTGGGCCTAATTAGCTCAGCGAGTATTGACGCTGACTACCACCCCTGGGGTCACGAGTTTGAATCCAGGTCATGGTGAGTGACTCCAGCCAGGTCTCCTAAGCAACCAAACTGGCCCGGTTGCTAGGGAGAGTAGTCACATGGGGCAACCTCCTCGTGGTCGCGATTAGGGGTTCTCGCTCTCAATGGGGCGCATGGTAAGTTGTGCATGGATCAAGGAGAGTAGCATGAACCTCTATGTGCTTTGGCTCTCTGCTGTGTCCTCCGCCACCCGGACTGAGGGAAGTAACCGCGCCATCACGAGGACCTACTAAGTAGTGGGAATTGGGCATTACAAATTGGGAGAAAAGAGGATAAAAAAAGGTATGCATATTATCTCTCTAACTCGAATGAACAGCATGACAAAACTAATCAAAATGACAGACTCCCAATATTTAGCAGTCATAGTAATACAATAACAAACCAATGCATAAACAAAACCTCAACACAATGGCATGCAATTCATTGAAATGATGAATGGTGCACTTTCACTAATCCAACCAGCAGCACATTATAATAAAATTAGCTTTTAAAACTTTCCAATGAAGTTCACTACGTAGGTCTACTCTGGACCCGGTAACGTCCGAGGCTCATGTCAACAGCTTGACATAAATATGATCAAATCTTTTGACTGGCTTAGGGGCAAAAGGCAAACTAGCCCCTCAGAACATCGTTAAATGCATGTTGCACATGCGCATGATGTTCTCCAGAACTCCGTTGATTAACATTGAGAATGAAGGGCTATCCCCACACATAGCAAATGAGAACGATTAAATGGCTTTTATGCAACATACCTTAATAATGATAATAATAGAATTGAATCAAAATAATATATGCTTTTTCTTGTATAATGGACATAAAACATGTTTAAGTTAAATATATTATTTCTTAAAATAAATTTAAGAAGATGGCATGCAATTTGCACAACAGTGGGTCTTTGCCCCACTTGTCCCAAATGTAGAGATGCTGCTGCAAATGAATGGAGTTACGGAGATACAATGGGTTACAGATGTCTCAGTCCAATTCTGAAAATACCTCTATTTCGCATTTTATTCTAATTTATTAGCTATTTTTGTTCATTACAATTTATATTATCAGGAAAAGAATTGAAAAAAGTTAGTTAAAAAATCAAAATTTCAAAATGTATTAGTATTTGGTATGTCCCCCTTTTGCTTTAATGCACTTGAGATGACATGGACTGAACAAGTTTGAGCAAAACCTGATGATCCATTCCAACATGATTTGAGAATGTTCCAAAAAGCATCTTGTGGGATTCAACGAGAGCAAGTAAATTTTACCTTTTTTTTTTTTTTTTTTTTTTTTACAAAGGAGTTCAAACTTCACTTATATTTGATTAGTTACAAAAAAATAGATTAGAATCTAAAGTATTTCATTTGATGACTTAATGTTTCTTCGCTTTAAAAAATTCCAATATCTTAAAACATATTTCCAGGTTTAAATGAGATTTTAAATCCCAGTTTTTCCAATGTGGACTGTATGTACAGACAAATTGGTTTTCTGGTACTCTGAGTAATTGAAAGGCAAGTAGTGAATTATTCACAGCCAATATACAATGAATTAGTAAACAGAAGTGCATTTGCTTATAGTAACAGGTGTTTTTGAGTCTGTATTTATAAATGTGTGTGTGTGTGTGTGTGTGTGTGTGTGTGTGTGTGTGTGTTTTGCCAACACAGTTTGGGCCAAAAGTCCCCACAAATGGCTTGATAAATATACTGAATAATGTCTTACTGAAAATTTAGAAATGTTTCTCTAAAGTTTAGGTTTAGGGGTAGGTTTAGGTGAAAATATCATTAGCTCACTATAAAACAATACAAGTTAATAGCAAGTCTCCACCGGGATGGAAAAGGATGTGTGTATTTACTGTATGTGTGTGTATGTGTGAAAAAACGCAATTCTATTCTAATCCTCAAGGCTATATCTGCAGTGCTAGGTGCCAACAGGCTATGCTTAAGGGGTCAGGTATTTTGTGTGTGTGTGTTTGTGTGTGTGCATGTGTGTATTTATAAACAAGTCCGAGAAACCCCACCTGTAACCTGTCTGACACACAGACATCAGAAACATAGACTGCCATTCAAAAACAAGCAGGCAATATTAATCATCCATCACCTTGAACACTTACAACTCATCAACATACTGTTCCCAAACCATTTACACTCACATTTTATGTAATCAAGGACAAATCAAGGAGTCAGACTGTGTTAAACTGAATGCCTAAATCAGAAATCATATTGCATATCATATTTTTGTCATGCTTTTTTGGATATAGAATAGGACATGAGAGAATGACCTAATGGGGCTGTTCAAACAGAATGCGTTCTTGAGTTATTAAAAAAAGATACACAACAAATGGAACCAAATTCACGTGTCTTAAGACATGATTTTAAAAGTTTAAGTTCTTTCAACTTGACAGTCTTAGAAATGCTTTGTTCATGCAATGAGATGCTGACAAAGCAGCAAGATGGGTTTTTATCACAATGATCAAAGACGCCTAGCACATAGAAAAACAATTCCAAAACAGCGCAGACAGATGCATAAATGCTTTTTGTGTAAATGGCCTTAAACGCTTGTTACACTGCAAGCCACCAGCACAATTTAAAGTGGTGTTTACAGCATTGCCGATAGCAGTGAAGACACGGTATAATGTTCGACTGTGGGCATCAAAAGTTTAACATTGTTAACAGTACAGCTGTTTGACTGGAGCCAGTAATGCGTGACAATTTGACAACGAACACTGGTCAAAGTAAACAAGCAATGCTTCGAAAGACCAGGTGCAATCTGACAGACAAGTGCCTGATTTTCACACACTCACACATACACACACACACATACACACACACACGCACACACGCACACACACACGCACACACGCACACACACACGCACACACGCACACACACACGCACACACGCACACACACGCGCGCGGGTTGGTGCAGCTATCCTCATGAGGACTCTCCGTAGACATAATGATTTTTAGACTGTATGAACAATAGATTATATCCCCTAAACCTATCCCTCACAAAAAACGTTCTGTATTTTTACATTTTCAAAAAAACATTTTGGATTTTTTTTAAGCGATTTGAATTATGGGGACACTAGAAATGTCCTCATTAATCATATTTAGCACAATATATAACATTATATATATAATATAAACATAATTACCAGATTGTAACCTAATATATATTTGTAAACCACTCAAACCCACCCACACATACAAACAAAACGCAACAAATCCCTCATGCACGCAAATGCATCAAACGAGCAACAAACCAGCCTTTTATTTCGATTTAAAATTTCCTTGGCCCAGTGAGTCGTCTATGCCATAAGGTGGTTGTCTAACTTTGTGCTGAACAGTTCTCATTTACCATAACGTTCAGTACTGATCTGGGCTTCCCACTGTGGTTCAGCAAAATCAGGATTAGAATAGATTTACTGAGCAAGTGACACCAAGGTAGACCATGACAAAAGTAAACAGACAGCGAGAGCAACATTGTATATACCTGTATAAACATCAGCAGACACATGGGCATGTCATCATGTCTGTTGCAATATTAGCACATCAAGAAACCTAACCTAGTGTAACAGGTGATTAGATAAACCATGAGTGCACCGAGCAAAGATTTTGTTTCTGCAAGTGAGATTCAGTCATCTGTTGGACACGGTCTTGAGTAAACACAAAAACTGACATACTGCATCCTATTTTATGCCTCATAGGAGTTCTGAACCAGAGGAGTATGTCAGTGGATGAGATTTCAGTAAGAAGAGATAAACACTAGTGGAATGCAAAAGTTCAACAGAGAATGGTGAGAGGTTCTGTGAGATAAGCCCTTGACAGAGACTTCATTGGGCTAACCACTTCCTCCTGCGCACATCCGCTTTATCTCTCTCCTTCATTGTAAATATTTAGCACTGAGGTGAAAAAGCAAAGAATAAATATATGTCTTGAATGTGTCACTGTCAAAATTCCCAGTAAAACTGGTCAGTTCTTTAAAAGTCATTCACTTCTGTATTCAAACACACACTTGCAACAGCAAAGCGAGTTAGCAATGCCCATGGTCAAGCATCTAGTCTACACATTGTATTGTGCACTCTTTAATGTGTTTACATTTGGTGCAATAAACAGTCTGAAGCAGCTTGTTTTCTTTTTCTTGTCTAAGATACAGTACATTAGGGGGAGTATTTAAAGTTCCCTATTAAAACTGAATTGAATTGAATGCTGTATTAAACTGAGTTCTGAATTTGCAAAAGAAGCATTTGAATTTAATGGAAAACTAGTACATTGTGGACAGAATAAATCTCTGTCAACCCAAAGATTCACACCCCTAAATAGCACCCTTGGATCATGGAGCATGGACATGCACGACTCATATTTTCTTTAAATAAATCTAGTAATCTTTGTAAAAATCTATGTTATACTGTATTATAGTTAATCTTAATTAAATATAATTAAAATATTGATGTTTAACAATGCTGAATACTAATACTACAATGTTAGTTCAGCCAAAGCTTTAGTTATGGTGGCGATTTATAGTCTTCAGGCTTCACACACAGATTTCACACCTCATATTTGCACTCTAATCTACAATAGAGGAGATTCACTGTGAAGTCCCACAAGCACATGTGCTTTTTAAGAGTTCTTTAGTATCACTCACACACACACACACACACACACACACACACACACACACACACACACACACACACACTTGTTGTGTTTCCATGTTTTATGGGGACTTTCCATAGACATAATGGTTTTTATACTGTACAAACTTTATATTCTATCCCCTAAACCTAACCCTCACAGAAAACTTTCTGCATTTTTACATTTTCAAAAAACATAATTTAGTATGATTTATAAGCTGTTTTTCTCATGGGGACCGACAAAATGTCCCCACAAGGTCAAAAATTTCGGGTTTTACTATCCTTATGGGGACATTTGGTCCCCACAAAGTGATAAATACATGCTCACACACACACACACACACACACACACACACACACACACACACACACACACACACACACACACAAACACACACACACAAAGCTGCACTTTACCTTGATTTCATGTGGTTTCATATAGGAGGGACAGGAAAAGCTGAGATGATTATAGCGTGTGAGCAAAAACACTCATCCACAGGCCCTTTGTGTGTAAAGAACTGTAATCTGGCTGATACTGTAAAGACAATCACATAATCCTGCATATGCTTAAAGTAAAGGTCAAACGGGGCTAAACCACTGATCTATATATAGATCAGTGGGCTAAACGCATAAAATGTAAAGAGCTCTAATTTCGATTCTGCACCACAGAGCCACCGTGTTTACAAATTTTTCAAAGATTTGCTTGTTTATAGTGGTCTCAGCATATTAAAGAGACAGCTCACCCAAAAATGAAAATTATCTTGTAAAAAATATTTGTGTAAAAGGAGTTATATTTTGGTCTGTTCTCACTAAAAACCAATAGGATCTCTTCAGAAGACTTGGACTGAACCACAGAGTCTTATGGATTACTTTTTTGCTGCCTTTATGAGCTTTTTTGGAGCTTAAAAGTTTTGGTCACCATTCACTTGTATTGTATGGACCTACAGAGCTGAGATATTCTTCTAAAAATCTTAATTTGTGTTCAGCAGAAGAAAGAAAGTCATACACGTCTAGGATGGCATAACCGTACGTTCACACCAGAGGCGGCGAGAGCGTCAAATCAACCGGAAGTCATTCATTTTCAATGACAGCCAGCGTCTCTCGGCGGCGAGAAGCGGCACGGCGAGTCTTGAGCGGCGTGGGCGTCAGATGGAAGTTCAAGTGCAGTCAATATTATGGTAATGAGCTGTGACGCGGTTCGGCGGCAACCTGTTGGAATATAGAAGTGCTCCGCTCTAGCGAAGTCGAGAACACAACCGTGTAAACTTTGGTTCCCACCAAGCATTCGTTCCGAAAATAAAATGGAGGAGAAACTAATTATTGCCGTGACGGGTTTCCCTGTAATATATGACCAAGACCACAGTTATTATTACAAATGTATTTTATTTTGATAACAAACAACTATAATTTTAATTACTTTCTGCCATCGATCGATTTCTTATTTTCACATTTTAAAGAGTTCATGAGGATATACGCTACTTGTGATCGGTCGGCAAAAAGTAAATGGTCGACATGTCTGGATGTTTAAATTGCGGCCCCTTTAAATATAGTTCACAAAACAAAGCATTCTGAACAAACGTTGCCGCCTATTTCAACTACGTCAGAGCGTCCACGAGCGTCCTTGAGCGTCGAAGGCAGGGCAGCCAGAGCGAATTTGGACGCTCTCGCCGCTTCTGGTGTGAACGTACAGTAAGGCTGAGTAAATTATGAAAGAAATGTCATTTTTGGGTGAACTATCCCTTTAAGATGGGATAGGAAAAAATGGCACACTTCAGCTTTATATTGGCATTTAGGACTGATTTATTTTGAGCGAGTATGACACAAGTGAATGGAAAATTGAAAGAGAGAAGGGGACAAAGTGAAAAACTTGACGTCCCACATGTGCAATCAGACAGTGGACCGGTCGCCCTCATTGGCCCATCTGTTCAGGAAAGAGCTGCATGAAGCTGATAGGAGTCCCGTCAGCCCTCTCGCACTGCCAGACCAAAGGGCTCCTGAATCCTGATGGCCACAGGTTACTAGAGAGAGACACTGCAGAGATCTCTGCGGAGTAAAATACCCTAATAAATGATATAAAAAAGACCTGCCTTGTGATGCAATGATGAGAGTCAGCGGCAGGAAGTTAGTTACCTTTGAGGAACCGCTTCTGACATGTGAAGAAAGTATTTTTTATTTATCAGTCACTCATCATAATAAAGGATATTTCACAGCTCAAAGAAACAATACGAAGAACTCCCACTGTGAAAAATGACTGATTAACTGTGCTTCCAAATAAAAGTAAGAGGTTTAGTACTTTAACCCTTTTAATCTCTCCCAGTAGAACATTTTATTGCTCAGAAGGTGATATTTTACAGCTCAGAAGACTTAACAAACATTCCAAACCTGCATTACTTTTAAGTTTTTTTTGCTTTTGTGCTTTGGTGAAGCATAAAAGGAGATGTGACACAATGTTAGCCTCAGTCACCATTCACTTTCATTGCATCTTATTACCATACAATAAAAGTGAATTTGTGATAGTTGTTGGCAGTCCCTAGCATTATGCCTAAAATCTCCTTTTGTGAAGAAAATAATTTGGGTTTGGAACACATGAAGGTGAGCAAATGATGACAGAATATACATTTTTGGCTGACCTATCCCTTTAAGCACAAGTCACATTGTGCTTTCCATTTAATTTCATTGCTGTCAAGGAGAAACAGTTAAGATCTTTAATATCAGTTGTGATTTTTCTTTCCTACAGTATGGGTCATGTGTTTTGTCCTGTAAATTTACATACAATTTTAACACCGATACGTACGCAGACACTGCAGACAAAGAGGGCAGGAGGTTGCAGGAATCATGACAACCACTGAGCTTTATCATGCTTTTGTAACTGTTTTCCACACCCCACCCAACCAATCCAGACCAGACCCACATTTACTAACTAAATCCCATACATACACACAAGCCAAACTGGTTTGAACTGTCGTTTTATCATTTCATGTGGTCTCTCCAGGGAGGGATAGGAAAGGCAGAGACAACTTAAATCATGTAAGCGCACAGCATGAAAGCAATGTGCGCAAACACACACACACACACACACACACACACACACACACACACACACACGCACGGACACACAGAGAGAGGGGATTCAGCAGTTTTGTTGAAATAAATGCTTATTGGCATTATATAGTCACTTATTAGCACCAATCAGGATTTCTTAATTGTAAAATGTATTTCAAAGATTATGGTCATATTTGTAATGCATTAGAAGTGCCTTTAAAAGAATGTGTGTGTGTGTGTTTGATTGGGGGGATCTGAAGCCTCGAAACCAGAGCAACCTGCTGATGCAGCCTCTCTTTTTTTCTCTCTGCTTTATTGAACTCTCTTTTTTGAACTATTTCACTCACTAAATGAGTTTGACAGTTTATTTCACTTTTAAAGTCTTTTCAATTTCTTTCACTTACTCTCACCTCTTGCTCAAGGTCAAATGGAAAGACTGAGTCTACAAAGAGGTTTGGCAAGAGAACAGAACTGCATTATTTGTTGAAAATATTGCTCTGCGGTGTAGCGATCAGGTTTTATTAATGTATACATACACAAACACAAAAAAGATTTGAGAGCGTTGGCAGAGGGCAAGATTTTCAGCAAAAGATTACTTAAATTTCAGTCTTTACTTCCACAAAAATATCATATTGACTCAGAAGCCTTGGAATATAGCACACCAGTCATATGGACGAATCTCTTGGTACTTTTTATCCTTTTCGGTAGTAAATGACAGTATAATCACTGTCCACTTTCTTTATATGGAAAAGGACCAGTGAACTATCCCTTTAAATTTGGATCTGATTTGCAACACAAATATAGGTTTCAGTATAGCATTCTGTAAGGATTATCACACACACACACACACGTGCACACACACACACACGTGCACACACACACACACACACACACACACACACACACACACACACACACACACACACACACACTTGTTGTGTTTCCATGTTTTATGGGGACTTTCCATAGACATAATGGTTTTTATACTGTCCAAACTTTATATTCTATCCCCTAAACCTAACCCTACCCCTAAACCTAACCCTCACAGAAAACTTTCTGCATTTTTACATTTTCAAAAAACATAATTTAGTATGATTTATAAGCTGTTTTCCTCATGGGGACCGACAAAATGTCCCCACAAGGTAAAAAATTTTGGGTTTTACTATCCTTATGGGGACATTTGGTCCCCACAAAGGGATAAATACACGCTCGCTCACACACACACACACACACACACACACACACACATGGGCCAAAGGAGGAGTAATTACCTTCAACCATACTTAACACAATACAATGAGCCAACATGCTTAACATACCAGTCTCACACAGAGAGACCTCCCTAAATTGTACCAAGCCAAGGACACATACACATACACTTTCCCACACACAAGAAAGACTAACTACTGTACGTAGTCAGCTGATGGCTTGCACTGACCCGATTTTAAATTCTCTATCTAAATCATTTTTCTTTGTCTTCTTGTGTGAGCAGCCTTTTCATTTTTAGATATTTTAATCTGTAGTACAAATGTAATACACTGAATACTGTTCCTTTGCACGCTTGCCCATATACTAACACAATACTCCTATACAGACGGTGGGTGGGTGTGTGTGTGGAAAGGTAACAGCTCAATGAAAAATCTCTAAACCAAAGATATTTACAGGAAGTGACATCATTTCTTTACGGGAAATAGGACATACACATCCAGGCCAAGGTTATGTGAGCATGCCTTATCTACGTTCTTTTCAACTACGGTTTCTTTCCGCTAACAGAAAAAAAGTGCACGCGCGCACACACACACACACACACACACACACACACACACACACACACACACACACACTCACTCACTCACTCACTCAATCTCTTTATCGTGGGGTTCCCGCATCAACATTGTCCACTAACTTCCTTTAACCCTATTTGGGAAAGAAAAATGGAAATTAGTTTGGAAATTTTATCAATCAATCTAAAAAAAATATGATTGCTTTTAGTATATATAAAGAGTGGTCCAAAGTCTGAGATGTCAAGTGAAAGTTCTTCTAATTCAAATGTGCATAATTTAAAACAAAATGCTTCATTACTATGACAGCATATTAATGCCACATAAAAAAAGCATTTAAGAATAAGTCAAGTGGTTTTATTGACACTTGACACAAGTGTCAAGTGGTTTTATTGTCGTTTCAACCATGTACAGTTAGTACAGTACACAGCGAAACGAGACAACGTTCCTCCAGGACCATGGTGCCACATAAAACATCATAGGACAAACACAGAACCACATGAGACTACCCAGACTAAATAACATACCTATATAAAGTGAACATGCAAACGTGTGCAAAAAGTACGGGACAGTACAATAAATTACTAACAATGAACAGGACAATAGACACAGTAAGAGAGAGTGCAGCAAACAGTAAACAGTAGTGCAAAAGATGTTTCTAAAAATGCCAAATGTAAACATAACATACTATGAGATAGTGTTATAAGCACACAGTAATTGAGGTAGCAGCCAGTTATAAAGTGACAAAATTAAAGTGCAACTCAGGACATGTGTGTGTGAGTCAGTCCAGTCTCTGAGTTTTGAGGAGTCTGATGGCTTGGGGGAAGAAGCTGTTACACCGTCTGGCCGTGAGGGCCCGAATGCTTCGATACCTCTTGCCAGACAGCAGGAGGGTGAAGAGTTTGTGTGAGGGGTGTGTGGGGTCATCCACAATGTTGGTTGCTTTGCGAGTGCAGTGTTTTTTGTAAATGTCTTTGATGGAGGGAAGAGAGATCCCGATGATCTTCTCAGCTGTCCTCACTATCCTCTGCAGGGCTTTGCGGTCCGAAACGGTCCAAGTCCCAAACCAGGCAGTGATGCAGCTGCTCAGGATGCTCTCAATAGTCTCTCTATAAAATGTAGTGAGGATGGGGGGTGGGAGATGTGCTTTCCTCAGCCTTTGAAGAAAGTAGAGACGTTGCTGGGATTTCTTGGTAATAGAGCTGGTGTTGAGGGACCAGGTGAGGTTCTCCGCCAGGTGAACACCAAGGAATTTGGTGCTCTTGACGATCTCCACAGAGGAGCCTCGATGTTCAGCAGAGAGCAGTCACTCTGTGCTCTCTTGAAGTCAACAACCATCTCTTTTGTTTTGTTGACATTCAGAGACAGGTCGTTGGCTCTACACCAGTCCGTTAGCCGCTGCACCTCCTCTCTGTATGCTGACTTGTCGTTCTTGCTGATGAGACCCACCACGGTCGTGTCATCGGCGAACTTGATGATGTGATTCGAGCTGTGCATTACTGCACAGTCATGAGTTAGCAGAGTGAATGGCAGTGGGCTGAGCACACAGCCCTGGGGGGCCCCAGTGCTCAGTGTGGTGGTGGTGGAGATGCTGTTCCCGATCTGGACTGACTGAGGTGTCCCAGTCAGGAAGTCCAGGATCCAGTTGCAGAGGGAGGTGTCCAGGCCCAGCAGGTTCAGCTTTCCAATCAGGTGCTGGGGAATGATTGTGTTGAATGCTGAGCTGAAGTCTATGAACAGCATTCGAAAGTATGAGTCCTTTTTATCTAGGTGGGTGAGGGCCAGACGGAGGGTGGTGGCGAAGGCATCGTCTGTCGAAAGGTTTGGACGATACGCAAACTGCAGTGGGTCTAGTGAGTGTGACGGGACGGCAGTCGTTGAGGCAGGACACTGAAGACTTCTTTGGCATGGGGACGATTGTGGTGGCCTTGAAGCACGTTGGAACGATGGCGTTGCTCAGAGAGATGTTGAAGATGTCGGTAAGAACATCTGGTCTGCACATCCTCTGAGCACTCTGCCAGGAATGTTTTCTGGTCCAGCAGCCTTCCGTGGGTTGACTCTACATCAGCCGTGGTAAGACAGAGCACCTGGTCATTGGGATGAGGGGTGGTCTTCCTCGCCACCACGTCGTTCTGCACTTCAAACCGATCGTAGAATCGTTCAGCGCATCTGGAAGGGAGGCATCTTTGTCACAGGCAACTGATGTTGTCCTGTAGTTGGTGATTGCCTGGATGCCCTGCCACATGCGCCACGTGTCACTGCTGTCCTGGAAGTGACTGTGGATTCTCTGGGCGTGTGCACGCTTTGCCTCTCTGATGGCCCGGGACAGTTTGGCCATCGCTGTTCTTAGGGCTGCCTTGTCGCCTGCTCTAAAGGCAGAGTCTCTGGTCCTCAGCAGCGCGTGCACCTCCGCAGTCATCCACGGCTTCTGGTTGGAGCATGTGGTGATGGTCTTGGAGAAAGAGACATCATCAATGCACTTGCTGATGTAGCTGGTCACTGATGCTGTGTATTCCTCCAAGTTGGTAGAGTTGCCATATGTTGCAGCCTCCCTGAACATTTGCCAATCAGTACACTCAAAACAGTCTTGAAGAGCAGAGATGGCTCCTGCTGGCCAGGTTTTCACCTGCTTCTGAAGCGGTTTTGTGCATCTGACGAGAGGTCTGTATGCTGGAATTAGCATAACAGAGATGTGGTCTTAGTAGCCGAGGTGGGGTCGGGGCTCCGTCCGGTACACGCCTGTAATGTTTGTGTAAACAAGATCCAGCGTGTTTGCCCCTCTCGATGAAAAGTCCACATACTGATGGAATTTAGGGAGCACTCTCTTGAGAATCGCATGGTTGAAATCTCCGGCGACAATAAACAGTCCATTAGGGTGAGGGTTCTGCAGTTCCCTTATAGCCCAATAGAGTTCACAGAGCACTTCCTTAGCGTTAGCGCTGGGAGGAATGTAAACTCCAGTTATGATAACAGTGGTGAATTACCGTGGTAAATAAAAAGGTCTGCATCTAACAGTCACAAGTTCCACCAGCGATGAGCATTAGCTAGAGACTAGCATAAAGTTCTTGCACCATACTGTGTTGATGTAAACACAAGCCACCACTGCGAGTCTTACCGCACAGAGCTGCATTTCTCTCGGCACGAAACGAGGCGAGCCCGTCGAACTGAATGGCGGCGTCCGGATAGACGGGAGAGCCGGCCGGCTAGGGTTTGTTTTTAGCCTAGCATGGATACCATATACCTTCTTGCCGTGCTTCCGCTTGCCTCTCACATTTGAGCGGTGTCTGGCGATGGTAAACACGAACACTGGTTGCTCCGATGTCCATGTGCCGCAAAAGTCAGGTTATTTAACAAAAATAGCACCATTTGGATCCGGAGCGGATTACAAGAATGAAGTCGTAATGTTTTGAAAATAATCTCAAAGTAGACCTTTTAAGAGAATATAGTAGTGTTGGGTTCGAGTCCACCTTAGTCGAGTCCGAGTCAGGTCAGAGTCTTTAAACTACCGAATTCGAGTTGAGTCAGACCTCCTTGTCAGGGACGTGCACAGACATTTTGGTGGGCAGGGGCTCAAGTAGAAAAAAAGGGCACTTCTCATAATTATTTATTTAAAAAAAAAGTTTGTCAAATGTATCCAAATGAACACATTTTAATTGGTTAACTCCTAATTTGCATATCAATGTGGCAATTGTGATGATATTATTAGACAAATATTTTACTGTATTCACCTACAGTGTGGCCATGATATATTGCCTTAGCTAAACTTTAGCTAACTTATTACATTAAATAGTAGCTCATGAGTCATTCATGTTAGCAAGACACAAGTTAACTATATTTGTCTTTTGGCTAATTAGCTGTAAAGTCGAGGCACTGGTAAAATGAATATATATGATAAATGAATATATATATATATTCATTTATTTAAAAAAAATAAAAAAGCACCCCAGAAAAAAGGGTACTTTATTCGAGGAAGAAAAAAGGCAGGTGCTCAAGCCCCTTTTGATGTCTATGTGTGCACGTGCCTGCTCCTCGTCACGGTTCTGTTGACATTTCTATTATTTGTTACTTTTCCCCTGCACTCAAACATACACCAAAGAAAGTGAAAGCTGCGTTAGTAATTACAACCATTATTTATCAGTTTTTAATATATTTAATATATTAAATATATTATATATTATAATAATATATATATTATTTATATATTTAACCATTATTACCAGTTATTATTATTTCAACATTTAAATTAGTTTTTATTTCTACTTCATTTTCCATTGGTCAATTCAAATTAGTTTAGATTTATCTAAAATTATGGGAGAAATATATTTAATGTAATTAATTAAAATACATTTAATAAATGGTAATATTAAAACATTTAAATAATGCCCATTAAATTAAATACAACAACATAAAATAAAAACAGAAAAGATCAGATACCATTAAAAAATATTTATATACTACACTTCACACTTTTCAGTCCTCCCGCTGTGTCCAGGTATTTCCCTAAAGTCAAAATAAAATTTTCACCTTGGACTGACATTTGTTTTCAAATTATATTTAGTATGGATAATAGGTGAATAGAGACTTCTCCTCTCACTTGTGTTCTTTGAAACGCAATAGGTAACACACAGAGGTTGCGCTACAAATATATGACGGACTGATTTGTGCAATTTTCATCATCACCTATTTCATCCGCCATATTATTTTAAATGCCCCTGATACGTAGTCAATTTGATTTTGTCTCTATATAGTCAACATTTTCAGTTATAAATGACTTTACATAGTAAGCATGAGTCTGATAAATCATGTTTCCTGTTTAATAATTTGCAGAGTAGGGAAAGTACTTATTAAAGTGTATTTACGTTATTGATATTTCTGGATGAAAGCAGAAGGACACACATGAGAGAGAGTTAAAAAAGTACTTTGAATGAGTGTGTGCAGAATAATCACAAGTAAGGACATATATGCAAGAAAATTGATGCGCAGTATCAAATACACAGAACGTATGATAGTAATAAATGTACAGAGTACATCAATATGAAGACAAAGCCAAATCCAGGACATTTAGAGGCAATTTTGAAATCCCGCCAGAACACCGGAAAAAAAGACTTATGGTCACCCTATGTTACATTATTTGTTTGTTTGTTTGTTTTTCATTGCATCACAAATAACATGGACTCGGACGGACTCAGAAAAAAATTCCAAATCCGAAAGGCTCGAATCCCAGTCAAGTCCGAGTAAAAGTGCATCCGAGTCCGTGACAAGTCCAAGTCCATTCAAATTGTACTTGTGTCTCAAACTCAAGTCCGAACTCGAGTAGCCTACACCAACTCTAGAATATAGTCATACAGTTTCAAGAATAAAGTCTTAACATTAAGAGATTAAAGTAGTAATGTTTAAAGGCTACGTCCACTTTAATCTGGATACATTTTGAAAAGGGCATTTTTGTTTTAAAACACTTTCTATCCACACTTTCATTTTCAAACGCTCCCATTACTGCAAATGTGAAAAATCGCCATTGCATGAACAGCCTGAAACGCAATTACCCTGGCGTTCTGCAACCGGACAGCCATTACGAGTAAACTTCCCGTCAACTTTGAAGGAAAGCAATGTAAATGTTTGTACAAAGTAACATTTATCTTTAACAACTCTCTCAAAGTACATAGCAGACAAAACAACACCACTAAAATTTAACTCGCCATCATAATAGTTTTGGATTGGATGTGAATACATGACTGTGTCACATGACAACAAATAAATCGGTTTTCCCTGTCCACACTTCAACACGAAGGCAGTGTTTTCAAATGTATCCACTTGGGAGAGCGTTTTCGAAAAGATCAAATTTCACTGTCAAAAGGTCTCAGTGAGGACGGAAGGCCAAAACAGAGAAAAAGATGCATTTTGAAATGAAAACTTATTAGTGTTGACGAAGCCTAAGAATAAAATAAAAATTACAAAAATAAAATCATCTTTTGAGAATAATCACTTTGTAGTTCTTAAAAGAGAATAAAGTAATAACGTCACAGGATTAAAGAAGTCAATTTTGAAAATAAAGTCGTAGCATTGTAAAATTGAAGTTTTAGCATTACGAGATTAAAGTTGTAAGAAGAACATCAATGCTTTATATATTGTGATTCCTGTACAATTGGGATTTCTTGGGATTTGTAATTTATTTGTTATCTCCTTATTTTATGACTTCATTTTCAAATTCGTAATTTTCTTATCTAATGTGGCTATAATGCCATTACGCTATAATGCCACACAAAACAAATGATATAATCCACATAACAATCGGAGTAAAAAGAATATTATTTTCTGAATTTTGTAGTATTAGGTATGCCACATACACTCGAGCTGGCATGGACTCCTCAAGTTTGTGCAAATCCTGATGATCCATGTTATCCAGCATGATTTGAGAATGTTTTATTGAGTGCTTTAATGGAAGCAAGGAAACCTGACCTAAATTACTTAAAGGTCAAAGTCAAAAATTTGCTCAAATTTGAATAGAGACCAAGAAATAGTACAACATTTCTTTATTATTATTGTAATTTTTTTCAAAATACTAAAACTTTGTTTATTCCCGGATTTGAATGAAAAAGAAAAATTCCATAATTTCATTGTGATCTCAGACTTTTGGCTTCCACTGTATATTAAGCCATTCTGCTGCCAGTTTACATACTGCACGAGTCGAAACGGTTCAGTTCACAAGCCGATGTGAAAAACACTGACTACCAGTAAGGCGCCAAACATCGGCGGTCTTTGTGCCCACCTGTATCCAGAACGAGGCCTCCACAGAGAGCAAGACAGAGCAGAGGAACCCCTTCTGAGGGAACACCCTGCAAAGACAAGCACCTGGCTTTTTGTATGTGTGTATCTCCGTAAATATGCCTGTGTGGGTGTGTGCGTCCGCACGTGTGCATGTGTGTGTTACAGGATGCAGAGCCCCCCAACTGGCCCCCAGAGGCCTGCAGGGGCGTGTTTGTTATTGTGAGGTGGTGTAAAAGAATAACACTCCTCCTGTCCCCTCCCGTTATCTCTCACTCTCCTCCCCTGTTATTCCACATCGGTCATTATGAAAGTTCCAAATCCATATCCCCATCAAACTGTAAATGACTCATCAAAAAACTATGGATTCACGGTTTAGGATTTTTACAGCCAATACAATCAATCTATCTATCTATAAACTATTGACTATTGAAGTCAGAAGTTTACATACACTTAGGTTGAAGTCATTAAAAAAAAAGATTTTACCACTCCAAAGATTTAATATAAGCAAACTGTAGTTTTTGCAAGTCATTTAGGACATCTGCTTTGTGCATGACACAAGTTATTTGTCCAACAATTGTTTACATACAGATTGTTTAACTTTTAATTGACTATATCACAATTCCAGTGGGTCAGAAGTTTACATACACTAAGTTAAATGTGCTTTTAAGCAGCTTGGAAAAGTCCAGAAAATTATGTCAAGCCTTTAGACAATTAACTTCTGATAGGAGGTGTACCTCAGTGGCTCTTTTCTTGAAATCATGGGAAAATCAAAAGAAATCAGCCAAGACCTCAGAAAAAGAATTGTGGACCTCCACAAATCTGGTTTATCCTTGGGAGCAATTTCCAAACAATTGAAGGTACCAAGTTCATCTGTACAAAAAATTAGTATGCAAGTATAAACACCATCATACCACTCAGGAAGGATATTCATTCTGTCTCCTAGAGATGAACTTAGTTTGGTGCGAAAAGTGCAAATCAATCCCCAAACAACAGCAAAGAACCTTGTGAAAATGCTGGAGGAAACAGGCAGACAACTATCTATATCCACAGTAAAACGAGTCCTATATCGACACAACCTGAAAGGCTGCTCAGCAAGGAAGAAGCCACTGCTCCAAATCCACCATAAAAAGCCAGACTACAGTTTGCAATGCACAAGGGAAAAAAATATTTCTTACTTTTTGGAGACATGTCCTCTGCTCTGATGATACAAAAATTGAACTTTTTGGCCATAATGACCATCGTTATGTTTGTCGCAAATGGGTCTTCCAAATGGACAATGACCACAAGCACACCTCCAAAGTTGTGGCAAAATGTCAACAAAGTCAAGATATTGGAGTGGCCATCACAAAGCTTTGACCTCAATCTGACAGAACATTTGCAGGCAGAACTGAAAAGGTATGTTCAAGCAAGGAGGACTGAAAACCTGACCAGTTCTGTCTGGAGGAATTGGCCAAAATTCGAGCAAATTATTGTGAGAAGCTTGTGGAAGGCTACATAAAACTTTTGACCCAAGTTAAACAATTTAAAGGCAATGCTACCAAATACTAACTAATTGTATGTACATTTCTGACCCACTGGGAATGTGATGAAAGAAATAAAAGCTGAAATAAATCATTCTCTCTACTATTCTGACATGTTTTCTACGATTAAATGTCAGGAATTGTGAAAAACTGAATTGAAATGTATTTGGCGTTGCATGTTTCGCACTGCTGATTTAGTAGTGTCAATGAACGGTAGCGCAGGAAACACAATCACAGTGATTTAGCATGGTGTTGTGTCCACATCAGCGAAAGAATGCATGTTTGAGAACCATTAACGGAACCGAAGTCATGATAATAATATGAGTTTGGTATTTTTTTTTTACAATGGAATCGGTTCTGAATCAGAAAACCTTTAGTTCCCAACACTACCCAACATCCAGGATCTAATCAAATCTTCACAGATAAAATCAAGCCCTTCCCAACATTATTTCTATCTGAATAAGATCCACACATAATTCTTCCATAGAAATCGTACACATCACTCACAAAATTTTACCTATTCTCCATCTCTTGTGTGTTAGTTTATTAAAGCCTGTTTGCTTGTAATTTCCAACATAATTCAAACAGAACATACATATTACACTGGAGGAAAGGTTCCTCATTTCCATGGTTAAGTCAGTGTAGCTAGTCTTATATAATAGTAATAATAAAAACAAATTATATTATTTATTAAAATCGATTCATGACTCCCCATGAAGTAACACCCACACACACACACACACACACACACACACACACACACACACACACACACACACACATATGTTGTGTTTCCATGTTTTATGGGGACTTTCCATAGACATAATGGTTTTTATACTGTACAAACTTTATATTCTATCCCCTAAACCTAACCCTACCCCTAAACCTAACCCTCACAGAAAACTTTCTGCATTTTTACATTTTCAAAAAACATAATTTAGTATGATTTATAAGCTGTTTTCCTCATGGGGACCGACAAAATGTCCCCACAAGGTCAAAAATTTTGGGTTTTACTATCCTTATGAGGACATTTGGTCCCCACAAAGTGATAAATACACACTCACACACACACACACACACACACACACACACACACACACACACACACACACACACACACACACACACACACACACACACACACACACACACACACACACACATACACATACACACACACACATATATATGAAAAGGGAATGCTCATCAAGTTGCTCTTGAAAATGCAAACATGAAAATGAAGCAGTTCAAGCCAACGTCACCATAATGTCCCTCTATAGGCCACTGGCATTTCAGATGGACCACAGAGGAAATGCTTTAAGGAACATGCTCAGTTGGAAATGAGCACAGCGCTCAGGAATGGAGGATGTTTGACGTTTTTCCCTAGTAACCCCCTTTCCCTTCCATTCCTCCTGCCCCTTTCACCTCTCCCTCACTCCATAATGTTGGAGGAGTTATTGTGAACTCTTGTGATTGTGCAGTAAGCCCTGAATATTTCACTGGAGTACAGTGGAGCCTAAAAAATACCCCCCTGCTGCCCTTTAGTGACCCTTGTGATCCCAGATGCCTCTGAACTCTCCAGGATTCAGTGTGAGGAATCCCATGACAGAATTCTTAGACATACATGGGAAGACAGAGAATATATAGGCTCTGGAGGGTGTAGACTGGCTTTTCACCGATAACAATGCAGACCTCCTGTCATGGTACCTCTGCTTCCAAAGAGGTGGCATCAACAAAGTGCATTCTATATGACGGATGGGAGTTAACAAAGAGATGAGGTGGCCTACCACAGTCTGCACGTCTCTTGCCCCTTTGAAGGTGCACACTTGTTACATACATTAGCTGTCCCAAACTACCTAAACTTGGTGCACTCTATTAATCTTAGCACCTTGCTGCGTTTTATACATTTGTTTGTAAAAGCCTATTGAAAATAAATGGCCTGTTATAGCCTAATAAAAATGATAGATTATCTGTGGCTTTCTGGCTCTTTCTTTCTTTTCAGAAAAATAATGTATTGATTTATGGTGACCTCCTTTTTTGACCGAAAAAATACTTCTCTCTGTATTTCTATGGCTTTGAAATATCTGTGTATTTTGCCTTAACGCTTTGCTTTACAGGGGCCGAACAAGGCACCAGGCACCTGCTTATGATTCTCTCTGCCAGAATCTACCACTGAGAGCAACAAACAGACCACAGAATATCATCCATTGTGCTGCAATTGACCCATAGTACAACTTCATAGAGGTCTTCATGATTGTTCTTTACCCAGCAAAGTTTTAGCACTTGAAAACGGTTAGTGTTTTTTTTTTTTTTTCTGGTGTGCTTAGTGGCTGCTGTTCCTTGTAAAAAGTATACTGTTACTATACTGTATACGGTTTAGTAACACTACTGTTTATTTTAACTATACTGTAACAAATTGTGTCTATGATAAATCAATTAAATACAGTCTACTGCATCAAATGCACTTAGAGACGAAATTCTAAAGAAAGTAAGTGATTTGAGGTTTGGGCTTAAAATTTGATGGTACCAGTTGGGTCGTGTTAGGTCACACAGTCTCGGGTATGGACTGGATTAGGGCTTCAACTTAATGCCCGTGAAGAAAATTACATTGAGAGATGTGTTCTGTCTTTTTGTGGCAAGTAAAGGCAAAGTGAGAGGTCTTTATAACTTCTTGTGGTGTGTTTGATGGAAATAACACAAATGCCTTATTGTCTAGCTTTCTGAAATAATTAGCTAAGGTTGGCTTGACTCGAGTCCCAGAACTCCTTGCAGCTAAAATGCAAACATCTTTTCGCAACAAGCGCATACAAGTTGTCTTAGGAATGTTTCTGGCAAGCTAAAGGGTAAATTCCTGTCAATCCTATACCTATTTCATTCTCTTCATCACAAAGAACGCTCTAGGGTTTAATTGTTCATTCTTACTTGCAATGCTATACCACAGTGCAATTCTATGACAAAAATATTCATTCCAATTAATTCAGTGCACAGTAGTGCACAACGACAGTTTTGATCTATTTACAAATCTAATAATACAGCTCCCTTAATCCAACTAAATTCAATCTAGGTGCAGCCTGTACCCAATTCAAACTATTCGTAAGTTGATTTGTGCTA
This sequence comes from Xyrauchen texanus, assembly GCF_025860055.1. Classification (NCBI taxonomy): domain Eukaryota; kingdom Metazoa; phylum Chordata; class Actinopteri; order Cypriniformes; family Catostomidae; genus Xyrauchen; species Xyrauchen texanus. Next base: position 22,871,414 of record NC_068318.1, on the reverse strand, counting down.
ACAAACATGTTTCAAACATTGATCAGTTTGTTTGAGCGGTCCACCTAGCTGGAAGCAATTACATTGGAGCAATTAATGACATGAGTTTGTGGTGGGACTATCCCACCAATGGCAGACGGAAATCTAGGACAAATTAGGAAATCTGTTTAAATGTATTATTTAAATTGCATAGGTTTGGTTAAGCAAGTGTCACAGAAAGTACATTCAGCTTTTTGTTAATGAAAAAATACCATCTTAAGGTACAAGACAACACAACAACTAACTGACTGTTGTCACTAGAGCATCTGGATGCTGACATTTGAGTTTGGGGATTTTTTCTGATATCTGATGAAGTTTTTGTCACAATACTGTCCCAATGCATGCACAATGATATAGCTATAGATTAAAAGCCACAGGTACCCACAGATCCAGAGTGCACACCAACCCTCAGAGCCTACAGTGACAAAGACTTTAATGTGCTTGTGTTATGTGGAGCAGGTATCATCTACAAACCACAAACTTCAATTTCCACACATTTCACCTGCCTATGCTGACATTTATCCATCAGATAGATTCTAAGAATTTGTCCATAACTAGATTAGCATGGAAGGATAACAGAATAAATATATAATATATTATTAACTAATTAAATACAGGAAATGTTGCAATCAATAACTATAAATACTGTGAAATATGGGCATAAATAAATAAATAAGGGATGAAATATGCCTTGAAATAAAAGACATGTAATATGCCCTGAAATGAAATATTATGGGCAACATTAAATAAAAGAAATATGTCAAGAAATACTTAAATACATCCCTCAAAATCTTTCCCACAGACTCTATTTTTCTGTCTGCTATCCTAAGTAGCTGTCGATTATTCTGGACTAAAACTGCTGGAGGCAGGTCTTTGAGAACCTTTCAGCCAATAATTTAAATAATAATGCACCTTTTATAGGTGAAAGTGACAGTTTACGTTTCATGGCGTATTTCATGTCTTGTGTCATTTCAAGGTAGAGCTGTCACGATTATTACATTTGGCTGACACAGTGGCGCAACTACCGGCACTGGGGCTTGAGGAGAGATGGTGGCCCGAAAGAAGAGGCGGACTGGCCATCGGGAGAACCGGGAAAGCATTGCCAGCCGCAAATCGGGTCCACGATATGATGAAGGGGTGCCGCGATATGCACGAAGGGAGCAGCGATATCAGAAGGAGACAGGGAAACATGCTCTTTTATGCTCTTTGATTAAACTCACAAGCCCTTATTTCACATGAAGCAAAACCTTTGAGATTTAGTTTCATCATTTTATCACTCCACAGAAATAAACTAACTGTGCATCTTCTCTTCTGTGTCACTGCGTGACGTTAACGTGTATGAACCCTCTATAAACAGGAATATTTCCCATTGCACGATGGTTAAATTTAACCCGGAGCGCTTTGCATTCACAATCAAAGTTTATATTTGTTTATATATTCGCAGGAGTTTAGCGCAAGCCTCTGCCGATGCCACGTGCATCAGAGCAATTGTGAAGTGGTTCACGGGCTCTTCTAGACAGGGGCTGCTTGATGTCCGCAAAGTGGCTCAGTGATGCTTGGAGTTCAACTGAATGGCATACAAATGTCCCTGTTCATAGCATTTATATATTCACTTAAAATTCCCTTATTTGGAAATTAAAATATGTGTGCTCAATAATAATTAGTTCAGATAACCGTGATAAGACGATTAATTAATAATCGCGAAAGGCCTATTTCAAGGTGTATTTCACGCGTTCTAAGTAAAAAAATAAGTAAATGCTCACACCCTATTTATTTATTTGAACACTATTCATGATACTTTTAATTACTGATTGCAAAATTTTATGATGCATTTAATTATTTCTTTACATATTTATTTATTTAATATTGCCAATATTATTTCATTTCAAGGCATATTTCATGTCATATATCACATCTTTTTAGGCCCTTAAATAAACATACATTTAATCCCTTTTTATTTATGCCCATATTTCACAGTATTTAAAGGTATTGATCGGAACATTTCCTGATGTATTTATTTATTTAATGATATACAGTGCATTCATAAAGTATTCAGAACCCTTCATTTTTTTCCCACATTTTGTTGTTGCAGCTAAAATGCAGCTAAAATTTCTCATCAATCTATACTCCATACCCCAAACCAAAAAACAGATTTTTGACACTTTAAAAATGAAATGGGCCCAGAGCAGTATACCATCATTGGACTCAAAAAAGTCAGAAAAGACAAAGTACTGTATGGACAAAACCCAGCACACTGTTTCTCCACAAATGCATAATTATGAGCAAAATGATCCATTGTTTAAGTTGAGTACCTGTGTTAGCAAAAAGAAAAATCTGAAATATCACACTGACATAAATATTCAGACCCTTAACTCCGTACTTATTTGAAGCATTTCTGACAGCGATTACAGCCTAAAATCTTTTTAGGTATGACGCGACAAGCTTTGCACACTTGGATTTGGGGATTTTCTGCCATTACTCTTTGCAGATCCTCTCAAGCTCTGTCAGGTTGGATGGGGACCATCGGTGGACAGACATTTTCAGGTCTCTCAGAGATGTTTGCTTGGGTTCTAGTCCGGGCTCTGGCTGGGCCACTCAAGGACATTCACAGAGTTGTTCCTAAGCCACCCTTGCATTGTCTCGGTTGTGTGCTTAGGGTCATTGTCCTGTTGGAAGGTTAACCTTTGGCCCAGTCTGAGGTCCTGAATGCTCTGAACCAGGTTTTCATTAAGGATATCTCTGTATTTTGCTGAATTCAGCTTTCCTTCAAACCTGAACAGTCCCCCAGTCCCAACCACAGAAAAACACACCCACAGCATGATGCTACCACCACCACCACCACCATGCTTCATCATTGGGATGGTATTGCACAGGTGATGAGCAGTGCCTGGTTTTCTCCAGACGCTTGGAATTGAGGCCAAACAGTTCAATCTTTGTTTCATCAGATCAGAGAATCATGTTTCTCACAGTCTGAGAGTCCTTTAGGTGCTTTTTTGCAAAATCCAAGTGGGCTTTCATGTATCTTGCACTGAGAAGAGGCTTCCGTCTGGCCACTCTGCCATAAAGTCCAGATCTGTGTTGCAGTGACGGTTGTCATTCTGCAAGTTTCTCCCATCTCTACAAATGATCTCTGGAGCTCAACAAAAGTGACCATTGGGTTCTTGGTCAAATCTCTTACCAAGGACCCTCTCCCCCGTCAAGTCAGTTTGGTCAGGTAGCCAGCTCTAGGAAGAGTCCAGTTTGTTCCAAACTTCTTCCATTTAAGAATTACAGAGGCCACTATGCTTTTGGGAACTTTTAACGCAGACACATTTTTTTGTAGCCTTTGCCAGATCTGTGCTTCGACATAATCTTGTCTCTGAGCTCTGCAGGCAGTTCCTTTGACCTCATGGCATGTTTTTTGCTCTGATATGCATTTTCAGCTGTGATACCTTATATAGACAGGTGTGTCCCTTTCCAAATCATGTCCAATGAATTGAATTTGCCACAAGTGGACTCCAATCAAAGTGTAGAAACATCTCAAAGATGATCCAGAGAAATGTGATGCACTTAAGCTAAATTTAATGTGTCATAGCAAAGGGTCTGAATACTTATGTCAATGTAATATTTCAGTTATTTTTCTTTACAATAAATTTTCAAAGTTATCCAAAATCAGTTTTTTGATTTTCATTATGGGTATAGATTATGAGTGTAGATTGATGTGAGAAAAAAAATAAAAATTATAATAATTTTAAAGCACTTTAGCATAAGGCTGCATTATAACAAAATGTGAAGAAAAACAAAATATTAAGGGGTCTGAATACTTTATGTATGCACTGTATTTATTAATTAAATTTAGCCTGTTATATCCTTCCATAGATTAGAGTTCACAAACACTAGAATTTAAACCTAAAATTCTAGATTTTCTAGAATTCGTAATCCGTACTCCACATCCACACTCTTTTAAGTAAAAAAAATGCATTGATTTTGCTACATTTACACCTCCCTTCCACACTGGAATTCCATTTTTCTCCACAAAAAAAACAGAACATTTTGATTTTTTTTTTTTACAAAAATCTAAAATGTTGCTACATTTATGCCTTTCAACCACACTTGATCAGCGCTTTCAAAACACTTTTCATTACAGCATACTTAAGAAAATTATGACGTTAGAAACGTAATAGAAAAAAAAACTTTAGAAAGCTATTTCTAGTACCGTAAACTAGAAAACTATGATGTTGGGTAACGGAAAACCATGTTTTCACCCAAAATGTATAAGTGTAGACATGGCCTTAGAATCTACAAACAGTCAAGGTCAACAGTGACTAGTTATTGGAGAATCAGTAGCCAGTTCACCTACAGCCGAAACTCTCAGTGACCAACAAACTAGGAGACAATTTAGTATCTGCTGTAAGATAAGCTTGTACAAATATTGTGTGTGTGCCTTTCAAATGCTCTGAAAATTCTAGCGTACAAATGTACAGCTTGCATGTTTGTGTGTGTATTACTGGGAGAGGTTAAACCTATGGTGAACTTCAAAGCATGCAGAGGTAAAAGGGTTCATCTGCTGTAAGTAGGGCTCAGTTAAACATTTTTTTAAAGAGAGAGAGAGAGAAAGCTTTTTTTTCCTAAAGCAGCATTATGAAAACCATATGATTGCATTTATTATCTCAGGCGACTAAACTTTAGAACTGTTAATGTCATCATGAATGGACATAAAATGGCAATACACAAACACTGATAATTTGTGTTAGCATTGCACCCCAGACACTATCACTATACCACATACACATATTAACAAATACAGTTATAGCTATGGGCCCAGACTGCCAGGGTTTAGAAACAGAAAGTAAATTCTAAAGGAGGCACAGTGGTTATGAGGGCACTTGGCAGTGCTGAAATACAACTAGAATTCTATCTTCACTGTATATGTGTTTGACTATTTATGGCACATCGATTAAAAAATGGACTGCCTATTTAAAAACACAAGAAAGTTATGAAACAATATGCTAGTTTCCAAAAACTCATAAATTGAGTTTGAACACCATCCTCATTATTTTGCTTTGACTTTTAGGGGATGCTTCACAAATTTGGTGGTGTAACCTTTAAATTTGACCTCGTACACCTATTTGCATACTCTAGGGTAGCAATTTCACCTCTCAATCTCCTTTGTTATGTTCAGAATAGAATACTATACTGCTTACTTCACTGTGCAGTATATACTGAATACTGTTAACTGTACAATAAAATAAAAACATGAGTCAATAATAGTGGCAAAAATTTAAATAGTAATTTCACAACGCTCTGTTTTAGATGAGCTTTAGGTCATGTCCCTACTAATATGTTTATAGTTTAAAAAATTATTTAAACTTTGCCTGTTATGTAAAGAAATAACCGTCCGATCATACAATTTTGAAAAAGCAGATACTTACACAAGCACGAGAACTTCACAGATCTTCTTCAGTGTATCTGATATACACATACAGGGACACAGATTAGAAGCAGATGCATCAGAAGCTGAACTAACACAGGTACTCAACTTAAACAATGGATCATTTTGCTCATAATTATGCATTTGTGGAGAAACAGTGTGCTGGGTTTTGTCCATACAGTACTTTGTCTTTTCTGACTTTTTTGAGTCCAGTGAAGGTATACTGCTCTGGGCCCATTTCATTTTTATAAAATCTATTGTGGGGCCCCCTTAGACCAGTGGACCAGCTGAAATTGTGGCCCTGTTTATTATGGTGCAGTAACACAATGACATAATGATTGATATATTTTGTCATGAAATCAGAGACCCTCCCCACGAAATCCAAATACAAGTGGTCAAAAGAAGACGCATTTAGCGACCGGGTGTAAACAGTGATGTGTCACACCTGTGGCCTGACCACATGTGATCGAATCACCTGAGATGCATTTTAATACCAGGTGTCAATAAACATTTCAAATAACATTATGCTACATTGATGTCACATAACCTCATGATGCACATGTTTAATATATCTCAGAAAGAATAATTATGTTTAATTAAATTTGATATATATACAGTGCATCCGGAAAGTATTCACAGCACTTCACTATTTCCACATTTTGTTATGTTACAGCCTTATTCCAAAATTGATTAAATTAATAATTTTCCTCAAAATTCTACAAACAATACCCCATAATGACAACGTGAAAGAAGTTTGTTTGAAATATTTGCAAATCTATTAAAAAAATTAAATGAAATAAAAAAAATCACATGTAGGTAAGTATTCACTCAAAATTGAGCTCAAGAGCATCCAGTTTCCACTGACCATCCTTGAGATGTTTTTACAACTTGATTGGAGTCCAGCTGTGGTAAATTCAGTTGATTGGACATGATTTGGAAAGGCACACACCTGTCTATATAAAGTCCCACAGTTAACAGTACATGTCAGAACACAAACCAAGCCATAAAGTCCAAGGAATTGTCTGTAGACCTCTGAGACAGGCCTATATCGAGGCACAGATCTGGGGAAGGGTACAAAACAATTTCTGCAGCATTGAAGATCCCAATGAGCACAGTGGCCTCCATCATCTGTAAATGTAAGAAGTTTGGAACCACCAGGACTCTTCCTAGAGCTGGCTGCCTGGCCAAACTGAGCAATCGGGGAAGAAGGGCCTTAGTCAGGGAGGTGACCAAGAACCCGATGGTCACTCTGACAGAGCTCCAGTGTTTCTCTGTGGAGAGGAGAACCTTACAGAAGAACAACCATCTCTGCAGCACTCCACCAATCAGGCCTGTATGGAAAAGTGGCCAGATGGAAGCCACTCCTCAGTAAAAGGCACGTGACAGCCCACCCGGAGTTTGCCAAAAGGCACCTGAAGGATGCTCAGACCACGAGAAACAAAATTCTCTGGTCTGATGTAACAAAGATTTAACTTTTTAGTCTGAATTATCTTATCACCTCTTATCACCTGGCCAATACCATCCCTACAGTGAAGCATGGTGGTGGCAGCATCATTCTGTGGGGATGTTTTTCAGTGGCAGGAACTGGGAGACTAGTCAGGATCGAGGGAAAGATGAATGCAGCAATGTTCAGAGACATCCTTGATGAAAACCTGCTCCAGAGCACTCTGGACCTCAGACTGGGCTGAAGGTTCATCTTTCAACAGAACAACGACCCTAAGCACACAGCCAAGATAACAAAGGAGTGGCTACAGGACACTCTGTGAATGTCCTTGAGTGGCCCAGCCAGAGCCCAGACTTGAACACGATTGATCATCTCTGGAGAGACCTGAAAATGGCTGTGCACCGATGCTCCCCATCCAACCTGATGGAGCTTGAGAGGTCCTGCAAAGAAGAATGGGTGAAACTGCCCAAAAATAGGTGTGCCAAGCTTGAAGCATCATACACGAAAGACTTGAGGCTGTAATTGGTGCCAAACGTGCTTCAACAAAGTATTGAGCAAAGGCTGTGAATACTTATGAACATGTGATTTTTTAATTTTTTTAATACATTTGCAAAGATTTCAAACAAACTTCTTTCACGTTGTCATTATGGGGTATTGTTTGTAGAATTCTGAGGAAAATAATTAATTTAATCCATTTTGGAATAAGGCTGTAACATAACAAAATGTGGAAATAGTGATGCGCTGTGAATACTTTCCGGATGCACTGTATATACTAAATCTTGTACATTTATTCTTAACTCTTGCATATCCAATAAAATAATTAAGAAGAATGTTAAAAAATGTGTGGCACCAGTTCATGTATCTCACTGGACATGTCAAATTTATCAAATGCAAATTCTCAAATGCAAGCATAAAAAATATATTTTAAAAAATTGCATAATTTAATAATAATCATAAATTAAGCTGCAATAAAATAGGCCATGACTCAACAGCTCTATGGCAAACATCTTGTTATTTTGTTGCTCAAGTTTCACCAGGTTAATGGGCAAAAACAGACTGGAATCTACTGGGACAGGAAGCAGAATACTGTTTCAGACTCAGGTATGTAGACAGCATGATGATAAAGAACAGTCCAAACCCTACAACCCGACTGAAACATCCTATGTCACAGATGTAAGAGACCAGACAATGTTTTGTCGTTGTATATAGAGTCGATGAAGTGAGGGAGGGCAAGGGGAGGACCACACCTTACAGGTATATATGTCTCCCTGTAATGACTTTGTAATAATCCTGCAGGTATTTTTAGCTCAGTGATGGGAGGAGACACTGACACATGTGACGGTAAGGATTCGAATTTCCATTTATGCACCGAACATAGCAAAGAAACAAAAGTGGTTTGTATGGAGATGTGAAACAGGATGGAATGCAAAAATGACAGGTTAACAAAAACCCTTTCAACACTGAAATCACTCTCTGTTTGCTTCACCTTACTCCTGAGAAATGAGGCCGACCCCTGGATTTGTGTGATAGATCATTTTAGTCATTAGGCCACTCAAAGCACCACAGGGGCTTTAGAAATCTATAGTTAAATCATGAGACTTACTACATACCTTTGCATGTGTGTATTCAGGGTGCTAGTATAATGGGTCAGATGACTGAAACCAATGAACATGACCACAGTATACTCACATTCCTTTGTGGGCGTACAGTAGTTTGAGTGTTAACTACTAAATAGCCAATCTACTAAGTCACAGACAAAGTACAACTGCATGCTCTCCTTCTATCTTCTGCTAAGGTCTCACGTAAGTTGGTATGTAAAGCTCACACTAGGGGCTTAGTAACTACTAGTAACTAAGTCAGTGCTTAATTTGGTTGCACCACCTGTTCTTAAGGCAAGACTTAGCTAGTAGGTCATAAGGTCTCCGTAAAGTGATGCGTAGTCGCATAATATGACGTTTACCTTAATTGATCCAATAAGCAACCTTCAAATTTGTACACAGAAGTGTTAAAAAGCTGTGCATTTCAATTTGATCTTGTTATGCTTGATGTTCAAACCTTGTTTGATCACGTAACTGTCAGCTGTAATAAATGATATCCCTATTAAAATACGATATGTAGTAAAAGTATATTTGATACATAGTATATTTGCCCTGTGTAAATCACAATATATAAGAACTGTATCTAAAATAAATAAGGGGTGATAAATAAATACTAATACAACAGGCTGGGAAAATATAAATGTTTTCAGTTTAATATCAAACATATATCTTGAAACTTGACACTGGGTGACGCACCCCGAAAACTGCACCGTTAGAATAGTTTCATGCTGAAGAGTTTTTTTTTTTCTTTCTCTCATGTAAATGTAAACGAGTGTAAATGTCAACATTATAATGTATGCCTGCAACGCAAAACATGAGCTCAGTGATGTCATAAAATGTCAGTATGCTTTTTTATTCCATCCATTATACATGGTCGGAGGCTTCCGTAAATATTTAATTTATACGCAGGGTTACGGCCCACCTATATGTTTAATGGTGCAATGCTCAAATATTTACTAGTGCGTAAATTGTGACTTAGTGCCCATTTACGCCACAACTAGGCTAAGTTGTAACGTACGTATAGCTGGTGCAACCGGTCTCTGAACCCCAGAGCGCTGAAAATCTTCCCCTCTGTTCTATATCAAATCTCATTCACTTTTACGTACAGTACATTCTAATATGGCAAGTCAAGACACCTCATGCCTGATTTTAATTCCAATTAGGGCAGAGGGTCAATTCCAAAAATCTTTGATTCTGAGGTTTTGGGAAGTGAGAGTCGACACCAAAGTTCATAAAAAGTGTAAAAATGCTTTATATTACGCTGTTAATTATGAGATTTCACACTGCCTCTCGTTTTTACTTAAGAATAAAGAAAATTCGTCTGGAATCCTCTCATGGAATTGATTCCAAAAACAGGAATTGGACTTGATTCAAAAATGTCTGGAATCGAACAGCCCTAACATCACTGAAATATAGAGCACAAGTCATATAGACCACTTTTATGAAACTTTTGTGGTGCAATTCCATAATTGTTTAGAGCTTGACAGACCCAATCCCATTTAGTTTCACTGTACGGAAAACAGCAGCCTGGACATTTTGCAAAATAGGTCCTTTTGTGTTCCATGGAAGAAATACAATCATATTGGGTTGAAACAACATGAGGGTGAGTAAATAACTACAGAATTTTTATTTTGGGTGAACTATTACTTTTATGATAATTTTCAATTTTTTTACAAACGAGAAGAAGCCAGATTTTTGAATGACCTCTTTTAACCCCCCTTTACTTTCAGTTTGGCGCCTAATGGTAGAAAGGCAAACTACAAAACAAGCTTTTCAGTCAAGGATATTAAACAATGACTTAATGAACTGCCATCACCAACTGAGCAGATGATGCTGGGCCGTTACACATTATTTTGAATATGGACACTTAACTCAAGTCCCTCCTCTTTCGCGGCTTAAATTCCATAACAAACTGCGCGTCATCAGTGAGGAAATGTATTACTGTTTTATTTATATATTTATTTTACTGTTACTATTGAAGATAAGTTGTTACAGTAAAGTGTTGTTTTTTCGGAGCCAAGTAAAAATCAATGTATTTCTTCTAACTAAATGTTCAGGAGACAATCATTAGCCTACTTTTCAGAAACGTAAGCCTCAGGGGCCGTTCACGCCAATCGTTTTCATTTGTAAACATGCGCTTGAACGGACGTCTTTGGCACGTGTTTTTAGACGCGTGTCAAGTAAAAAAGAACTACAACTGTTAAAAACAAATCTCGAGACACCTGCGTTCTTTCTTTTTCTTTTTTTTTTTTTAGCGCAAAGGGCATGCTCGGTGTGAACCGCCCTTTAATGTGTTCCCCACTTTTCATATCTGTTTATTATGAGAATTATTCATGTTTTTTATTATCTTGTATTAAGGTACATTCATGGACACTAACATCACAAGGATCTTTTAAATGTGCGTCAACACATTTCCCACAATTGTGTGTGGGGGGTTTCAACCTATAAAGCATTATCAACTTGTGCACATGCAGTACTGTGGGACTTCAAATGGTACTTTACGTCTGCCTAAATGACACTTGTAATTAGCCTTGGAGAGTAATTACCTTCCAGCCGGCTGAGCTGTTGCTGTCGCCCTTATCTTTGAAGTAAGGCACGCTCTTCACCATCCACTCGTAGATCTGAGACAGGGTGAGCCGGTTCTCAGGGGAGCTCTCGATCGCCTTGGTAATGAGGTCAGCGTATGACATATTCCCCCATGCGTTCCTACGAGACGAGCTGCTCTTCCTCTGGGCCGCTGCAGGACTGGAGCTGCTAGCAGGGGCGGGGAGCGGCGGCACCTGTTGCGGGTGCGTCAGCTGGGGATTCGGCTGCTGTGGATGCAGCGGCTGGGGATGAACGCAGTTGTCCTGGCAGTGGAAGTCATTGCACAGAAGGACGGGTTTCTCCTCCGGGTAGTCCTCGGTCTCCTCAAGTAAACTTAAACTGCTGATAAAGTCTACGATTCCTTGCTCCGGCTTGACGGACGGTGCCGGGGAGGATGTGTTTGAGCTCCCCGGCTCGGTGATTTCAGGTCGGTGCAGCGGCCAGGTGCATGAGCGCGGCCGAGAGAGCGGTTCAAAATCTGGGTCGATGTCTACCAACTGTTGCTGCGGCTCTGCCATCCCAAAATCACAGTTTTTGCGCTGACTTTTCCTAAAAAGATGATCAATGTTGTGAGGGTTTTGACATCCGCTGGTAAAATCTCTTCACTAGATTGTCTTACACATGATTAGATAACCTGGCAAACAATTAAGTCCTAGTCTTTTCTCAATCAAATGTTATGTCTGATTGATTGTACTGCAAAACTCAACTTTGTCTGAGTCGTACCGCGTTTTTAAATCAAGAGGGGTTTATGGAGCGCTCTGTGTTGTAGCAGTGGAGTAGAGTGAACTGGCCACGCCCACCGCTGAAGTGACATCAAAGTCAGCCAATCACAAGAGCGCATTCAAAAGGTAAACGGAGAATGCGTTTGCATAATCCACGTTACTCGAGTTTATCCTTTCAATTTAACAGGATTTAGAGAGGATTATGACTACCATGGAAGAATTTGACCTCACATTTTGGCTTTCCATTCACCTTTTTAGTTGTCCAATATAAAATAATCAACATTTTAATGTAGTATATTTTTGGTGAGAGGGTTTAAAAGTAGCGCTTTGATCAAGATTTAAGAGGCCAAAGGCACTTGGGATTTAGAAACTATTTGGCACTTATCTGTCTGTCAAATAGTCTGTAAATACTTTTGGACTTGGCCTCCTAAATGTGTCTCTAGATGCTTTAAGGTTTCAATAAAGCAAATGTGTGGTAAACAAACGGTGCTCTGTCCATGTCAATGTTTTGCTCACTAGAGGGAGACATTAGCCACATAGTCATCATGACGCTTACATTTTCAAATCCAAGAGCTAACTGTAGAACATTTTTGCATTTTGAGAGTATGTATGGTATAATAGAAGTCATTTGCGTTAACACAAATACTCATGTTTAATGTGAGATTATCTACTGATTACTGACCACTTTTCATGAGATTAAGGTTTCTTATTCTTAAAATTACAATTTTATAAAAAGAATAGAAGGGACTGAGTAGCTATGAGTAATGGTAGCATTATAACTTCCATTATTAATTTAAATTATTATAAATTTACATTACATTGTCATTTAGCAGACAATTTGATCCAAACGTATTTACAGATTAGGAACATAGCAAGCAATTTGTCACAAAAAAGTGACCAATATCTAAATTCTCAAAGTGGATGGATTATTATTATTGTTGTTATATACAGTAGGTCCCTACTGTTCAAAATTTGTAGGCACTTAAGATGTTTCACAAAAACATTTGTCTTGAGATGTTTATTTATATCTTCAGCTTTAGTGTGTCAATAGGAAAAATACATTTTAGACTCCCAAACATTACTTTTGCAAATAGAAAATATTACAATGGAAAAACAGGGCAACAGACAGAAGCAAGTGAGACAGCCTAAATAGATAAAAGAACTGTGGTGAATTCTCCAAGAAGCTTGGAACTTCCTATCTGTCAACAACCAAGACAATATGTGTCCAGGTGTACCTAGGAGAATCGGGGCTGTTTTAAAGGCAAAGGTGGCTACACCAAATATTGATTTAGCCTTTTTATGTTTACTGGACTTTGTATGATGTCAATTGATAAATGAAAGTTAATTATGGCATTATTTTTGAAGGCATCCTCACTATGTAAGATTTTTCACAAGCTCCTAAAACATTTGCTCAGTACTGTGTGTGTGTGTGTGTGTGTGTGTGTGTATATATATATATATATATATATATATATATATATATATATATATATATATAATATATAATATTATTATTATTATATATAAATAATTGTAATTTTATAGAAAGACAGAAAGAGTCAAGACAAGTCAATTTTATTTGTATAGCGCCTTTCACAACACACATCGTTTCAAAGCAGCTTTACAGAATATCAGCATTAACAGACGATAAAACTGTAATGTCTATAAAGTCCATTAATCATCATTGTGTAATTTCGATAAAATACGATTTTTAATAGTGTTTAAAAATAATTAAATGATAATTGTATTAATAACCCCAGTGAGCAAGCTGTAGGCGACTCCTACAGTAGAAAGAAAGATAAGCACATTAGAGTTATATCAAAGATGAAGCGAACAGAATTAATCTACTGGTTCAATCACCAAAAAAACATTGATAATGGTGATTAATAATACGCAATTTAATATTAAATTGTGTTAATTCAGGTTATTAACATTTTAATTTGTGAATATGTTTTTTTTTTTTTTTTTTTAACACCATTTACTCCTAAATGTAATTGCTATTACGTACAATTGTCTTTTTACAAATTAAATTCATTTTTCTTTTTAAATTGATTTCTATCGACGCGAAAAGACTTTTACTTTGAAAATTGGACATGGGCTATCCCGGTAGTTGAATCATTTCAGAAGCTGGTGCGCGTGTGTACATTGCTGGAAACCCCTCCGCAGTGCCCATACGACTAATTAACAAACAAATGCACTTGAAATAGCCCACTATAAACCTAGATGTATTTCAGAAGATAAAACAGCTAGCCTGAGACCAAGACGGAGTTGGATTGATGTGGAATTTGACCAGGTGTTCGAATACAAAATAATTCCACAGTTCAGCGCAAGGTGTCGGGATGAGCTTCTTCAGTTTCGGACAAAGTGCTGAAATTGACATAGTTCTAAATGATGGGGAGACGAGGAAAAAGGCCGAGCACAAAACTGAGGACGGGAAGAAGGACAAATATTTTCTGTTTTACGACGGCGAGACAGTGTCTGGCAAAGTCAACGTAACCCTGAAGAACCCAGGGAAAAGGCTCGAGCATCAAGGAATCAAAATAGAATTTGTCGGACAAATCGGTAATTAGAACGTTGCTGTTGCGGTGTTTTGTGATGTATGTGCTAGAATGTAACATTGTTTGTTTTGCGGTGTTACACGCATAATTCGATCTTGTCAAATTTGTAACATACGTTACAGGATTCACACTGAAGAATTAAACCCGTTCAAATCAAGTGTCAAATTTCAGACACCCAGTCTCGTGACACAGGACACATCCGCTGTAAAAAGGCGGTCTTATAGACGAGCCCACAGCTCTGGCAGCACGATACTCCTTTGAATCATGTTTTATAGTTATGATGATTTTCAAAACCATGCTTTCTGTAAAACTATCGGTTAGTTTAAATTGGGGCTATATTCACTCGTGAATACTTCTAAAATATTCCTCCAAAGGAAATAAACTTTATTTGTTATTGTTTTGAACGTGAACTATTTTATATAAAACATTTCCTGAAGTGGGGTATATTCCTCAAGAATTCTATATACCTCCCATTTGTTTATTGTACATACACAAATTTGAACCCTTAACACATTTGAAAGAATAAAACAGATACACAACTAAAAGTCAAACAAACAACATGCAAATCTGTAACCATGGCAATCCTTTAATGCATGCAGTAATATTTTTTCTATCTTCTACCCCCTCCCCCAGAATTGTACTATGACAGAGGAAACCACCATGAGTTTGTCTCTCTGGTAAAGGATTTAGCTCGGCCTGGAGAAATGGCCCAATCTCAGACCTTTGATTTCGAGTTCACACATGTGGAGAAACCATATGAGTCTTACACAGGCCAGAATGTAAAACTTCGGTATGTGAATGTGAGCTTCCCAAATATTTTGTATTTACTTGAATTGTCG
The DNA here is from genome assembly GCF_025860055.1 of Xyrauchen texanus. Taxonomy (NCBI): domain Eukaryota; kingdom Metazoa; phylum Chordata; class Actinopteri; order Cypriniformes; family Catostomidae; genus Xyrauchen; species Xyrauchen texanus. The sequence continues at coordinate 22,856,239 of NC_068318.1, read as the reverse complement.
AATTGTTAAAGGGATAGTTCACCCCTTCTTTTCCTCTTTCTTTTCCTGAACACAAAGATTTTTAGAAGAATATCTCAGCTCTTTTGGTCCATTCAATGCAAGTTAATGGTGGCCAGAACTTTGAAGCTCCAAAAAAGTCATAAATGCACCATAAAAGTAATCCATACCACTTCAGTGGTTTCTGAAGTGATATAATAGGTGTGGGTGAGAAACAGATCAATATTTAAGTCCTATTTTCTTTTTTACTATCAATTTTCCTTCCTGCCCAGTGGGTGGTGACATATGTGAAGAAAGCAAATGGCCAAAAACAAAAGAAGAATTTGAAAGTGAAAGTAGAGGTTTATAGTAAAAACAGGACTTCAATACGGACCTGTTTCTCACTCACACTTATAATTTACTGTTTCATTAATCTGTAGACTTGGATTTAACCACTGAAGTCGTATGAATTACTGTTATGCTGCCTTTTATGTACTTTTTGGACCTTCAATGTTGTGGCCACCATTTACTTGCATTGAATGGACATACAGAGTGGAGTTATTCTTCTAAAAATATCTGTTTGTATTCTGAAGAAGAAAGTCACATCTGGGATGGCATGAGGGTGAGTAAATGATGAGATCATTTTTGGGTGAACTATCCCTTTAAATGTTTCTTTGTTTTAAATAAAATGTATTTAACTGTTTTATTATATCGATATATAATATCATGCAATCAACTGTTCACTCAAAAACTTTCACCACATTCTGTTTTTTTTCCCCAGCTATTTTCTGCGGGCGACCATCAGCAGGAGACTGAATGACATCTCCAAAGAGATGGACATCGTAGTGCACACACTCAGCACATATCCAGAACTTAACTCCTCTATAAAGATGGAGGTGGGAATCGAGGACTGTCTACACATTGAATTTGAGTACAACAAATCAAAGTAAGTCTGATTAACGGCTACTGGGTGTGCTCTGAATGAAATGCCTACAAACTGCGATTTATTGAATTGACCCCGATTTGAAAGAAGTCAGTGTGATGCAGCTTATACAATTTAAAGCCTGGAGCTTACACTTTAGTTTTTAGGTATAGAAAATATCAACATGCTTATATAGTTTTATAAAATTTAAATAGCTTGACGATTACATTTTTCCTCCTTGTCAGTTTTTTCTTTCTCCCAAAACTCTTGAAAATGGCAGGTATCACTTGAAAGATGTGATTGTGGGGAAGATATATTTCTTGCTGGTGCGAATTAAGATCAGACACATGGAAATTGATATCATTAAACGAGAGACAACGGGGACCGGGCCAAATGTTTACCATGAAAACGACACCATTGCAAAATACGAGATCATGGATGGGGCACCTGTTCGAGGTACTTAATTGTTGTACATTCCTAACTGTATCTCCAGAGTTGCTTCTGTTTAGTCTCTATTTTCTTCATATCAAATGAATGACTCTTGTTTTCTATATGATGTATACTGAAAAATACAGGTCAAAAATCTTTTTAACTAATGCAAACTTCATCTTTATACAAAGCTACTGCACTACGGCACATTATGCTCCCTAGCGACGTCTGTGTTTGAACTTAAAATTGCAAGAAATTTGCGGAAGAACACTTTACGTGAGGTTTGTTTCGGCACTGGTCTTCTGCATGGATGAATCTCATGATTTGAGGTTACCTAGATATATATCGCTTGTGTGTGATCATGACCGGAAGATATTCAGAGCCTGAGTCATAACATGCAATTTTCATGTTGATATGATGTTATTCTGAAAAAAATATTTTAAACCGAATGATTACTTGCTTTGATGAAGATAAACAACACTAGTATTTACATATTTTTAATGAATCGTTTAACATTAAACTTATAGCGATTCTTTGACACCACTCAAATGCAGGACAGGGGACTCTCCTTAATCACCACCAGGTACCAGTATATTTTGATATGACTATTCAAGTGTTTTATCTACTATTAATGTTTGTATTGTACTACACTTATCTGTTTAAGAGGTGAATCTTGTGATATGTCTGAAACGAGTTCAATGGGAGACTTTATTATTTTATATGATATTGTACAGCCTCAGTCGATAATGCAACTGAACCGTAATACTACACACAATAAAGCTGTAAACATAAAACGATGATTCAATAATGATGGGGATGAAATAAACATTATTAAACATGAAAGTACTATGTAGAAATGTGCAATGTAACAATCACAATAATACATATCCTTTAATCATTTCTTTAGCAGTAAAGTTATAATAGAGAGCTGGTTACACACTAAACAAATTAATATGTACATAACTGCTATGACATCAGCTCATTATAAACAACTTGATGAAGTACATTTCCGTCCCAACAGCTCAAAATAAAACCATTTTTAGGCTTACCGTAGTGAACCAGGGCAGTGTTTTAAACACTGATTTGTTTTATGTACTCAATCAATAATGGCATTTTGCTCATTTATAACCCAAAAATCTCCCATTGTTCAGCTAGTGGATTACCAACAATTTTATTTAATTTTTATGTTTGTGCCTATAGGTGAATCCATCCCTATCCGTCTTTTCCTGGCTGGGTATGAGATGACGCCCACCATGAGGGACATTAATAAGAAATTCTCTGTTCGATATTATCTGAATCTCGTTCTCATTGACGAAGAAGAAAGACGTTACTTTAAACAGCAGGTGCACACACCCACACCACACTAGTATTAGATGAAGTAATGCAGCTTTTGTATAGAAATACAGATTTATGTGCTTATGTTCTATTTTTTGTATTATAGGAGATCACACTATGGAGGAAGGGAGACATTGTCAGGAAGAGCATGTCCCATCAAGCTGCTATTGCCTCCCAACGCTTTGAGGGCTCAGCAACCGCAGAGAAAGCTCTCGCTCAAGCTAAAGAGGACAGCAACTAAACTTGACCTTTGACATCTCGTGTGTGTGTGTGTGTGTGTGTGTGTGCATGTGTGTCGGAGAGAGTGTTTACGGACTGAAACCAAGACTGGATGGACAGCGTAAACATGATTATTCATGGCATTCCTAAACATTATAGTTTATGTTCAACAAGTTCTTAAGTAAGGGATGAAACAATGATTCAATTGATATTTACAAATTCTGTGTGGCAGTTTCTCTGATATTTACTCTTTGTGGGTTTTTTTTATGTAATTGAAATCCTCATTTGCTTTTAACACGTCAGACTCAGCAGTCCATTGAGAAACTACAAAACATTCCAGTCTCTTTATTCCACTTAAAGTGTATTTTTAAGTTCTGATTGTAAGATTTTGTTATTGTTGTGTTTTCTTGCATAACATATACATTGCAAACAGTGTTCAGTTTTAGTTTCCTAATGCAACAGAGTTTAATTCATATTTGAAGTTTTTGATATAGATATTTTTAAATCTTTATCATATGTCATATACTTTAAGCACACAATACATGCCTTTTTACTTTTTGTTGCCATTCCTGAAGACAAATTATGGGCACTTGAAGGTTGTAGCTGATGTGATTTCAGTGTCTCAGGGGGATACCCTATACTCCATATCAGCCCAAATTTAGATTTTAAATTAACAAACTAAAATAATCTCTCTTGTAGATGAACTCAAATGCACTTGTGTTTTATTTAAACTGAGGCCGGTCACTTCATATTGATGATCATTGTATAGGTAGAGTTCTTGTGCTCTGCTCCCTGCCATGTTTTTAAGTGTGGAAAATGTTTGAAATGAAATTCAGTATTGTTGCTGTATGACGTTAGATTATGGCAAAGCAGAAATGTTTGACAAAGTTGTTTGCTGTTGATTTAGTCTATTTTACTGTCAACCTCAGTCTTATTTCACATTAATTCCTTAAATTTTTTTTTTAAGAGTTTAGGAGGCTTTAACATCTTTAAATGTCTTGTATTTGTTCATGTTTTGACCAACACTGGAAATCAGCAAGCCTCTTATTTCATGTCATAGTATTTCCATTCACTAACCAATATAGAATTAAAACAAAATCTCTAATTATAATACAGCAACTTTGCAGATTCTGATAGTGTGTGATCATGAATCTTTGAAAAGCTTACAGAAGTATAACCATACTTAGTGGAGTATAGATGATGTGTTTCCTGGAAGCGTTTCCCATTTTCAGAAAGCCAGGCCATTATGGCTTCTTTTTAAAGAGGTGTTTTGTAAGTGACTGACTGGATTATTGCTTCTTGCCATGTTTAGAAAGAAAGTGGGGGTGTTTATCTGTCCATAAAAAAAAAGGATGAATCATCTCGCATTGAGCTGCCTTCTGTGAGACTGTAATTTCAAGATATTGGTCTGCGAGTACTGTCTTTCACTTAAGTAAAATGTCCATGTGCCAGGGACTGAACATTGGTTAAACTATAGTAGGTTTGTAGCATACTGTTCAGACACGAGGGCCTGTGTACAGTTTCTTAAACATTATAAAATTTGCAGTAGTGTCAATGTAGATGACCGGAATTGTAACTGTAAAATGTATGAGGACAAGTGCAGTACATGTCACAGAGGGCTGAAGCTCATCTTTAAAGACTTCCAAATATAACCAATATCTCCAAGGTCTGTTTCATTAAAGCATCTCTTTGCAGAATAGTCATGCCTTTTGCCCTTCATGGCTGTATGTGCCAGACTATGTACGATTTCTTTTCCTAACGTTCTTTACATTCATCAGTGTGCAAAAAAGTGCTGCTTTAAACAGCATTAAATAACCATATTTCTATATTAATATTATGTACAGTATAGATTTACAGAATTGTAAGTATATGATTTTGAAATGATTTAGAAATTGCTGATTGACAGCTCTTAAGGTACTAGCAGGATTTACAAGATTCTAGAATTTAAACGTGCTAACTTAAATAGGAGTGCAGAAAACAAATGATCTAACTGCTCTTTCAGTACTTGTATCTTGTGCTCTGTTTATGAAATTTGTTTTTACTCTGATTTCTCAGATTAAAAGAATCCTGTATAATTTTCATCTTTTTCCTCATAAAAACTTCCACTGTATTATGTGTCCTTATTTTACGTGCATTGAACAATTTTCATGATGATATTAAGTTGCTCCTCACATGCATCAGATCTGAGGTGAAATGTCCAAATTGTGTGCTAAAAGCAAATTTTCTTGCAAACTATTGAGTTTAAAAGCAACAAATCTATCTCCCTACCTTAAACATGAACATGAAAACGCAATTGCTGAAGCAACCATATCCGGTTGAGACTTTTAAGTCACATGTCGACTTGTGTGCTCTTCAGGACTCATACCCGAGTCCTTTGCATCATAAGTGCAATGCTCCATAAGTTGAGCTACTGCACAATTTGCCTGCATTTGAACAAGCTTATGAATATAGTTACTTATGCAGTGCAAACAATAAAATATATCGCCGTATAGGCCATGCACTTTAGTTAAACGTTTTGATGCAAGTATGAACTTAATTTGTGCTTGTATTTGTGATTTGTCTAAAAGGAAGTAACATTTGTTGTAGACTTTAGGATTCATTTCACCAGGAAACTGTCGTGATACGTACAATAAGCCACATACAAATATTTTTGGCAACAATATAGGTATAATCAAGGGCGTAGATTTGCAGCATGAAGCGTTTAAATAATTCCATTGATCATGGTATAAATAATGGGGTGTTGTACTTGCTTATGTTGATTATTGGGGCGGTTACCTCCTTCCCATCCCCCATAGAATCTACGCCCTTGGGTATAGTAACGTGATTCGATGCAACCATGTACAAAATATTCACAAATCACCTGAGTAAAAAGACAGGGAACATGTCAGGGATGTACTGTAGATGCTTTCAATCCTTAAGTCATTACTCTGGTCATATAAATAGTGTTGGAGTTTTCCTTTCTTTGTAAGATAAATGACCTGTTTTTTTCTCATTAGATAGCAAGCCCTCAAGGTCTTCCATTTTTATATAAATATCTGACAGAGAAGATAAAAAAAAGATTTAGAAGCGGTGCTGAAGTTGACAAATGAAGTTTGTAAGATAATATCATTCCCCTGAGTCTTTTTGCAGTCAATTTGGTGATTTAATGCTGAAAAAGGCTGCTAAAGGATTACAAACTGGTAAACGCATCAGGACACTCATTATGCAGTGCTTCTTCATAAACACTAGAGGGCAGACAACCCTCATTTGAATAGTCAGCAACAAACAATATATTACTAAAGTAGTATGGAAAGTTATTAAATAGGAACAATGTACATTTGTAAGTACTAACATATACTAATGAACGATATGCAGGATACTTAACATAATTAATTTATTAAGCAGCTTGTAAATACTCTGCTGTTGTTGTACGTTGCAAAGAGATGTTTTTATTCAATCATAAGCTATTTTCTAGAGTCATCCAAGTATAAACAGGGTTGGGAGAGTTACTTTTTAAATGTATTCCACTACAGATTACACAATATATGCTGTAAAATGTAATTTTTAATGTATTCTGTTAAATTACTCAAGGTCAGTTACATATTCTAAATACTTTGGATTACTTCTTCAGCACTGGTAGATTTTTTTACATCTTTTGACTATAAAAACTCTACCAGTACAGTAAGACAAAATACACATGTTAAAAATACATTCTCTGAAAAACCTAAATATCTTATGCAGTGTTGTTTCTAAAACAAGATGTCAAATTTGTAGGTATTTTTACAGGAAAACAATAAAAAAAAATGATAATCAAGAATATGATTTTTGCCCTAATATCAAAGGTCTTACTAGAAAAAAAAAAAGATGATCCATCGTGAATTTTCTTGATAAAAATATATGATCATGCCTGGTAACGTGTATGTAAAATGGCTAGAAATAGCATTTTAGCTTAGCATAAAGCTGACATTATACAAAGGTTTATTTTTATTTCTTCTGCTCCAAACTTACTTCAAACTTACTTCTCTGTCTGCTAGTATGAATGTAACACATCATAAGAAAGTGTTTCACCGCTGTTCAGATGCACTTTGGATCACATCATTTATATGTATTCCATCTGAAAGGACTAAATATTAAATGAAACAAATGACAGTAAAATGCAAAGTAATCTCTTCAGTAATCAAAATACTTTTTGTATGTAACTGTATTCTATTTCCAATTATATAAATTGTAACTGTAGTGGAATACAGTTACTTATTATTAGTATTTTAAATACATAATCCCATTATATGTTTTCTGTTACTCCCCAACCCTGAGTATAAAGCTATATAATGTGTTCTATTTGTATTAAGGCAGATACTCCAGCCAATTAGTTTTCATTCATTGGCTGAGGAGATTGTCTGTATTGATCATCTGGCCGTGGTGCTGACAGCTGTATTTTCCAAGTGAATTCTAAAGATCAGAAGAGAAAGCTGGATGAGTATTGATCACAGCTCAAGTAAAGAGAACTCTTCCACTAGGCCTGCAAGGAGAAATAAGAAGCATTTGTTTTCAAATCCTGAACTGAATCTGTCACACAATGTGAAGAGTAGCCGCAGCAGTATACAGCAGACATACTGTAAAATCCTAAGGGAGGCCATTTTTTGTTCCTTGTTTTTGTCAAAATTCCATCTGATTTCTAGAACAATAAGCAACAGATTATGGATGATTTTTTCTATTATTACTATTATGATTAACTTTTCTTTATATAACTTGCACTTCAATTAAATTTTAATTTCATCATGAAAATAACATTGAAAAGATAGGAGCATTCGCCTCAAGGTTAGCAAACTTCTTAGATTTTTGCTTTTAAATAAAGATTGTGAGTTGATGCCAGACTTTATATACACTGTAAAAAATGTCTGTAATTTCCCACAATTCCCTGCATGACCCATTGTATTTCATTATATTTTATAGGAATAGTTATGTTTCTTCTTATTTTTAATATCAGTTATGCAAATTGGGGTGTTCTGTGTTATATATGATGTAGTTTATTTAATGTTTATTATATTATTTAAATTTCACATGTGTTACCCTGATGGTGTTTATTATTTGTGTGAGTGACACTGAGCACTGTCTTTCCATGTGTATTGGACAGTGCTCCTAGAAGAGCCACTATTGGTCAGCTCCATGTCATCATGTACTCTTCTGTTAGTTTTACAAAGATTATCAATACCTTATAAAATAAAAAGCAGATTTAACAGTCTCAGAAGGTTAATGTTATGTTTATTAAGATTTATTTACTATAAAATTACATTTTAAAATTTTTATTTTATTTTATAGTGACATCATGTAACTTACAACAGTTTTAACTGTAAAATTAACAGGTTGTTCTATAAAGTTGTTTACATTTTTACTGTATTCTTTACATAATTATTCTGGCAATCACAGCTGCCAGTTTTGATTATTTATGTTGTTAAAAACAACAGAATTTGTTTTTTTACAGTGTTCTCAGTATTTGCAGGAACCAATATACTTCACAAAAATTTGACAGAATCACTCATTGCTCCTCTTCCCAGCCAGTTAAATGTTTGTATCCCCCTGGATATAGGGTTAACAATGGCAAGGAAAAACTCCTGTCTTACAATAAAGGTGAAGCTGCACTTGGTACATAATAGCATAAATATAAATGACAGTAGCAATATTTTAGTTCTGTAAATTCAGCCGCCCCATTATTCAAAGCTATTATTGCAGAGGCGTGGAGCTAGTGGGCCAGTTCCAATCTTTCACCAATAACCACGGCAACCCCTCCAAGTGCATTGCTCAGCTGCGCAACCCCGTTACCATGGCAATGGGTCCTTCGTCATTCTGAGTCTTTTGACTGTATTGTGGTGGAGAGTTGCGTCTGTAAGAGCAGAGCTGCAGAAGGAGGGGGGAGTGTTGCACAGAAAGAAATCATGTCATTCTAGCGTTATTTATTTATTATTATTATTTTCTCCATGTTTTACTGCAGTTAATTAAATGAAAAAGGGTAGTTAATCTGTAATATATACATTTTCAAATAAAATTAGATGGCAGCTGTCTTTATAAAAGTTATTTTATTTAAACACCATCTCTATTTGCTTGGTTAGTGTAGAAGGGCCTTTGAAATACCCTATTGAAAAAATGCATCTAACGTTGATAATAAAAACATTTTGATTAATGATTTAACACTTTTTGTACATTTTGAATACATTAGTAGAAAGATTGACACTCCCAAGGGAGATGATGTCATATTTGTCTTTGAGCTTTGCAGAATATTTCTCCCCAGAAAGACCCACTACTGTTACTTTGTACTGTCTCATCCATCACATTAACCACTAATGGACACATCGTTTGAAGCCAATTAAACAGGACAGTCTCTTACATGCATACTGTATACAGCCAACAAAGATACCAAACTCTATAAAATATTACATATTATAGTAGAATATAATACAGAATTATGATTGAAAGTGGTATTGTCATTGGTATAGTCCAATTTAAATTCAATCCTGCTAGAGTAGCCATTATAGCAATAGTGCGTTCAAGTAATCCTCAATAAACCTGTCATGGTCATATTTTGTTACTGTTACATATTACTGTATTACAGTAAAAAAGATGCTGTTGTACAATGATTTTTACAAATAAAATTAGCAAAGATTAGAATACAGTACCAAGGGAGAGCTACAATCATGTATAAATACTTTACTATTTAAACACTTTTTTTTTTTTCATTTTGAATAATGAGAATATAAAAATGACCATCACTTTTTGCATCGTTGTAATGTGAAATGGGCAGTGAAATGTACATAATTGCATTGAATATGAAAAATAAATGAATATATGAATATATAAATGTGAAAAAAATCTAAATGGCCCTAAACTAGGCTTCATTTTCTATATGCATTAAACAATTCTTTTTAATTTGGAGTAAAATGAAAACAGGGCATTTAAGCTTCTTGAAAATCACCAAAGTACATTTGCATTTTATTTTGGTCACGCTGCATGCTGAATTTGCTTAAAAAAGCGCATTGCACCTCAAATTAAACACATTTCTGAGTAAAGCTGGCTGCACAGAGAGGAAGCTTTGCTATATAAGGACTGAACATCCTGTGATGTTTAAGCACAATTAATGCAGCGTGTGCCACACTCCTATTTTTCCCGCTGTTATCAGCTAAAAACTGAGAAAGCATTGTCTGTAATCCACAAAATCAGATGCCAGTCCTTGGAAAATGAGGAGCCAATTGTGAGCAGCTTGAATGCATGTGTATGACTGAGAATGGTGTCTATATCTGTACATGTGAATGTGTAGGGCTTTTTAAAGTCTGAGGGGCAGATTAAGACCCGTAAAGGATTAAGGCCAGTGGCGTTACACCCGGAGGTGTGTGTATGTGACGTTAGGGGCTGTACTTGGCAATACTATGACCAAACAAAACAGACAGTGCTCTTTATGCCTCATCAGTTCCTATAAGCCACGGCCTTTGTCACTGACTGCATTCTCCTCTGCCTTTCTGACTCACTATATGGCTTAGACAAAGCTTGCTGAAAGTGATAGATGATACTGGAACAGTGGGGTCCAAACATCTATGACCACATTGAAAATCTTTGATTCAGAATCAAATTTTAACATTGGAGTTTAAAACAAAGAAATGGGTAAAATTTGTAAGAAATACTTTTAATTCTGCACTATTCCAAATGCACTAATCATCAGTGTTGGGTAAGTAAAAACAAATCACAAAAAAATAGAAATGACTAAACTTAATTTTAATCAGATTTTTGATTTCACTGATTACTTAACTGGGAAAGTAATCACATTACTAATTATTTCTAAGTTACATTCTAAATCAATTTCTATAGAAAACCTTTTGTTTTTGTTTTTCCTCTCTACATTTCAACAATTCAAAATAATTAATTGACTATGTTCATTATTCACTATATACAGGTGAAACTCGAAAAATTAGAATATCGTGCAAAAGTTCATTAATTTCAGTAATTCAACTTAAAAGGTGAAACTAATATATTATATAGACTCATTACAAGCAAAGTAAGATATTTCAAGCCTTTATTTGATATAATTTTGATGATTATGGCTTACAGCTTATGAAAACCCCAAATTCAGAATCTCAGAAAATTTGAATATTACATGAAATCAATAAAAAAAAAAGGATTTTAAATACAGAAATGTCGGCCCTCTGAAAAGTATAATCATGCATATGTACTCAGTACTTGGTTTGGGCCCCTTTTGCATTAATTACTGCCTCAATGTGGCGTGGCATGGATGCTATCAGCCTGTGGCACTGCTGAGGTGTTATGGAAGACCAAGATGCTTCAATAGCGGCCTTCAGCTCTTCTGCATTGTTTGGTCTCATGTCTCTCATCTTTCTCTTGGCAATGCCCCATAGATTCTCTATGGGGTTCAGGTCAGGCGAGTTTGCTGGCCAATCAAGCACAGTAATACCATGGTCATTGAACCAGGTTTTGGTACTTTTGGCAGTGTGGGCAGGTGCCAAGTCCTGCTGGAAAATGAAGTCAGCATCTCCATAAAGCTTGTCTGCTGAAGGAAGCATGAAGTGCTCTAAAATGTCCCGGTAGACGGCTGCGTTGACTCTGGACTTAATAAAGCACAGTGGACCAACACCAGCCGATGACATGGCTCCCCAAACCAACACAGACTGTGGAAACTTCACACTGGACTTCAAGCATCTTGGATTGTGTGCCTCTCCATTCTTCCTCCAGACTCTGGGACCTTGGTTTCCAAATGAGATGCAAAATTTGCTCTCATCAGAAAAGAGGACTTTGGACCACTGAGCAACAGACCAGTTCTTTTTTCTTTAGCCCAGGTAAGACGTCTGACATTTGAAGCCCATGTCCAGGACCCGTCTGTGTGTGGTGGCTCTTGATGCAGTAACTCCAGCCTCAGTCCACTCCTTGTGAAGCTCCCCCACACATTTGAATGGCCTTTTCCTGACAATCCTCTCCAGGCTACGGTCATCCCTGCTGCTTGTGCACCTTTTTCTTCCACACTTTTCCCTTCCACTTAACTTTCTATTAATGTGCTTTGATACAGCACTTTGAGAACATCCAACGTCTTTTGCAATTACCTTTTGAGGCTTTCCCTCCTTGTGGAGGGTGTCAATGATAGTTTTCTGCACAACTGTCAGGTCAGCAGTCTTCCCCATGATTGTGAATTCAACTGAACCAGACTGAGAGACCATTTAAAGGCTCAGGAACCCTTTGCAGGTGTTTAGCTGATTAGAGTGTGACATTTTGAGCCTACAATACTGAACCTTTTCACAATATTCTAATTTTCTGAGATTCTGAATTTGGGGTTTTCATAAGCTGTAAGCCATAATCATCAAAATTATATCAAATAAAGGCTTGAAATATCTTACTTTGCTTGTAATGAGTCTATAGAATATATTAGTTTCACCTTTTAAGTTGAATTACTGAAATTAATGAAGTTTTGCACAATATTCAAATTTTTTGAGTTTCACCTGTATAATGTTCATTGACTTGTGTAAGTTTTAAACATATTCTACATAAATAATTTTAGAAAAATATGTAACATATGTAAAGTAACTTTATTTAAAATCAGTAACTGTAATGTGATTACACGAATTTGGAATGTAATCCACTACACTACTTTCCTGTACAAAAAACAGTTAGATTACAGTAATTAATTACTTTTTAATTAGATTACTCCCAACACTGCTAATCAAATAAGCACATTTGTGACACTGACCATGTTAACTCCTTTAAATGAAAGGTCAGATTTGCTTGCTTCCATGTAAGCACTCGAGATGCTCTTTGGAAAATTCTCAAATCATGCTGGGAAAACATGGACCATCAGGGCTTTGCACAACATTGTGGAGTCCATGCCAGCTCAAGCTGTCGTTAAAGCAAAATGGAGACATTGCAAAATACTAAAAACAAATTTTAAAAATCTGAAATTCAGATTAATTATTCGATTTATCTTTTCACTCCGGCAATATCATTTGTAATGAAAAAACAAATGCAAAATAGAAGCCTTTTTGACATTGGTCTTAGAATTTAGGAACTCGCTTAACATGCTACAGTGTTCTTTTCTAAATTAGCATCCATGCATGTGCAGTGCTGAACTGTTTGTGAAATTATTTGGTATATAAACTTGGCACATAAGTAGTGACAATTTTAATAGGAATGACTGACAGTAAGGAGCTGACGTACAAGCTGTAAGCTCAGGCTTTCTCGTTGAAAATCCCTTGAGTGTGCATTTAGGGGTAACGAGAGGGGGGCACTGGCATCCTGCCATGAGACCCCTGATGTGGCCTATGACAAGAGAGTGCAAGGTGTGAATAAAGACCCACCGCAGCTTCTCTCCATTACCTCTCAGTGTTATTTGCCTTCATCATGAATATGTAGGGATTTGGCTTATGGAAGATGAAGAGAAAGGGAGAGGAGAGGGGAGGGGTGGTGTGGGGGCGGAGACAAAGAGAGAGAGTGAGGTGCATGAGGAGAGAAGCAGAAGGGGGAGGGCCAGAGAGGAGGAGGATGATTCCGTCAGTTGCCGTAGCAATGCGCAGGCTCAGTGGACAAAGAGAGGACGGCTTGTGCTTAATGATCAGAAAACAACACTCGCAGACGCTGCTGGCTTAGACAAGACACTGTGGACTGGATCAGGATACTGAGCGGCCATTACAACTCAGAACCTGTGTGTTTGTTTATGAGGGTGTGATGGGAATAAATGTGTCTGCTGTCATTTTATCATAATCAGGATTTGCTGATGGTGATTTTGCTCTCAGCAGGATCGTTATAGGAGGGGCTCTGTCTACCCAGGAGAGATTCTTCTGCAGGTAATTTTTTCCTCCCTCTCCTTCCTCCATCACTCTGTCTCCATCCCCCCATTGTTTTCCCTTTATTCCCATTGGGAAATGGAATAACCTTGATCTACATTCTCCATCCATCCCTTGTTTCTCCAACTCGTTTAGCCTGTCTTCCTTTCTCTGTAATTATTTGTGGAAGAAGACATTATGAGATTTCTTGCCAATATGTAGTGTAAAATATTACACAATTTACACATCATTGTTCATTAAGGAAATCAATAAAATATTATTGATGCATTGTTAATTACAATGTCTTGTGATGTGGCTTTAAGAAATTAAGCCGTTATCGAGGCAGTACTGATATTTGATGCTATTTTATCAGCCATACTTTTTGAGATCCGCCATATTTCCTGCCCTCATGTCTCGTTACATTCATATTGTGACATGGATGTATTCAACTTCATATTTCACTATTAGGGAAAATCCAGTGCAAGCACCAATAATGCATGCTCACAAATTCATTCTGGAGCATAAATTCACCTTCTGAGCAATGCATTTATGAATTAATTTAGCCAGTTATCAGAATGGTAATAAATAAAGATTGCAATGCACATTTGGATTACATCATCCTCACCAGATCAGTTGCTCAATAGCAAAAGTGTTTTATTCCATTGCCACAGTTTGTGTTCTATTGATTGATTTGAGGTCAATACGCTATTTACACTCATACCCAACGCTTCTAACCCTCCCCAGGAAGTGTGAATAAGAAGAGCAGTTTATCACTCTAACATTAAAGGGGTCATGACATGAGAAACCAAATTTGCCTTGATCTTTTGGTATATAAGAGGTCTTTGTATCATTAAAACGTCCTGCAAGTTTAATATTTTAAGACGTCCTCCCCATTCTAAACGAATCATTTATTTAATCAAGCTCAAAATACAGCTCGTTCTGGATTCATGGTTAGAAGTGACGTGTCGGTTAGAAGTGACGTAACAGCGTTTGCATATGACCGCCTCCAGCACAAGATAACTACGCTTTAAGCGCCAAGACAACTACGCTCATTTCAGTATCGCCGTGCGCCTCACAAGTGTTCAGTCGATGGACAGCGAGCTCTGACAGAGACTACTTGTGCACAGGAAAATTACGATGCCACACAGATGTGCTGTTCCTGGCTGTGGTCAAACAAAACCTCTGAATAAGCTGCCGAAAGATCCAGACGTCAGGGAAAAATGGATGCAGTTTATTTTTTGCGGACGTTCCAGTCACGGCAGTGTTAACTTAAGCGTTTGTTCTGTACATTTTAAGGATGACTGTTTTGAGAACAAATCTCAATATGATGCTTTCTTTGCCAGAAAACTGTTGCTCAAAGATAAGTCCGTGCCGACTATTCTGGGAACAACGACGACGCAAACTGTAAGTAGGCCTAATCTATTTTAAACTTTAAACTACTTTTTAAAGCGCAATTTCATTCATTATGAATAATCACAGTGTTTTTACTTAGTTTACTTGCATATTGTTCTGGCTGGGGGTGTCAATAATTGATACATAGGCACTGACGTTAGCCAATCATAACAGTGGGCGTTAACACTGAAGTCTTAAATGGAAAACGCCCCCAAAACAGACTGTTTGAATCAGAGGATGAGAAACAGGGTGGGAAAAGGTCATAAATCACTAGATTTTAAAAGTTTTTCTTAAAAAAAAATATATTAATACTATAATTGCACCTAAGGGAACATAATAATACAATAAAAAAAACCATGTCATGACCCCTTTAAATAACTTCTATGTTTTGATCATTGGTTTATTATGTTAAGGTTTTTTCAAGCTGAGTTTAGCCATATAGGCCCAGAAATACAGGGAAAGATGAATAGATTGGGGACAGAATAAGGTCATTAGACAGATAACAAACATCTACACACTAGGCTAAAGTAATGGGGTGTTGTAGCATTAGTGTTATGGCAGTTTGCTGAGTAATGTAATGTTGGAGTAAAAGCTTATGCAAGACTGTTTTAAATGGATTTTTATCCCGCAGTCTTTTAGCTTGACGTTAAGCCTGATAAAGCTTTGGAGCTCATTCATGGAAACTGTCAGATCACAAGCAAAAATGGATGCATGACTACAACTAATGGGTGGCTAGACGTTATTATTACACACAAACTGAACTTGAACTATTTTGCATATATGTAATATATATTTCTGGAAAGAAAAACCATACTACAGTATGTACAGTACTTTAAACGATATACTAGTGTATGTACAATACTTGATGTATAGTATTTTTATTTTCTACAAAGAAATGGAGAGCTGGCCTTTACACTTTTAGGTTTTCATCTAGCGATAGCAGGAAAAATGCACATTTATTCATTGTTTAAGAGCACACTTCGATCGAGCATCATTATGAGCAGCATAACTGCTGTTTGACTTTGGCTACCCTCCAGTCTCTGAGTTAATTGGGAAAAATCCCAGTGGTTTTGCTGAATCAACCCAATACAATGAAAGACAATTACTTTCACTCTGAACAAAACGCAGTCATTGGAGCAGTCATGTTCCATGCAAGTTTAGTGAAAGAGAAATGAATTATCTTAATGAGATGTCATGAGAATGCTTTATTATTATTATTATTATTATTATTATTTCTTTATTAATCTGTCCTCTGACTTGATCTTTTGGCATGCCTGTCATTACATTTTTACATTAAACAAAGAAAATATTTTCCTATATTTTTTTCAGGGTCTAAAATAATGATAATAAAATGTTCTTGGTTCAAAGGAATCCATTAGTATTATATAGTTACATTTAAATTACAGTTCTATATTTTTAAAGGAATAGTTCACCCAAAAATATCTATTCTGTCATTATTTTACTCAACCTCATGTCATTCCAAACCCATGACTTTATTTTGATGACTGTTGCTGGACTTTTTTCCAATGTAATTACAATGAATGTAGACATAACATTTTAAGCTTCAAAAAAGGGTGAAAACCACAATAATTGTATAATAAAAGTGTTCCTTTTGACTCACACACTATGTTCCAAGTTTTCAGAAGCCATATAGCTTTGTGTTAGGATCAGACCTACATTTATGCAAACGATAACAACATTTTCATTTTTGGGTTAACTACTGCATTAAGCGGATTAAAAATAATTCACAATGATCCAATATTTTTCTGTTTAATCAGGATTGTTGCTACACCGCCCCTCACGTGACAGCGCGATCGAGAGGCCATCGGAATGGAGGCCCCTCTGGTGTGCCTGGATGAGGAATTTGAGGATCTGCGGCCCTGCAAGATGGAGGAGTATGAATCAGAGCCTCCCTGCCGACCTCACAAAATCATTCCTTTGGCCCCGCTGTGTCGGGAGGATTTCTCCGAGCTGGAGAACTTCTCTGAGATGATGAGCTTCAAGTCAATGGAGGATCTCGTCAACGAGTTTGACGAGAAGCTGAACGTGTGCTTCCACAACTACAACACCAAGACAGAAGGTCTGGCACCTGTACGCAACCAATCACATGCCGAGGAAGATGAAGAGCAGCTTCAAGATGAAGAGTAAGCAAGATCTGTTTCTGTTATACATAAATATTTACAATTAAGATGCCTTTAGGTGTACATAATACAGATACAGTGTATGGGTAATTGACATTAAATACTATTAGAAAGGACAATTTTGCAATTTGTGAATTATTTTACAACCAGATTGTATGACCTCATATTAATTGAGCGACTACTTGGAATGTTAGTTTTTATTTTTTCTTTAAATAGATTTTTCATCAATGTCAAGATTATAGGTAGATATTCCTAATTAATAGTTTTTGCACATCCCTCCCAACAATGCCAGAAATTCCATTAATATTGTTGCTCTAATGATAAATACGCCCATCCATTTTTCCATCCAGTGGCTGTCTTTCGGCCAGTCAAAAGTGAGGACATGTCTGACATCCATGCCAACTGGCCTGCCAATTAAATTACACAAAAACAGTCCTTTATCCATCACCAGTGTCTATCTGTGTGTGTCCACACTGTGGCCTTGAATTATTCAGCAAAATTCTATACGCCTCAATGCTTTTGTTTGTCCTGACTTGTCTGTGCTGGCAGCCTGTCACCATCCCTCCCTTTGCTGTCAAATCTGGCCTTCCAAAAAAAAAATAAAACCTTGGTCTAAATATAGAACATCATTCTTGTTGATTTAAATTACATAATGTTGATTCAAGATCATATACATAACCAAAATAATAAAAATGAAATGACTAAAAATTACCAAAAAAGATACACAATATCAGTATTTGGAAATATATAAAAAAATAAATAAAAAAAATGTTTTTCATGTCATTCCACCCCTGTGCAATATTTTCCAAGTTTTTAAAGCCTAAAAGGAAATCATGTATCCCAATTTTATTTTTTATTACATCATTCCAAGTTAAATATGAATAAATGACTTTTAAAAGTGCACGTGCATTTAGCACACCTTAAGAAGTATTACGATTTGTATGACAATGAATCGTCATATTCGTATAAAGCAAAATCATTCATCACAATTGTTCGTTTGACAATTAATCGTCAGCCAAATTTCATAATTGTGACAGCCCTAATAAGTCAATAAACATTTTGTCCTAATTGTGGAGTCAAATGTTCAAACAAGATTTATAACTGTTCCTTCACAAAATATGATTCATTTACACAGTGATACATTTGCTGAAAAGTTCAAATGATCTGATCCATATTTACAATTTGCAGCCTTTTGAAAGATAAAAACTGTGAATTCTAGCATGTGAGGATCTTGCTCATTAAACACTTTGTTTCTGCAGTAAATAATAAGTCGTTGATTTATGATTTGTTAGCATGTTTTCTGCGTCTCACACTGTGATGTTTTCTCAATGCCTGTGGCTTATGTTCTTGGTGCAGAATAGACAAAAATCTGTCCCTGCGTTAGAACTTTGCATCTGATAAATGATAGAATCGAGAGAATCAAACTGCAAATTCTCAGTTTTTCCCTGCAGTTGGTAAATATTCTAAAACACCAGTAATATCACCTCTAGAATGTTACAGACTAGAAACAGAAAAATCTTCAGACAATGACATATGGGTAGTAGACAATGAGTAGGTACCAGTTTGTTGTTGTTGTGCTGAAATGGAGGTGGATAGGCTTGTGATCAGGGCACTTGTGAATGGGCACTTGTTCCCTGGATGGTGGGATAGAGGCACCGAGAAAGTGTGTTAAGAGTCATTTCAGTAGAAGAATAGCTAGAAAAGTGAAAAGAAAGAAAAGAGAATGAAAGCTTTGCCACTGCCTCTGTAATTTGAGCATGGTAAGCAGCCACTTAAATTGAGCATCTTTAAGACAATGTAGCATATTGGTTAATATGCATTGGTAGACATTTATAAATTCACAGTGTGCCCACCTCTTCAGAAACTACTACACCACTGGTTAAAACATTGTTTATATAAATGTTCATGTATGTGTTTTGTAGCGTGTGGGATGCTCTGACTGACAGTTACATCCCCTCTTCTGCGTCCAGCTGGGATGACCCCACTTCAGAAACACTGAATGGCAATCTCTCAGATCAAGAGGTAAACAACCATTTCACTGCTCTGCTTTGATGTTTCCTCAGACATGATGTAAACATGATTATTTGTTGTTTGTATTTCTTGCAGAGTACTGCGTTTATTAGTGCCGGATGAGTAGTAGTAAAATAACAAGCGGATACTACAGATAGTAACAACTAAACAACAAATTCAAACACTACTTTTTGCTGTAGTACTCAGCTATTAGCTACAGTATTACACATAGCTATTAATGAAGTTGAGAGTTATTAATTTGGAAATCAATTAGCAATCTTGAAGTAATTTCTCTCCCTCTAAAGGCTGAAATACACTTTGTGCAAATACGCACTTGCAAATGCGAGGGCTTGGCCAACACCAATGCGCGTCCTGTTGATAGTTATTTTAAAAAGTCTGTCCCATTAACCTGAATGTGTCATTACTCTGGCAAGTTGCTAAAAATGTATTGACTTTAAATGACTTGTTTAAAACTGTCTTCAAACTGTTTCTCCATCTTTATAGGCGTTGCATGAAGCATTGCGAGAATGTTTCGACCTTATAGGTGTGGTATAGTATACTTTGAGCATGTAATGTATATGACCAACAGGATATGCGGTCTTATTCAAGGGCCTCTGTTTTCATTACATAACAAATTATTCATATATAATAATGTTAAAATATATGATCTCCTCCACTTTTCTAACAATGCAAAAACAGACTTTTTTCAAGTCTGTATTCTTTGTATTGAGTCAAAATGTTTGTTTTAGATCCTTTGTTAATCATTGTACCCAGTGGAAGATGCAACTTTGTTTCTACTTAACCACATTTGAATGCATATGAACGAAAGTGAACAGAGAGCAAAGTGTATTGAGAGTGCCTCTATTTCCTGGGAGCAAATGACTGCAGCATTATTGGAGTACAGCTTTACCCTCTAAGTTCAGGGTGTGGTGTGTATATTAATGCCAAATGGACTGCAAATGTCACATGCTGCCAAAAAACCAGACCGGATCTACTTTCTCTGGCATTCAGCCAGAACTACTACCAAAAGCTATGCATAAAATACATTTAGTTTAGACATAGCTGATACAATATAAACATTTTTTTACACAGAAGCTTTGAAAATGTCATCATTTATCACATGACACACTAGCAGACAGAATTTCTGAATTGTTTTGGCAATGACTGGTCTATAAGTATTCCTTGCGTAGAACACAGAGCTGTTATTTTTTAAATTATGACATCATGGGAGACAGATAATAATTTACTATATAATACTAGTTTTAAATGTAAATTATAAAGTACAGTATTACTATATAATACTTTACCAACTAATTTAATTAATAGGTACATATTAGGTAAATAATCAACTTAATGATGTAAATACGATCTTATTATAGCCCTTGACCAGTTTAGGCAATGAAGTTCAGTAGACGAGGTAGAAGATGCAATAGATTTAGCTGTACAACAATGCCACAAGGGCTGTCAACCATTCTATAAGCACAGAGGCATTGCTTATATTTAAAAGCACTTTCCTCAGCACATTTCTTATATGTATAATGGGACGTTGTTGAGCCATTACTCATAATGCATGTCATATCGATACTGCTGATGCTTGTAAACATATTGCAAAGCTTTTCATTATCTTCCTTTTCTTTGCTTTTAAGATACATGAAAAAGAGGAGGAGGAGATGAATGAGAAAAATGAAAATGCCAATTGTCTGAGTGAAGAGCCCCTTATTACAGCTGATCAGGTGAGTCTTAACTTTCCCAGCATTTTTCAAACTGTTGTTTTTTTAATGTTAGTATTAAGTTTTATGTTGCTTTATTTTGGTTACCTTGATTTTAAATGATAAAAATCAATCCAGATAAGGTTTCTGAGTCTTTTAAGCAGGTTCACAATTGAACTAATCTAGCCTCAGGCCTTTGCTATATTTGAAATAAAATGAGCTATTTTGAGATTACTTTTAATTAATCGTTCTATATATTGCTTAGGCTAAAATGCCTTGAATTTGAGATTTTTGTATACAAAGTTTTGGAAAGGCCCTATCTGTTTTTTAATCCATTACTAGGTGATTGAAGAGATTGCTGAGATGATGGAAAACTCGCCAGATCCTGTAGAGACAGAGGAAGAGGAGGAGGATGATATTGGGCTTTCCTCCTCTACAAGTAGCCCTTCCCTATTGGAGGAGATCCGCATGCTGTCTCAGGCCTCCAACAACAACTGCTCTTATGAAGGTATTCCCTACATCTAATAGAAATCCATGCCAACCACAGTGTGAATTATAGAACTTTGCACCCTACACAAATTTGGGAAATATAATATAATGAATATAATGGGAAAAATCAAAGGAACACTGCTTTAATTGTAGTTGAATTATTGGGGGTTTATTATTATTATCAGTGGTAAGCATCTCTCAATTCATATTAACAGATCAAGGTCATACAGACCTAGTCTGGGCATGCTCTGTCTCCCCAAGAATAGAGAAGTGTAGTCTAATTGGGCATAAAGAGGTTTCTGTATTAAAATGTGTTGTTTTAGCATTTCTTCATCTCAGGGATTGAAGAAACAGATCATGTTATTGAAAAGATGTTATTCTCTATAAGGCAGTATAGGCAAAGGAAAATACCTTGATAGCCCATGGAAATCAGGGAATCAATTGAGGGACTCAAAAGTGGAAAGTCAAATTGTTGTCTTGTACTTACTTAACACCGGGGATTTTCATTCAGTTATAATTGTTTTGCACTCGTTGTCTGCATTGCGCTTCTGAGGCTACGTCTACATAAATCCGAATACATTTGAAAACAGTGTTTTCGTTTCAAAACTCTCTCTGTCCACAAATGGAGCCATGTTTTTGTTTAAAAGAATGACAATTACTTATTTTAAATATGCATTGTGCATCACCATACCAGCGCAGAAAACGCCTAGATAAACTCTATTGCAGGTGTCTAGTGAATAAAACGTTTTAATTGTACTGAAACACTACGTGCAAAAGTGCGCAACCGTTTAGTGAATTCACAGCTGAATGTTTTTGCGCCGCTATTACACGGGCCGCCATCTTGATTGTTTTGGTTGGATAGATCACATGACTGCATCACATGACAACAAATACGTCATCATTTTCAGATATATACATTTTCTCAGTCCACACTACAACGCGAAAACGGTATTTTCAAATGTATCCAATTTAGAGTGCATTTTCAAAAAGCTCTGATTTCAGTGCTTGACGGAAGGCCAAAACGGAACGAAAAAGATGCGTTCTCAAACGAAAACCAAGGCCTGAATTACTAAAGGAAATCAGCTAATGCCGCAAACACTGCAAAAAATCTGCGATAAACATAATTAGCATAGTACAATTCCCCATCTTGTAGGCCGAATCTACAACGTTAATGTTAGTTCGTGCATACTTTAATGCAACTGTAAAACATTGCTCCGCAACTGCAATCCAGACATCTGAATAATCTCTTTAAAAAACGGAAAGTGCACTGCAGCACGTTTAATAGATATTTACCATTTTATAATACTCTTCATCATTTGATTAATTACTGTTACTAAGATCACTAGAAAATATACACAAATGTCTGCTTTGCATGGGCAATAAAAGTGCAACATTAATTGTGGCTGGCAAGTCTGTGAATAAAACGTAATCTATAACAAGCCTAAATTACATAAATGGAGCCATGTTTGTGTTTAAAAGAATGTCAATGACTTATTTTAAATATGCATTGTGCATCGCCATACCAGCGCAGAAAGACCCTAGATAAACTCTTTTCCAGGTGTCTAGTGAATAAAACGTTCTTATTGCACTGAAACACTACGTGCAAAAGCGCGCAACCGTTTAGTGAATTCACAGCTGAATGTTTTTGCACTTTGTCACACAGGTCTGAGGCTCATGCCGAGTTCAGCGCTGCTCGACATCTTGTGTCGCGTGGAGTCAGCAATACGTGAGTATTCAGAGGAATTAGTGACTCAGCTAGCCCGGCGGGACGAGCTGGAGTTTGAGAAGGAGGTGAAGAACACCTTCATCACAGCTCTAATGGAGGTCCAGAACAGGCAGAAAGAACAAAGGGACATGAGCAAGCGCAGACGTAAGGACAAGGCCATGAGCCTGCAAGGCTCTACTCGCACCGAGAAGACTGGAGGCATGCCTGTGAAGGTGAGCATTATGACGATAATGTACTGTAAGTAGCTGCATGGGGGGTGATTACTGTGCCTCCTGATTGGAGAGGTTGCCATTCAGTCTCCATGCACAGACATGTTTTGGTCTGCAGTTAATGGATCTCGTCCCATTCCTCTGCACTTAGCACTTAACTGGAAGAGCAGAGGCAATGCAGCTCTCTCTTACAGTACTGTAGCCATTATTCGATTACTTACATGCAAGTACTGCCGGTTTACCTCACCCTCACTGAAGCTTTATTTGCCATGTTTTAAGTACTGCTTCTAGTTGATAATTTTAGTTGTTTTGTACATACTGTTTAGGGTTAGTTTACATGGCAAATTCTAAACTTGTAAAGTCAATATAATATAATTAACATTTAAATGCTTTCTTGGGTTTTTAATATGCATGCTCAATTTCTCATTTGGTTCTGAAGCACTGTTCAAGTTAATAGTAGATCTTTGTGCAGTGTTTCTCATGAAACGTTTGAATGGGGGGGATCCTATGGTATTTAATTAGGTTTTTTTTATGTTCTCCAGCGCTTCAGCATGGAGGGTCTGTCAAACATCCTGCAGACGGGGATCAGACAGACATTTGGGACCTCAGGGACAGAGAGACAGGTAAGAAAGATGTCTTTCAGGTAATGCTCCAAACAACACTGTCTTTCATGTTCGGCTATATTTATTATGCTCATGCAAGACCACCTTGCAACGTGTCTTGTCAAGTGGCTGAGCTAATCTAATTGATTTGATGTTTTCCATAGTCCTCCATTGTACATTACCAAACTCCCTATATTATTTGTACTGTGTCAGACCATATATTGTATTTATTTTCAGATATAATCTTAGTTGTGGAAATGTTCGTTTTTATTGCCAGTCTCGACAGGACAATGGGTTAAATATGAAAAACTTCTTGAAAGCCATAACTACTGTTGGTGTTTCTTCAATTTTGGGCTCTTTTAGCACTTTGGGCTTCTAGAAAGAAAGTTAAAAGTCTTGTTAAAACAATTTTCACACTCACTAATTTCTTACATTTTTCTTATAACAGTGTCCAAAATTGTATGTACTTGCATCACAGGAGATTTATGTAATTGTTTTCTGAAAGTCATGAAATTCCCAATACAGTGTAATTCCCAACACATTTCGAATTCTGTGTTGTGTTTACTAGAAATCTGTGGCGGATGAAATGACAGTGATGGAAATAACATTTTCAATGTTTCTGGATTAAAATAGCACTTTTAATAGACTTTGTTTTGCCTGGGAAAGGCTAATTTCATAGCTAATATTTAACGTGTCCTAAATAAAAATATAAAAAAATACTATCATCTCAAGCATTCTTCTCACTGACACTTAAGTTAACTTGGTTAACTTTTGAAAAACATTTGGTAACACTTTATAATAAGGTTCCATTTTTTAACATTAGTTATAGCATTAGGTATCATGAACAAACTCTAAACAATGTATGTGTTTTACAGCATTTATTCATCTTAGTTTCTTAGTTAATGTTAGTTAATAAAAATGCAATTGTTACATTGTAGTTCAAGTGAGTTCATAGTGCATTAAATAATGTTAACTAATACAACTTTTGATAAACTATTGATATTTAATGATTTTTAAAAATGTATTAGCATATGTTTTAATTAACATTACCTATGATGCTGTAAAAGTATTGCTCATTGTTAGTTCATAATAACATTAGTTAACATGAACTAACTAATTGTGGTGATGTGGGCATAGCCGAGCGATGTCTGTGGAGAGCGAGGCTGGGAGAGGAAGAACAGTAAGGATTGACACCTGGGGAAAATGAACTCTAACAGCTGTTTTGTGTTACAGTGAAGAGCTGGAGAGAGATAAAGAGCAGTCAGAGGGACCTGAGTCTTATGACTGCACAGACTGCAGTGTGAATTTATGTTTGTGAAGCTGATGAGTTTTATGTTTAAGCTGAAACAGGACAGCAAAATAAATCACCTTAAGGAGTGCAAGCCGGTTCCTGCTTCCTCATTTCCTTTCAACTGACCTGAGAGTGTCACACTAATGTTAACAAATGGAACCTTATTGTAAAGTGTTAGCTAAAACTTTATTAGTGGAAAATTTGTTTGGTATGTTGGAAAGGATGCCACACTGTGGGACAGTCATATATTTGTTTTTAATTTATAGAAATCATTTTCACAATAAATATCTAAATTGTTTATGCTTATTTCACTATTTGTTTAAATAAAATTAAATAGTTTTAAATATGTAATAATTTGTATTTTTATAGTGGATTTTTATAGTTTCATATTAAAAGTCTGGGTCTAGGACAAGTCTAAAATAAAATGTATAAATAAAAGACCAATACATAAATACTGAAGGCATTGTAAAAAGTTTTAAATTAAGTTTTAATGTGACATTCACATAACAAAATAAAAAAACTAAACAAATTAAAGGTCTGTTAAAAAATAAGCAAAATCAATGTTAAATATATAACGGAAATATAATAAATAAATAAATATTAAAGCAAATATTAGTTACGTAATAGCAATTGAAAGTCCATGGCACTGGACATATTTGCTCAGGCCATGATGCATTCTTTAATGTACATGTGTTTGACTGTTTTTTTTTTTTCTTGTGTGTGGTCAACAGTACCTAAACACAGTTATACCATATGAGAAAAAAGGGACTCCTCCATCTGTGGATGACTTGCAAATGCTCACAAAAAGTACGTCTACTGACCTTCATTAGTATTGATTCTTGTTCTATCCATAAAGTGAAACCCTTGGATGTAGGGGATGTCTGTAAAGTAGAGATTCTGTAAGCAAAATCATAACCAATGCAGATGAAAAAAATAAAATATTTACAGTGCCTGTCAATTTATACTTAATTAATGCATCTTTCTTTTTTTTCAGTTCTTTTTGCCATGAGGGAAGACAGTGAGAAGGTCCCATCTCTGCTGACTGACTATATATTAAAAGGTAATTCTCCAACATTTTCACTCTTCAAGAACCAATCTAGATTTGGAGATAACTGGATTTGGAGACTCAAGCGAACAATGTTGTCCAGCTGAAGTTCAACTAAAAGTTCCTTTTATACTAGATGTTTTTCAGCATGGCTGTCCAGTGGAATTAACATTTGATCACTTCTCCGTTTTCCAGTTCTGTGTCCTACCTAAAGTCCTGAGTGTGATCTGCTGTTGGTGAGACTGTGAAGAGGGCAGGTCTCTTCATTCCTCCTCTCTTATACCCAGTCTTCAGGTCTCCAGCCCAACTGCATGAGTTCCCTTACCCATTATCAGCGAGGGACCCTGAACATCTAATCAACCTTCTCTTGCTAATCTAATGACCTTTGATCCCTTCTCATCTCATTGCCCTTCCAATATTCATATATACACAAGGTTCATACCACAGCGCCTGGTGCTTTACATGTTTTCTACTATGTACGTCACAATGGGCAACAAGCCATATGGAACATGTAAGGGTAAACTATAATTGGTTTAACTATGATCAGGTACTATTTTTATTTATTTTTTTAAAGATAAGCCTCTGACATAAGGTGTTTTACACAATACTCCATTCACATCCATTCAGTAAACAGGTGATGAGAAGGGCATTATTCACAATCTTCCTGAGGTGTAGATGCATTGATTTGAGAGCACATTTGAAAATAATCCATCCAGAATTTCTTCTTTTTGCTGTTTTAGTATTGTGGCTTAATTTCAGTTGAGGTTGGTTGAAAATTCAGCATGTTTTAGTGTTCTACATTAATGCCAAGTTGTAGGGAAAAACCTTATTACTTTTCTCTGTAACACTTAATAATAAGGTTATATTCATTAACATTAGTCCATGCATTCGGTATCATAAGATGACAAGGATTTTTGACAGCATTTATTAATTTTTAATTACAAATATAATATTGTTCATTGTTGCATTAATTTGATCATATAGAAGTTTTAATGCAAAAAAAAAAAAAAAGAGTATTATAATATGTAGAAATTCACATTTATCAAGATTAATAAATGTTGTAAGATTATTTTCATTGTTAGTTCATGTTACCTATTGTATTAACTAATGTGAAATAATATAACCTTATTGTAATGTGTTACCCTTTTGCCATTTTGGGTAACCTGAGAATTGTATTTTTTATCCCATGTATGAAATATACAGTTCTTCATGATGCAATGTTTTTGAAAATATACCATTTGTTTAATAAAACCATTGTTTTTTTTTTTTTTGTATTAACTTCACTTTAACTAACATTAACTGTAATTCATTCCTTGTGCTTATATCTTTAATGTATATATTTCTTATTTACTAAGGGACATGGAGGAATGTGAAGTATTGCAGAGTTATAGTTCCAATAAATGTACAAAACCATGTACAAGTCTGAATTGCTGTTTAATTGCAATACCTCAGCATTCCACTAGAGGTCAGTCATGCACAGTTTAACGCAATTATCATTCACAAACAATATGCTTGTTTATTTCAGGAAGAGCTTTGATGTATTAAAATCACATTTACTTTACCTGTTAACTCTAATAGCTGATATTATCAACCCTACAAATAATGTAATTACTTAGTAGCCGATTGTTCAACAATCAGAACTTGCTACATCACCACATCCATTAATAATCACTTTTACATATTCAGCCAGTCATCACAATAAAAGGAATGCAAACAAAATCAAAGTACATGGAAATTAAACAGTTGTTGAACCGTCCTTCTCTTTTACCCCATTTTTGCTTCAAAAAGGAAGGATCTCATATTTTTTAATTTCCCCCTCATTATGCAGTCTCCACAGCATACTGGCATATGAGGCAATTTCGATCTTCCCCTCAATCCAATCCTTCAGATTTGGGACTTTGGGGCATTTCCAGTTGCATAAAATCATCCTAGCAGCTGTAATGCAACCAATATTAATTAGGATAAATGCATTTCTTGCTATGTTGGGTACCACCAATTTGTCTCCCAATAGGCATAGTCATGGCTCCAGAGGTAAATTAGACCCCAGCCACACTTTAAGTATTCCCAGAATTTTATACCAGAACGGGTGAACTAAAGGACATTCTCAAATCTTATGTAAATATGTGCCCTCCTCTTTATTACACTTCCAATATTAATTATTTCCCACTATCCCCATCCTGTGAAGCCTAGATTGTGTCCAGTAATATCTGTGTACTATTTTATATTGGATAAATGTCCCCCTAGCTTCTCTAATGTTCTTACCCACATTAGACATAATGTCCAGCCAATCATTTTCATTATTATTTATCCCCAAATCTTTCTGCCATATTGTTTTCAGATTATTACAAGTGCCTGCAGTTACCCTGAGCATTGATTTTGTAACACACCAAAGCCGTCTGAGCATCATGCAGCAACTTTAGATGCATGCAGGGTTATCATTTACATTGACTTTGTTCTTGACGCAGTACCTAATCTGCAGATACTTAAAAAAAGTCCCTCGGTCCCCAATATTATATTTTTTCAACAGTTAAGAATATGACAGAAAAATCCCATTCTCAAACAAATCACCAATTGTAGTCACCCCTTTGTGCTGCCATTTTCCAAAACACCACTGCTTTACCTCAGCAAATTTCAGAGTTATTCCAAAGTGATGCAAATAACTGTCTATAATGTGATGGCAGTTTATGAACTTTGCTTCAGACATGCCTTGAGTGCATCATCACCAGGTTTGAGTCCAGTTTAGCTCCAGAGCACTGTGAAAGAGCACTGATGGGATGAAATGGTAAGGCCAGTTTCTGTTCTATCTTGACCCCTTCCAACTCAGAGTCCGTCTCACACCAGTGTTTTGCAAATTTGGCCATTTCAAAAGACAAATACATCCTCACATCTAGCAGTCCAAGGCACCCTCTGTCCCTTGGAGAACACATCTTGCTCATTTTAAAAGGAATATTCTGGGTTCAATATAATTTAAGCACGAGAGAGACCTTCCACCACCGTAGGCAGCTCCCACTCGATCTGCCAATGCCACAGGCAGCTCCCACTCGACCTATCACCAGCAGTCATTCAAGGGTCACAGTCATAAGCATCTCCCTTGTGATCCGTCACCAATATTTGCATCTCTCTCACGATCATTCACTATTAATATACAAAAATAAATACAGAATAGGCTACATATAAACATCTGGATATATATTTAACCAATATCAGATGAGCAATAGTGCGATATGGCCCTATATCAGCACTGCTGTGATTCAGCCTGATTCAGCTGAGTGCCGTAGGTAATCACAGCAGTGCTGATTTAGGGTCATATAGCACAATTGTGAGTGTGATATTGCATTATAATTTATTATAATATTATAATACATTATAATATTATATGCTTATATACAACAGTTGAAAGAACTGAGTATGGTCACAAAAATGCATTTGTGCATGGAACTACGTCCTTAAGTGTGGATCAGAATGATCCAAGCCTCTCAAAAACATCACTTCAGAACTACTAGTATCACAGATTGGGCTGTTTCTAACATGTTATTGGAGAAACAAGGATGTGTGTGTGTGTGTGTGTGTGAGAAAGAGAGAGAGAGAGAGATATGGAGGTGTGCGATCAACTGTCTCTCCCTAGCAGAGGTGCTGTTGTGTGTTAGTCAGCTTTCGGAAGATAATGTCATTTTGGTGAAATGCATCCTATTTTCTCAGTAGAAAATCCGTCCAAGCGAGGTATTCCTCTCTATTTCCCGGTAGACAGTGTACAAGAATCTTTCACTATAGAAACCGCAATCTCCTCCGCCATTTTGTATTCTTCAATGTGGAAGGTTTGGTTTGTGTAATGAATCAGTCTGTTGTGTCTCTCAGCTGTGATGAGCCTTAATGCTTAAGTTGTTAGTTTTAAAAAGCATTTTAAAGCTATTTGCTAGCTTTGGCAGTACAGTAGTGATATGAGCTATCACAGAGTGCTGTTATATGAATATATTATGAATATAAACACTGAGTGACAATGATACACTTCACGTCAAGAACTGACTCGTATTGCACAAAAATGGTCTTTTACCTACACCTGCTGGCTAAAATATGTAATGTCACAAAATTAAATGTACAGAGAGATATACATTAGCTCTTAACTCATCTGCACTGCTTTTACACTTTAGTTTAGAACAGCACGAACACAAGCAGAGTGTATCTATCTATCTATTATAAGATGATCTCATCTTAAAACGGATATCACTTGTGTCACTGCGTGCATGGAGAATGTCTTTATTTCAGAAAGAATTTAACATTTTTAAACAAATATAAAATAACGTGTTACATTAATACATATTATAGATCATGGTAGCATTGAAAAAGTGTATCCACATTTGTAACATTCCTTTATAATTGCTTCCATTCGTGTTTAAATCAATAAGGATCCGATCAAACTTGAAATGATCCAGCATTGACTATATTATGGTCCCTTGAGTTTGTGAAAAAGATTTAAATTTTTAATTCAACTGCATGACATATGTATGCGACCACTTTTTATGGCGTATTCTGGTCCAAACAATTCCGTTTTTTATTTGTATTTATTCATTTTATTTTTCTGCGTTAGCAAAGAGTTTTTACTACCTATTATTTAATTCGCTGTTATGTCAATAAAATAAATCGTGCATATTTGCTTGCTATTATATTGAGTCACTAAAAGAATTATCAATATGAGTAGCCTATTGGCATCTGTGTAAATAAGAATAATTAACCATTTATTCATCTGGAATTTTTTGTATCGAGTATGAACATTAGCAGTTGGTAGTAGATAATTGCAATTTAATAAAATTGAATGAACTCTTGAATGCAGGGGTTAAACGGAGATTTCAGGGGTGGGGAACCTTAATCATGTGATTGCTGTTATAACATTTACATTTATGCATTTAGCAGACGCTTTTATCCAAAGCGACTTACAGTGCACTTATTACAGAGAAACCTGGAGTTAAGTGCCTTGCTCAAGGACACAATGGTGGTGGCTGGAGGGATTGAACCAACGACCTTCTGATTAACAGTTGTGTGCATTAGCCCACTACGCCACCACCACTCCTCTTGTAACATACAGTACATTCAATAAAAAAATATAGGTGTCTAAATATGTATATATTTATAGGCCTGTGTATGGTATGTCATAGAATGTTTTTTACTTAGCCTAATTGTGAAAATTGTTATTTGATTTAGTACATTATATGATGAAAATAAGTGTTTAATAATGATATCAGATGTATTTTATCCATTATATAAAAATCAGTTGACAGCTGGGACAAGTTTGTCTTCTTGTCCGAGGTAAGGTGTCATCTTGCCTTTGAATATACTAAACTATCCAATTATTTTACTATTAAAATATTCTTAAGGGGTATACAGATTTGAAATATACTAAGCAAAATTGCTACTGCATATTGATCTCAGAAATGGGTGAGTAATTCGGATTATTATGTTACCACACTCTACTGATCGTTTAGATTTAAGGAAGGGGTTTAGTTTAAGGGCATAATATTAATAAGCATGTCCTTAATGCCCCGTGCGTCATCCTCACCCTTCCGCATTAGACATCCGGGCATTTGGACTTGATGAAATCGTACAAATTTATATGAATGAAATCATAGGAAATAGCCTACTCCTAAAATATGTGAATCCTGTCCTTTAATTGTAAATGTTATGTATTTATTGTTTTTCTGTGAAGAGTTCTGTTATTTGTAGGCTACTAATACCTGGGTCTACTGGTGTAAATCTGAGGGAATCCCATCTCTTTCCTTCATGTTTGACAGCGGCAAAACTAATGCTTGAAAAGCCTGAAGCTGTCACAACATATCCAAATGCACAGCTGCCATTGTATCACCTCCTCAGAAACAGTGTCCCCGTTTGAACATATTTACTTTTTTTATTTGCTGTTTTGAACTTGAATTACATCAAATTGA
This sequence comes from Xyrauchen texanus, assembly GCF_025860055.1. Classification (NCBI taxonomy): domain Eukaryota; kingdom Metazoa; phylum Chordata; class Actinopteri; order Cypriniformes; family Catostomidae; genus Xyrauchen; species Xyrauchen texanus. The sequence continues at coordinate 22,824,024 of NC_068318.1, read as the reverse complement.
AATTCAAATGTACGTGGCATGAATTCAGATCGTTAAATTCAGATTAAAATTTGTAATACACTCAGGTTTTATATTATACATTTATTTATACATATACACTCACCTAAAGGATTATTAGGAACAGCTGTTCAATTTCTCATTAATGCAATTATCTAATCAACCAATCACATGGCAGTTGCTTCAATGCATTTAGGGGTGTGGTCCTGGACAAGACAATCTCCTGAACTCCAAACTGAATGTCAGATTGGGAAAGAAAGGTGATTTAAGCAATTTTGAGCGTGGCATGGTTGTTGGTGCCAGACGGGCCGGTCTGAGTATTTCGCAATCTGCTCAGTTACTGGGATTTTCACGCACAACCATTTCTAGGGTTTACAAAGAATGGTGTGAAAAGGGAAAAACATCCAGTATGCGGCAGTCCTGTGGGCGAAAATGCCTTGTTGATGCTAGAGGTCAGAGGAGAATGGGCTGACTGATTCAAGCTGATAGAAGAGCAACGTTTCCTGAAACCCAATACATCATCTTTGGGATGTGGTGGAACGGGAGCTTCGTGCCCTGGATGTGCATCCCACAAATCTTCATCAACTGCAAGATGCTATCCTATCAATATGGGCCAACATTTCTAAAGAATGCTTTCAGCACCTTGTTGAATCAATGCCACGTAGAATTAAGGCAGTTCTGAAGGCGAAAGGGGGTCAAACACAGTATTAGTATGGTGTTCCTAATAATCCTTTAGGTGAGTGTATTTACATATACATCCAGGGTACCCAGAAAGAGCAATAAAGTCTGAACGTATTCGAACTCCTCCTAGACCAATTACAATGTAGATCACAGTTCACATTTGGAAGAGAAAATGTGGTCCGCTGTGAAAACATTTTACCCCGACTGAGTTGAACTCTGTTGACATTGGTGGCATAGTATTGATTACCAAAATAGTCAATTTTGACTCTTTATAAAAAACTAAAATCTGTATTCCATTAAGACACTTACTATGGAAGTGAATGTGGGCCAATTTTAACATTAATATACACACTTTTTCAAAAGTATAGCCAAAAGACATTGACAACATGCATATAAACATGATTTTGGTGTGATAAAATCACTGACTAACCTTTTCTGTGTAAAGTTATAGCCAATTTTACAACTTCGTTGACAATGCCATGATGATGTAATGTCAAAAAACCCTAAAATGACTGTAAAGAATTATGGTTTAAACAACTTTACAGCTCAAATAATACACAAGTTTTCACAGAATAATAAATGGAAGTGCTTTTCTAAAATTATAAGCTTTAAATTTCTGCCTTTAAACCCTCCACATTCACTTCCATTGACAGTGCCTCACTGTTACCTTGATTTTTGTCATATTTTAAAGGAGGGGGATGAGTCGAAATAATGTTTTGTCGTGATCAACATTATGCCACAAATGCTGTCGATTGAGCTAACCTTGTATTGAACCAAGAATATTCCTTTAACAGAGGGCTTATCCCCCGCTCGCATTCCCCAGCTACAGTACAGGTTGCCAGTCACTACTAAAAAAATGAAAGACTGCATTTTTCCAGCCAGTTTCTTTTATTCAAAAATATGAATACAAAGTGTCTTCATGTCCTTTGACAGTAGATGTCCTATATACAAAGCAGTCTGAGTTTCTCCAGTCTCCTGATGACAGTCATTGACAATACAGCCAATATACTCTTTGTTAGCATGTACAAGAAATGCTGTCTTTTAAAAAAAATAAAATAAAAAATTAATGAAATGGGAAGATTGTGCTTTCAAAACAGCCAGTTGCACTGTTTATCATTTGCTTGAAGAAATACAGCATTTATGAGCATTAATGAATTATCTGGTAAATTAAGAAACCAAATACAGTAAGACTTAGATTTTTTTGGTTGCATATTTACAGATATGATATTATGATTTATTGGTCTGATTTGAAGTATTCTTGAGACCTCAAAATACAGCCTTTAAACGTAATATGCTGGTATGTCTGTCACATATTTCTTAATACATTGTATTGGGGCAGACAGCTCTCAACTGTAAATGTGATGACAGAAAGATATCAGTGGATCTAAGCTGGTAAGAAAACTCTGCAATTGTAATGAGTTGCCCTATATTGACAACCATTCAACAGGAAATCTTTGGTTTCGTATCCAGTATACTATCCTTGGCGAAAAATCCTATTAATGTCACATAAAAATCAACTTATTTGCTGTGATGAAATGATTACCACTATAGAATGAGAAATAAATACCTTACTAACAGAAAGGTAGAGGAATCTAAAGTCTATTTAGTCACTGTGTATATTATCAGTACTAATAAAGTTGTAAAATAGCATCATAGGGTAAAAAAACTTTTTTTCTCCACAATATAAATAACAACATCCAAATTGAACACGTCTAAATTGAAAAGAGAGCTACCATATATCTCTAAGAGCTACTGATATATTAGTTTCTAAATATATTTGGCCAAAAATATTTAAAGGCAAATGTACAGTAACATAATGATATAACATCACTCTTTAAGTGGATACCTGCAACATTCCTTTTAAACATACGTAAACGTAATTATTCGAAATGACAAACAAAAGGAGTCAGTAAATTATATGGCATAGACCTTTCATTTGTTTTTATCAAGGCAAGTTAGCATCTTTTGCAAAAGAACAATCAACACAGCAGTAACAGTAACAAAAATAATAAATGTAGAGTATTCATTTCATGAAGTAAAAAAAAAAGCAAAACCATTTTTTCAGTGTCTAGTCGTTCAGTGTATAACAAAGTTCAACTTTACAGTAAGTAGAGGCTTTTCTGGAATACTTCGGAGAAAAACATTTGAAAAATCTGCCAATGAATGTATAAAACAATCTAATGAGCATTATTACATCAACATCTTTACATATATTTGTTTACATTACTTATATTAAAAATGTAAAAAAATGTAAATAAAGAAAATTACTTTTAAATAAAGAAAGTTTCCATACAGGGGCAATACGTTTATCGGTTGCAAATTCATCCTTTCTGACAAATCTAATGTCCTTCAGTTTGTGGGACCACAGATATAAGGTTCTCTTCTCTCTTTACCTTCAGAGGTTCAGGAAAATCCTAAACAAGAGAGCCAGCCTGATTTTGAGCTGGCACCATAATGGGTACGCCTCCCATGCGGGAGATGTTGGAAGCAGTTACCGTAGTGGGCAGTATGGGTGGACGTGGAATCTGAGGCTGGGCTGAGGCTGTCCGGGGCTTTGAAGTGTGCAGGGATCCTCCATTGGTGCTTGGGGGTCCCCAGAGCTCACGGGGAGGGGTGGGGTTGGAGCTGTACCCTGGCAATGTGCGTTCCAGGGTGGAATTGGCTGGAGGGTGGGAGCAGTACCCGGCTGTGCTGCCTGTAGCCGTGATGATGGAAGCAGTGTCTGAAGCCGGGTGAGAGTGAGGATAATGGAGGTGGTTGTGGATGATCTGTGGGTGTGAGTTGGTGTGAATTGACGACAGGGTGCCATTTTTAGAGATGATGTCGGATCCAGTGCCACTCTTGGCCCATGAGACACGTTTGGGGGCCTGAGCATCCTCCCTGTTACACACAACAATAGTTAGCGTCCATCCTTTTCAGATTTATCCACACATGAATAAACACACATTCCTCATTCTATCTAATGTAACAACAAATAACTACTTGATACTAATCGTCTTACTTGATATCATTGGCCAGATCTTCTTCTGTGTCTTTCCTTCTTGTCCACATGAAGACGAAGAAGAGAATGATCAGAAGAAGACCCACAACACAACCCACCGTAGCACCAGCGATCACCCCGGCATTGGTCGCTGCACAAAAAAAAAGTATAATACAAATATATTTATGGGTCTTTGACTTAAGGTTGTCCAAGGTGGTAAAAACAAATATATATAAAATCTAGTTCAAATTTGTAGAAATTTAATCTGTGTCTAAATTGGTTTCATTCATTTTTGAAAAACGTTTATTACATTTCCAAATTTTTTTTTAATTTAACGACTTTCTGAATGTAAAACGTATTGAACTATCTTCCTTGCATCTTGAATACTTGTGTACACAACTACAAAGGTACACATATCATTTTTTTACAAATACCATGAATTAATGTGTTCAAGAATCAAGAAGATTTCTCAGGGTTACACCATATGACCTGAACAAAATGTGCCTTTTTATTAAAAATGACAAAATTCTGGACTATTAGACCAATATACTCTGGACTTTTTTAAAACTTTACACTCAGTCTTGAGGGTCTAAAGGAGTCTCCTCTGTTTTATAGTTTTTGTTAACATAAACATCAAAATGGCGACCTGCATGACAATGTGTCACATTTTAAAACAACTCTTTCACAGCTAGTTTTGTTTTTTACAAGAAACATTAAAAAAAAGATTATTCTGCACTACCCATGCCAACAAGTTTTACAAGAATTTCAGCTTTTTATTAGAATTTCATAATGTCAAAATGACTTTGAACTCAGAAATTGTTCTCATCATAGAAGAGGTCAAGTTATAATTTGATGAGAATTGCATTTTTTTGTATTGCAAATTTTCTTAAATACTGTAATAGTCACAATTAATGTCACATCATGCATTTATTTATACCAAAGTCTTCATCTTTAGACTACTATAGTCACCAAATATTAAGCATTGTGCTTTTGACAAATGGACTACACAAAGTCCTACATACAGAGAGAGACCGGACATTTGTGCAATAAGTAAAAAGCAGTACATACAGGTGATAACCTCTAGGTTGATGTAACATGTCTCTTCTCCTGCAGAGTTGGATGAAGTGCACACATATTTTCCTGACATGTTACTGCTTAGATTGTTCAGTTTCAAAGTTCCTGCTGTTTCATCTACAACACAAGATTTGTAGAAGATTAAAGTCAGACTTAAAGAAACTTGATTAAACACAAAAAAAAACACAGTAAGATTTAAATATTTAGAAGCCAGAAATCAGAATTCAGTTGGATGATGAATCATGAAGTATGAAAGGGATAGTTCAGCCCAAAAAATTAAAGAAAGAAAAGGCCAAAGGTGTGGAACTCAGTGACTAGTAATAGTTGGATTTCCATCCACATATTGTTATGCAACTGTTGGGATATTGCATGAAAAAAATTCTGGATAGAAACACCAAGATGCAAATAATATCTCCAAAATGTTCATAAAACAAAAACGTAAACGTAAACATTTGCTTGAAGTGGGTATACATTTTTTATAAGATACGCGCATAAACTACTGTATGATTGAAATACATTTACAGAATAAACTGCAGTAGAATTTATATATGAACACAGATAAAAAAAACAGTAATGTGACTGAATAATTTGTTCATAACTGGACAAACTAGCAGACCAATATCATTGCATGGCATCTCGGATGTTGCTCTGGTCATTCTTAAATATGGGAGCCAAAGCCTGTGTAGAGATTGCGGAGCAAATAAGTAAAATAAAAACTTTAACTGTGCTGAAGAGCAGGTTTATTGACAATTTTGGATCATTAGACACAAAGAAAAATATATCAATTAGACTCCAGTGGTTAAATCTATATCTTCAGAAGCAATAAGATAGGTGTGGATGAGAAACAGGTATATTTTACTATAAATTCTAGGTTGTGATGCGCACGGACAAAGTGAATCGCCAAAAACTAAAGAAGAATGTGAAAGTGGAGATTGATAGTAAAAAAGGGGCTAAATATTGAACCTATTTTTTTATCCACACCCATCATTTCGCTTCAGAAGATATGGATTTAAAATTTTTAGGTGAACAATTTCTTTAATGACCTGTTAGGCCACTGCCTGTAATTCCAATCAAAACTTTATTCCAGAAGGAATTTTCAGATATATTATCTACAAGATAACTGCCACTCATAAGTAATGATGCACCTCAAAACCTCTTTCACTTATTGCATGCAACTGGATAGTGATGATGATGTGCCACCTTGCTTGTTTACTGACTTTGGTTCCTTTTACAAAATCTAAATCCATACAGATATTTAAAAAAAAAACAAAAAACAGGCCCACCATCTGATGTCCCCTAAAGCGGCTTTTTGGCTAAGAACATATATATTGCTTTGGATAACCAGTGAATCAAGACTTACATAATAGACACCTGCTGATATATGGTTTTAAGACTTTAATCTCAGCCCCTAACCTTTTCCCAATTGTGCTTTACAAAAACATTGTCAACATGGTGAAAATTAGGAGGTGCTACTAGGTAGAGGGACACAACATGGCAATATGATTATGAATAAATAAAATAAAAAGATTGGAGGTAGGCTCACTTAGCGAGGGAGAAAAGAAGACCTCTGAGGTGGGGCTGGTCCTTGTCCACTTGTATTTGGGGGCAGGTTTACCAGCATCGGAATTACACGCGAGAGTGATGTTTCCTTTGAGAACCGGCTTTCCTTGTAGTTGACACACCGGCACAGAGGGAGGGACTGAAAGAGACAGGGTGGGTCATGTGATGTGTAGTAACATCCTTAAATCTGCAACATTTAGAGTGATGAGTGAAGACATTTGAAAGCAGCAGGGTTGTGCAATTGAATTAAGAATGCCCTTTGGAATCCAATCGAATTCAGCAATTTTAATTTGTATTCAGGTATCAAACAGGACTGAAAATTCAGTATTTGAATTTAAGGAAATGTAATGAAAATTGTATTCAAAGAAATACATATGAGTTTAGTTTTTAATTTAGTTTAGTTTTCCAATTCACTCAAAATATTTTTTGCCTATTTTTAAGATTTATGCACTTCAATTTCATAACAAAATTACATCAAATTTAATTGGGTAATATTTAACACAGATAAATTAATAAAACGTAAACTATTTAGTTTCTTTATTTTATTTTGTTATACTCGATTCAATTTGCTGGAGTTTTGTTATGGAATTGAAGTGCGTAAATCTTCAAATTACATTTTTTGGTGAATTACCCATAAACATGTTATAATTAGGGCTGTCCATTGAACTGTTGAAGTGTTTTCTTCACTGTATAAACTGTGCGTTGCTCATACAGCTGACATTTCACTTACTCCCTCTGGAGTAAACCGGTGGTATTACAAGTTTGCATTTCTCAGGAATCTTCCTTATTATTAATTTTTTTAACACGTTATTTTTCACTCTGAATTAATGCGTTAAATTGACAGCCCTAATATATATATATATATATATACACATTTTAATGATTTAAAAAAATGATTTAATATGTACATTTCTTCTTTAATCAATACTGTTAATTGTTCTGACAGTATCGAACTTGGATTAGAGATTTAAAAATATGTCAAATTATAACTAAGCATAAAATAAATTGGCATTGTGTGTTAAAATTAATGATGCTACTATTTGTTTAGTTGCAGAACTTGTGATTGTGTTGAATTTCAGTAAATTCCTCATCCTTTCATTCCAACTCATGCATTGAAAGGAAGCCAGTTCTTAAATTCAGCATTTTGCCCAACCTTGGTAGGTAGATATGTTTGAGAAGTCACTGAATGTCCAGTAACATAAATGCACTTTAAGGGAAACACTTCAACCAATGTATGTGTGATTGTATGTGATCTGTGTCTACTACTTCTGAAAGAGGATTAGGGGATGATGTGTTTGTTTATGCATCTGACGTGCTTAGGAATGCGTGTTTTTGACATTTTTCACGTGTGTACCACAATGAGGCAGTACATACGGACCTTTCACATTGAGGGTCAGCTCCCCGGTGAGTCCTGGAGCCCCAGGGATGATCACCTGACACATGTACCGTCCTGAGTCTGACGCTTTAGTGTTGTTGATAAACAGGGACAGGTTGGTGTTGGGCATTGGATGGGTAAAACCGACTCGACCTGAAAACTGGGATCTGACCTGACTTAACTCTCCACCAACATACGAGATGATCTAAAGAAAAAGAGAGGGAGTGGGGTTTGGGGAGGTAATTAGAAATATGGTATGGATGGTTTTAACATATGTGTTGGACTAATGATATTCTGTGTTGTGTGTTAATGTGCTCCTCTTTCTGTCATTTAAATTCAGATTACAATACATCATCTTGAGGCGTGGCTAATTGTGTAATTTCTGCGCCATTAAACAGAATTGTAAAAAATAAAGATTATTTTCAAACACCCTTTCCGAAGACTGTAAAAGGGAATGTACAAAAGCTAGTTTGCAAAACAGTTAATGTATAAAATAAAAAATTAATGCATGAAGACAAAAATAATAAAAATGCATGAAAGTTCAAGTTATAATCATTCTGATGCGGAGACAGAATTTGCCTGTGGACAGGTCTAAAGGATTCATCGTATCAGCTGAACCCTCCGTGTGTGGAGTTAATCTCAACTCAAGTAGGATATTACAATCTGCAGATAATACTGTTTCTTACTAAGTAATGAGATGCCATGTCATTCATAATGAAAGATAATAGCTGCCAAGAGTGGACATTTCAATCTCTTTATTAGAGTTCTTTAGGTAAGATGAGCAGGCATACGAAAGTGGAGTGTGGTCTGCTTTGCTGCCATGCTTAACTTGTTCAAAACACTAAATTATGTAATTGAAAGACATAAGGCAATAAAAGATATATTGAGAATATTTTTGAGAGGTACTTTTAGCACATTTGTATTATTATCAGTTTATAACAGTTGGAACAGAAAAGAATGTTCTTAACAAATAATATGCAATAAAGTATCTTCTATTGGTAATCCAAATCTTAACATGCACAGATGGTTCTGAACTTTTTGGCATCTGCACAAAAATTCACAAATGACTACAATCCCCCTCATAATACCAGACCATTTTGAAATCTAATTTGGACTGACAAAACATTATCGGATTTCATTATAAATCTATGCAGAATCCTTGGTGGTGTGCTAAACTGGAAACGTGTTCACACGAGTCAGACATAAGGGTGTAGGATAATGAAGTCTGGGATTAAGTTCATGTGCACTCTTGACCTTTGCCACACTCTGGAACTCAAGAGCCCGTGGAACCAGGAAGAGCTGGTATAACCATTTTATTACATTACTCATATGTCATGTTACATACTGAGATGTAATCTAATACTATAAAGCATCATTACGGACTGAACTACTGTGCAAGATTTGGTGAAGAATTATGTTGAGTATCAGTGTTAAATGGTCTGCACTTATATAGTGCCTTTTTAACCTTAGCAGTATTCAAAGCGCTTTACACTGCATCTCATTCACCCATTCACACACCAATGACAGCAGAGCTGCCATGCAAGGCGCTAGCCTGCCATTGGGAGCAACTTGGGGTTCAGTGTTTTGCCCAAGGACACTTTGGCATGTGGAGTCGTGTGGGCCGGGAATCAAACCACCAACCCTGTGATTAGTGAAAACCCTATGACTCTAATTTCTAGAGCTCTGGAAGTTCATGTCCATGTTGTTATAATAGTTTTAGTACAATTTATTGCACTAAAAGTCTTCATATCGGCAGAAAAATGTAATTCTTGTCATGTAAATGTAATGTAATCACCCAAAAAATGTAATTCTCTCATAATTTCAGGGCTCTACACTGCGCGACTGAAAAAATATGTAGGTGCACCGGTGCGAGTGTCTAGGTGTGACTACTGATTGAAGTAGGTGTGAGAGAAAAAAACCTATTCTCCAATTAATCAATTCTAAGAACGCAGCAGCGCAGTGGCGGTTATATTAGAAACGTGCATATCCTAAAGCCAAGCGCATCATACAAAACTGATCGCACACTGGATGCATCAACCACACACCATTCATCTCCTAATGAAGCTACGATCTCGAAATTAATTGACAAACTCGCACACATGGCAAGGGAGAGTTGTTCTCTTGATTATATGTCAACAAAAAACATTAAATATTTTTGCAGCTTTTTCATCTGTGGTGGGAGAGAAGAAATTGACATCTTTACTCTCACAGAAGCGGATATCTCATGTAATCAACCTGGAGCACAATCACTTTTTATGATGACAATACTGCCACACAATGTCTGCACAGTACACCAACAAAACAGTTACCTGATTTGAATGAGGATTTTGTAGTTACTGCAATAGTCTCAAAACCTGGTTATAGTTGAGCAAGACCTGTCTGTTCCTGGGGAATTTACAGTCTAAGAATTTCAATTTTGATCAAAATGTGAAGTTACTGTGTTTTGCCTTTGCACAGCAGAATAATCAATAAGAAAAAACTGTAGATGGAATCGTTTTGAAATCGGATCATGACTCCCAGAATCGGATCGAATCGTGAGGTGCCTAAAGATCCCCGACCCTAGACTAAAACTCATGAAGTGTTGTATAAAGATAAAAAAAGTTTACAAAGCCCGGCCTACTTAAATATACAGCATCTGATTGTTGTACATTGTGTGACAGGAGCATTCATTGTGTTCAACAGTGCAGATTATCTTTTGGCCCATTAAATTTACCTTCACTATAAAACAACTTTTCTCCTAAATTTTTGACTGCACTCAATTTTTAATTTTTTTTTAAAGAGCCCTGAATTTATTCACCCTCATGCCATCCCAGATGAGTTTGACTGACTTACTTCTGCTGAACACAAATGAAGATTAAACAAAATAAAAACTCAGCTTTGTAGGTCCATACCTACATACCAGTGAATGGTGTCAAGAACTTTGAAGCTGCAAAAAGCATAAAGGCAGTATAAAAGTAATCCATATGACTCCAGTTGTTAAATTCATGTCTTCAGAAGCTAAATGATAGGTGTGTGTGAGAAACAGATATTGATGTCCTTTTTACTATAAATCTCCACCTTTGACCAGCCCTGACCAGTAGGTGGCAATATGTACAAAGAATGTGAATCACCAAAAATGTATAAAAAACAAACAAACAAAGAAGAATGTGGAAGTGAAAGTGGAGATTTATCATAAAAAAAGGACTTGAATATCTATGCATTTCTTACCCACACCTAACATATCACTTCTGAAGATAGGGATTCAACCACTGGTTATATTGATTGCTTTTATGCTGCCTTTGTGCTTTTTTGAGCTTCAAAGTTCTGGTCACCATTCACTTGCATTGTGTGGACCAAAAGATCTGAAATATTCTTCTAAAAATCTTTGTGTTCTGCAGAACTAAGTCCTACACATCTGGGATGGCATGAGGGTAAGTAAATGATGAGTGATTTAAATTGTTGATACTATTCCTTTAATTAGTCCTGCTGTGTACCAAATTAATCTTTTGAAAGTAAAAATATTCTTTGTAGTCTCTTAATTAATAATAAGTAATTAATAGTGTATGTATAATAATTGTACAAGAATAATATTTTTTTTTAAATAGTTTTAGATGAAACAATATCACACAAAAGGACAATGCGGTCACTAGACTGTAAAAAGTGGTAACTAGCAATTGTTACTATCAGGAGCTATTTCTACTTGACCCAACCCTTAAAATTGGTTTTGTTATACTATTTTTGACTTGAATAAAACCAGTTAATTTAGATCTTACCACATGAGGCATATTTTGTAGGATAACACTTTTAAAGTGGGCTTCAAATTTCCTGTCAGCTACCCAAACACATATCTAAAAAATGAAAGTCACCATTTCCGTGTTGCTGGACATGTAGTTCCAGACGACAGTATTTTTCTGAATCTCAGCACCAGTGTAAGAAGCCTGCAGCACTACCGTCTTTCCCTGGATTACTTCTACATTTTTTTGAGGCATCTGAATTTGGGCCAGGTCACCTGGGATGAGAGAGAGAGAAAAAAAAAGAAAGATCAATTAACAACTTGTAAACCACAAAATGTTGACATTCAACCCGTTGATGGACTCAGCATTAGTATGTCCTTCATAATCCAGCACAAGTCCATGAGCACTAATTTGAAACACCCTAAAATATATCCACAAGAAACGTACACTCCCCCAAGTAGAGGTAAACAAGCTGAATCCAGCTGTCCTTATTGTCAGTCTGGTCCGCCAGCTTGGCCAGGGCGCTTCGGCTCGGCTCCCGGAGAAATAGATACGTACCACACACAAAGACTCATATGAGAGAATCTGCTAAAATCCTTTCGTCCTTTAGGACTTCAGATGAAAGTCAGTAGGGGGAAAGAATTAGTGATGCAGCTGGTGAGCATCTTGTTTCAGGCTTAGTGGACGGTAAAGCGAGAGAGAGAGAGAGACACAAAAATGATGTCCACGGACCCTGAGAGAGTAGCATTTCCTTACTGCAATGCCCCTCAAAGCCTTGTGTACGTTGAATCCCCCTCCATTAAGTGCAAACCCACTAATCCTTCAACAAGAATCCTGCTTGCACTTGTTTCTCTAACATTTTGTTCTGCTGTATGTTATGTTACCTTTGCAGGCTGATTCTAGCCTGATTAGAAATTATCTACAGGGACAGAATAATTGCTTTGACTGACCCTGTGGTGCAACTCTGCAATATAAAGCCATTGTTTACGGTCCATTCAGAAATGTAGCCTATAAGAGTGCTGGATAAAAACTAAAACGCATTATGATGTTTAAAAGATTCAAACTAATCTGCTTTCGCAGAAAATCTTTATCAACATTTCATCTTATGGGTCAAGGTCCCAATCTCTGGTAGTGTTCCATCCAGATTTATACTAAAATCTTTTGGTTTTGTGTACCAAAAGAAGAACAATCTATAAATAATTTTATAGAAATTATTCAAAAATATGTGAAAAGTATTTTTGTCGGGTCATGAGGTAAACAGAGGATACACACAGATGTTTTTGAGAAGAGCATGCTTTGGATTAAACTATATGTCAGTCTTCGTTCCCAAATGAGTATAACATCAGCAAGGACACCTAAATCTGCTCAAAGGTTCATTTAAGCTAAAAACTTCAGATTCAGGTGAAATAAGAGGTGATTGTAAATAAAGAGTTCATGGCGCCACAGTAAGTGTGCTGCAGTAATGCTATCTGGTGTGTAATCGCTATCAAATTATGCTTTTCTCTTTCAGGTGACTTTGAAAAACGTTTGCTTCGATTCTGATACAGTCTCTACAGTTTTTATTGTGTAATTTAATTTAATATGCTCTGCAATGTCACTTTTCATTTCAGCCCATGTAAGAATCATATCCATTCAGTTTATGAAAAATAAATAAATAAAATCTCCCATTCATTCCAATCGGAAGTTGTGCAATGCTGGCCAGAGCAAAGTAACCAAGGGGTAGAGCTTAGCGAAAAGTCAATGAGAAGGTTATAGCTGCAGGCCGAGCTCCAAAAAGTGGTGGGAATTCACCAGCAAAAATATACAGAGCCCCTAACCTAACCCTTCCATAAACCTAACCGTGTGGAAGTGCTGCCCCCTTTTAAAGTTGGCCCAATCCCCTTCTGGAGTAACCCCCCACCCCCTTCTGAAGTTACCCCACCCTATTTAGGAGATTCCACCCCTTTTACAAATCTCTGGGCTGCAGCTAATCCTACTTAAGAGTCAACTGCAAAGCAGTCACTGTCATACAGCCTAACAATGGAGCCAGAATGATCAATATATATATATATACATATACACACACACACATTAAAAATACAATTCATAAAATGGACAAGTGATGGCACAGATATTTCCATGACTGCCCACACAAATACATCTCACTTTAATAAATTCAAAATGTTTACACAAATATGTTCCATCAAGTACCTGAATTAATTTGCATAAAAAATGTGTTAATGTTTTTATAGTTATTAATGGATTGTTGAATCTGAATTTCCAAATTGTCACATGAGTGGATCGCTTTGGATTTGTGTGTGGCTGTTTTTAAGACCTTCCTGCCAGGTTGCGATTCACAAATAGCATTTTTTGTTTTTTGGAGAAGTCCTCTTTAGCCAATCCTATTACGATTTTAATCCAACAATCATAACACGCCATGCTGATCTGACTCGAGAAGCATAACATTGAATTGTTTTGCGCAATGTGCCTGGAAAATTGTACAGTTTTAGCTTTACACCATTATGTCATGATTGTTCAGTGATCTGAGTGTCTGTAAATTGAATACATTTATGCATGTTGAAGGATTGTTTTATTGACAACCCTTATAGCTTGTCATCCTATGTTCAATAAGGTCTGAATGTCTTTTCTTACTTAATTCCTTAGGAATCACTAAAGAGTTTTGTTCTTCAGCGACTTGCCAAACTACTTGGAGTCTCTTGAGCATCATTGTTTAGGAGGTTGGCTGACAACAATTTGTCAATAAGAGCATTGCATAGCACCTGTGCTGATGATGAGCTGGTGACAGAGTTGAAGAACTCTATACCAGATGCTGGATAACAGATGGTCCAAGGGGCTCTCCTGGTACAAGGACTAAATGTGCAGTGGGACAGATTGTGTCCACAAACTTATCAGATATGTCTGCATGCCATTCTTTATATCACAACTCTAATGTGTATTCACATTGGGGGAATGATTGCAAAGTACTTTCAGTGTAGTTGGTAAAAATAAAAATCTCTCATTTTCAGGTACAGCAAATATACACTACTTACAATAGTCTCTACGGTCACGTCTTCAGCTTGTCCAAAATTCTGCCGCTAGAATGTTGAATGGAACAAAGAAGAGGGAACATATTTCACCAGTGCTGGTCTCTCTCCACTGGCTCCCAGTCAAACATCATATTGAGTTCAAAGCATTATTGTTCGTTAATAAGGCTTTGCATGGTTTGGCTCACCAATATATCTCAGATCTTCTTTAATTTCATCACAATACATCCAGAGACCTCAGATCAACCAATAGTCTACAGTTGACTGTTCCAAGGACACATCTCAAACTGAAAGGAGATCGAGCCTTCTCAGTGGCTGCTCCACAGCTCTGGAATAATTTGCCACTTTACATAAAAACTGCATCAACATATGATGATTTTAAATCTCTCCTTAAAACTCATCTATTTATTACTGCATATGGTTATAAGTAGGTGTAGTGGTAAACATTTTTGTGCATTGTCTGTGATTGCGTTTTGTGTCCTAATTTTAATTAAATGTGCTTTATAAATAAATATGACTGACTGACACTACTGCTATTTACAATGGCGTTCTGACTCAACACCCTGAGATGCTACAAACTCAACAGTGGGTTCTAAAGGGAAATAAATGTCATGTTTGTGAGCAATTTATTTCTTGGCACTTTCAACATTTCAAGGGATGTCATGTTTTATTAGGTACAACATTATACTCTTTGGGGTAATAGATAGATATTCGTGAAAGGTAAGATTTTTTGTGTTATTTGCACTATCACTGTCTTTAAATAAGTTTTCTGTTTTATGAATTTACATTCACACCTGTTAATATTTATTCTACAGATATTGAAACTAAAGGAAACAAATGGTGTACTTGTGCCAGGAGAGCCCCTCGGACAATCCATTATCCAGAATCTGGTTTAAGAGTTCTTCACCTTTGTCACCAGCTCATCATCAGTACAGGTGGTGATCAGCTGGGTCCTGTTTTCTATAATATCTTCCAGTCGCTTAATCTTCAGAAAATACCTAAATTGTGGAAAGAGGCCATCATTGTGCCTGTTGGAAAGATAAGCTATCCTAAAGTTTTTAATTATTTCAGACCCATTGCTCTTACATCCTTGGTGATTAAATGTTTTGAGAAATTGAGGTGGTAGAGTGTGTTGTCCACTAATCGCAGGGTTGGTGGTTCGATTCCCAGCCCACACGACTCCGAATGCTGAAGTGTCCTTGGGCAAAACACTGAACCCCAAGTAGCTCCCAATGGCAGGCTAGTGCCTTGCATGGCAGCTCTGCCGTCATTAGGGTGTGTGTGTGTGTGAATGCGATTCAGTGTAAAACGCTTTTAAGAGAGTCAGGTTAAACAACACTTTTCAGACATTCTTCCAAGTTCACGGGTTCACCTCAAGGATGTGTTATTTCACCCGTGCTCTATATTTTGTATGCTAATTACCATGTGAGCAAATACACATCTAGGTTTATTTAAAAATGTGTAGATGACACTGTTGTGGTTAGTTTGTTGAATAAGGATGAGACATGTTATGGTCCAGTGATTTGCAAGTAAATGTACAAAAGACATTTATTTCTTTTGGTAATTGATTTTAGATCTAGCCCTATTGTCCCTAAACCAACATACATAAAAGTCTAATGGTGGAATGGACTAGTACTTACAAGTACCTTGGAACCATCATCGACAACAAGCTACATTTTGACACGCATGCAGAGGCATTATGCAAGAAAGACCAGCAGCCTTATATTGTCTACAGAGACGCTCTTCTTTTAATACCAATAGGGCTCTTATTAGTATGTATTATAAAACTTACATCAAATCTATACTTTGCTTTCCAATCTGCTGTTGGTATGGGAATTTTAAACATTGTAACACACTGAATGGTATTGTCAACCAATGTGGTAAGATCATAGGTGTTAAGCAGACTGGATTATCAGATATCTTTGAACGGTTGGTTTTATAGAAAGCCAGAGCCATTCTTGGCAATCCTAATCACCCACTGTTTCATGAATTCGTAATGCTTTCTTATGGTATTCGTTATATTATGCCTAGACTTAATCGGTACTGAAATTCCTTTATCGTCACTGATGTATGGCTTTAAAACTTTTAAGGTGTTTGAATGTTGTGTTTTGCTAAAATGTATGTTTTACTGTATTTGTATTATATGTTCACAAATTATTTTATGCTGCACCAAAAATTGCCCCTTGGTCTTATAATAAAGCTTGACTTGACTATACAATGCTTTTACTGACATATTGTTGTCAGACAATCTCCTAAACAATGTTGCTCAAGAGACTCCATGTACTTTAGCAACACATTTTAGAGGCAGCCCAATTTCAATAAGGTGTGTAAGAGAGTTTATTAAAATGTTAAATCTTGGATGACCCCCTCCCTCTCCACATCCACTGTCACGCACACAAAAAAAAGACATTCAGTCCTTATTGAACATTTCAGAGCTTGAAACAAATAACTGCTGATGTTGTCTCAGGATGACAAGCTATAAGGGTTGTCAATAAAACAATCCTTCAACATCCATAAATGTATTACATTTTTGTTTCTAAATAAAGAAAAATAGATACATCAAGTAGTCATTGACTATACATGCAATCAGATCACTGAATAATCATGACATAATGGTGTAAAGCTACAATTGTACCAATTTCCTTTCAATTACTAGTCATTTTAAATGTGGTACCTATGGATTTCTGGCTAAACTAATGTAAATTCAATCCATATTATGTGATTGCAAATTTTATTTTTCATAATTAAAACAGGATGAAATTGTTACATTTATCAAAATTGTTATCATTAAATCAACACATTTTTCAGTTTTCGCCACTCTTGTGGTACCTGTGATTACTACGACCTTCCTACACTAGAGTTAAAATACGTTTCTCTTAATTTTAACGATAGCTGACTTATCTTCAGAATATGTGGCTACAAGTCATTAGCATTAGCTTTGCAGCTCTGCAAATGCCACACTTCATCTAAAACAAACCTCATAATATATTTTCAGTTATAAAATCCCATGAGACACAGAAAATCTGCTGCCATGCTGAAACTGTCCCTCGATGTGCACTATTGCAGGCACATTGTGCAAAACAATGCATGGTGTGTTATGATTGGTGGATTAAAAGCTCAATGAGATTGGCTAAAGAGGTCTTCTCCAAAAAAAAAGAAAAAGAAAAAAAAGCTAATCGTGAAATCACAACCTGGCAGGAAGGTCTCTCAAACACACACAAATCCAAAGCGATCCACACACACACGTGACAATTTGCAGAATAGAGAAATGCAGATTCAACAATCTATGAATAAATGTAAAAACATTCACAATTACACAAATTAATTAAAGAACCTGATAGACACAGATTTGTGAAAACATTTTGAATTTATAAAAGTGAGATGTATTTGTGTATCACTTGTGCATTTATGAATTGTATTTATATATATATATATATATATATATATATATATATATATATATATATATATATATATATATATATATATATACTATATACATACATACACACACACACTTTTTTTTTAAGATCATTCTGTCTCCATATATAAACAGCAGAAGAGGGCAGCAAACACTCAACCATGGCTAACTTCAATCATCATTCTGGTGAATCATCTTTCACTTTAATACTCCTTTTTGTGTTTCATAGGTAAAACACTAATAACAATTTTTTTAGTTATGAACAGCAAATGGAAAATGTTATAAAAAAAAACTTGGGTGTTCACTGCACTTCACTAATAAGACTGGCATTAAAGGCAACAACTCAGTAATGTTGTCACAGCTAGTGCAATAGTTTATATGCAAGTATCTGTACTGTAAATGCAGTTTTGTGTCATTTTATCACACATAAATCATGTTAACATGCATAATGTTTGTCTTGAGGCTATACAGTTCCTTTGAAATAGTAAGTATTCAAATATTTGAATGTTTACAGATTTACCCAATCCATTTCCAATGTACAGTAAGCATCTTACTGTAACTCAGATTGTTCCTTATTTTTTAAAGAAAATTAAACGGGTTTAAATGAATGTTTGTGGTAATCAACATTGTGCCACAAATGCTGTCAATTGAGCTTAACTTGTATTGAATGAGGAATATATCTTTAATTCTGAATCAGTGGGTGGGGATTAATGGCCTTCCAACAAATCAAAAAAATGAACTGGCGTGACGTCATAAAGAACAAAATCTGTCCAAAAGAAGGTGTTTTTGAGTTTGTTTCAGTGGTTTGTTACAGCTTGCCGGGGCGAACTTTCAGGAAAACATTTACAGGCTGCTAAACAGTCTTACTGCCATTGTTTAATGTCATCTGTGGGTGTGACCTTGAGCTCCACCTACTTTCAGGCCGATAGCTCAACCCTGTTCACTCAGTTAAGATCAGTCACCATGAAAATGCAGGGTTATTAGCGAGCTGGTGTAAATTCACCTACAGTCCATCTGTACGATCGTTCACATAGAAACATTTTCCAAGAACGTGTAATGTGATTTTTTTTTGTTGGTTTAATAAGTCTACAAAAGGAATCAAATCTACTCAAGTACTCTTAAGTGCCCATTCACTTTGTTGTTTGATATGCTGCTTCACTCATGTGCCTTCTGCAGCGAAAGCCATTTAAAAATCTGGCCAAAGAAAGATATGCCTCTATCATCATCATTCTTTTGTCTGTATTCTGACCATTAACACTTTGCAGTACTATCAGTGTCATAATAAAATCACAACAGCAGTGTGTATTTGGTGCATACAATCGCTACGTATTAGCGTGTTAGCTCATTAGCTCAATTAATTCAAAATGTAAACAAGACAATTTACACATTGCCTATTGCACATACATTACTTTCAATAATTATTGAGTAGTAAAGCCTTAAGAGATTAAACTAGTAGCTGATGCTCAATAGGGAGCCTGTGTCAACATCAGCCTCTCTCATTTATCAGAGCACTTTCTGGAGTGTTTGATTGGTCTCTCTCTCTTGTGAACATATAGACTCTCAGATCCAAAAATATTCTTAGCTGAATTTAATGCCTTCTACTGAAGTCTCATTAGCATTTGAAACCTCAATAACAAACATGACTAGGGGCGCCTGGGTAGCTCAGCAATTATTGACGCTGACTACCACCTCTGGAATCGTGAGTTTGAATCCAGGGTGTGCTGAGTGACTCCAGCCAGGTCTCCTAAGCAACCAAAGTGGCCCGGTTGCTAGGGAGGGTAGAGTAACATGGGGTAACCTCCTCATGGTTGCGATGAGTGGTTCTCGCTCTCAATGGGGCATGTGCTAAGTTGTGCGTGGACTGCGGAGAGTAGCATGAGACTCCACATGCTGTGAGTCTCTGAGGTGTCATGCACAGACAGCCACATGATAAGATGCGTGGAATTCACTGTCTCGCTGCAACTGAGACTTGTTCTCCGCCACCCAGATTGAGGCGAGTAACCATGCTACCATGAGGACCTAGGTAATTAGTGGTAATTGGGCATTCCAAATTGGGGAGAAAAGGGGAAAATAAAATAAAAAAAAATTACAAACATGACCGTCTTAACATGCTGCAGGAGGCCAGAATAAAGCATCAGGGCTGTTATTAGCATGTGATGTCATATGGAAGACTTTTCAGTGTGTGCTTACCATAAGCTCACAACAATCAATACAAGTGAATCTCCACTGCCAGTTGTTTATAGTCATTCAACTCTGAGAACTTCAAAGATGTGAGGCATTTAGCTCCAAATGACTCCTCAGGGAGACGTTTTGAGGGAAAAGGTTTTTTTGTTTCTACTGTGAGAATAACGGAGTAAAAATGAAAAGGGACAAAACAGAGGTTCAAGGAAAGAGCCTATTTTGCAATGCTTCACACGTTCTGCGGAAACAAATGCAGAATAACATCACAGTGTCTTCTGATGAGCAGGCATTGTTTGTGCACATTAATGACAAGACATTGTACCACTGTCCCAATCCCATCAGCTTAATGAGCCTGAAAATGATTTCTAGCATTAGAGTCCTTGAAATCTCTCATTTGTGTGCACAAATGTTTTGCTAATGCGAATGTGCTTTCGTTTGTTCTTCCTTTTGTCTAAACAGGAAAGTTTCAAAGAAAGATCTGAGGGCAGGTAGGAACAGTGAGAAAATGGATTAATGAATTCAGCTAAAATGTAAAAAAAAAAAAAAAGAAGAGACATTTACCTTCATAATCTTCCTTATACCGGAGGAGTGATGGCCTTAATTAATTTGTAAGTCAGGGACGACAGCGAGAGAGATGGAAAGCATGGATACTTTACTCATCTTATGTGATGTCACCATCTGCTCACATCATTCCTATGGGTCTGATCTGAATAATATATGTTAGAGGGTGGCACAGAGATGGAATAAAGATGGAATGTTCGTCAATTAGAGTGACATGTGCCATGAATTAATCTAGTTTATGCCACACATTTGATGAAAAGAGACATTTAAAGAATATTGAGGATTTCATCCCTTTTTTTCCCTCATACTGAATATGTGATGCAATAGATTTCCTAGAAACCTCCAGTCTATTAATTAAAACTTTCTATGCAATGCACCTACTTAAAACTAACTGCAATGTGGAAGATTTAGCTGATTCTTAAATTCTGAAATACCAGCAGAACCATATCAAATCAAGAGATATTATCCAGCAAGTAGTTCCATTATGTGTGTAAATCAATTATGCTAAAGTGCTGTGGTGACACAATACAGGACTTTTGATGAATCCTGTGCAAGTTAAAAACATAAAAAGAAGGGTAAAAATACACATCCATGTTATTCATATGGTAAACGCAGATGCAGAGGTCCATTGCTGAAAAAGAACCTATGTTCCCATTCATGTACTATGTTGGTCAATTTTGAGACAATTAACTGAATCAAATAGTATGAACTAGCTTAAATGTAACTTTCATGAGTGAATCATACGAAACATGATTAAACAATCATGTTCAGCTCAATCAACAGCAATAGTGGCATAATGTTGATGACCACAGAATAATTTTTTTTTTTAAAGCAAATATTGAGGTTGCTGTGAGGCACTTACAATGGAAATGAATGGGGACAGCCCACAAACATTCTAGAGATGTTTATCAATCACAGCGTTTTAAAAGTACAGCCACAAGATGTAAACATAGTGTTCATTGTGTTTTAAAATGAGGATGCAAACATATGTGGTTTGAATAAAATTATGGATTTACTGGCGTTATGACGTTTACCAGTTACAGTGTTTAACTTGTTATGCCGACAAAGGTTTAATATTGGAAATAACTTTACACAGATAAGGTTAGAAAGCAATTTTAGAACACTAACATCATGTTAAAATGTACATCATATTGTTTATGTCTTGTGGCTTTACTTTTGAAACATATTTAATGTTTATAGTCTTGCCCCATTCACTTCCATTTGAAGTGTTTTTAAGTGTTCTAAATTCATATTAAACCTGGAACATTCCTTTAATAAGACTGAGTTAGGGAGAGCACGTTTAATTGCAGGAACAGCACCAATTATACTATTATTTTTCTGTGGTTGTCACAAGGCTCTGATGAAGGTTTTGGGAAAGCGCTTTGATGCATTTCAAGTTTGCGTGGATGTCATGCAACGGGTGGAGGCCAGCGCTTCCTGTTTGACCTCTATCTATGCTGCAAAGTTATGTAAAAACATTCCTGCCCTAGGTCTTACATATCAGAGACTGTGAGCCTATTTAAGACAAGGTAACACCCACGATGATTACAGAAGCACTGACAAAATGAGTCAACTGAAAATGACTAATCTAATCTTGACTATAAAGCCTTAATCAGATGGACCCCAGAATTGATGACTGGGGTGGGGACATAAACAAGTGTACACTCTGATGCACATATAAGGATCTGAGTGATTTCTTTCATTTTACTGGTAAAACATTTATGAAGTGGTTTAGCAAATAACACTTTGGATGTGGTGGGGAGGATCATATTTGTGTGCCTTCAGGGCAAATCACTGTCTGAGGTTCAGAAATTTGAAATACTGAGGAGAGGAAACACTCTTACACACATCAGCAGTGTAATATGCTGTCCATATAGGGTAAAAAAAAAAGGCCTGATACTCCTAAAAATGACATCACTTCTTTACTTTTTCAACAAAAGGTCAGTGAAAGGTGCTTAACCTTCAAAAAAATTTGATTGTCAAGCACAGGAGAAACTAAATATTAAATGAGTTGCTTTATGGTCTATAAATTGTATTAGGTTTTAATATATTATGTCTAACTACATTTTAA